>NC_092809.1:156855855-157198981 GCF_040954645.1 Diabrotica undecimpunctata
GAAAGAGAAAACCACCATTGGAAGAAACGATAAATGTCATAAAACATCTAAAAAATAACAAAGCACCTGGCACAGATGGAATAACTGCAGAACTGATAAAGAATGGTGGACATGCGCTATGGAGGCGTATCCATATACTAATCGACCGCGTATGGACACTAGAAGCCGTCCCAGAAGATTGGAAAGTAGGAATCATACTTCCTATGTACAAAGGGGGAGACAAACGACTCTGCAAAAATTATAGGGGCATAACAGTTTTAAATGTCGTCTACAAGATATTATCAGGAATTATATACAGCCGCCTGGAATCGTTTTCGGAGGAGATGATTGGTGAATACCAATGTGGCTTCAGACCAAAGAGGTCAACTATAGACCAAATACATATGTTAAGAGGTATACATGAAAAATGTCTTGAATATAACATACCTATTTACAACTTGTATATCGATTTCGACAGGCGTTTGATGGAGTAGATCGACAAAAGATGTTAAAGCAACTATCTATGTTAGGGATACCCAATAAGTTGGTTAAACTTATACGAATGACTCTGTAAGGTTCCAAAGCTATGGTGGGAATAGATGGAGATATGACGCATGCCTTTGATATTGAAAATGGAGTTAGACAAGGTGACGCCTTATCAACAACACTTTTTAATCTAACTTTAGAAGCTGTTGTTAGAAAACTGGATATAAACGGCTGTATTAATACAAGATCAATGCAAATATGCGGATGATGTTGCCATAATAAGCCGCAACAAAAGGGTATTAATCGAAAAAGTTATTAAACTGAAACGAGAAGCTGCTA
The DNA here is from genome assembly GCF_040954645.1 of Diabrotica undecimpunctata. Lineage (NCBI taxonomy): Eukaryota > Metazoa > Arthropoda > Insecta > Coleoptera > Chrysomelidae > Diabrotica > Diabrotica undecimpunctata. The sequence goes on from NC_092809.1 coordinate 156,856,660, forward strand.
CGTTTGGTCTATATATAAATGAAAGCAAAACAAAAATATAAGGAGTGCACAAAATCTAATCAACATGAAAATCTGAAGGTAGACAACCATACCTACAAATATACCTTCACTTTTCCCTACCTAGGCTCAATAATAAATGACAACAACATCGGTCAAGAAATACAAGCACGGATTCTTAGCGGTAATAAGTGCTTTTATGCATACAAAGACTTAATGAAAAGTAAGTTACTGAATCATGAGTCTAAGCTTAGAATCTACAAAACAGTAACTAGACCAGTGGTCACATATGGATGTGAAACGTGGACCGAGAACGAGAATATTTGAGCGCAAAATACTAAGGAAGATATTTGGACCAACCCAATGCAGCGATGGTTCGTGGAGAATTAAAATGAGGCACGAGCTGGATGAACTAATGCAGAGCGCAGATATTGTTAGATTTGTAAAGTCACAAAGACTAAACTGGCTTGGTCACCTAGAAAGAATGCCAGATAATCGAGCTGTAAAAGTAGTCCAGAGATGGAAGTCCCAAGGAAACAGAACAAGAGGAAGGCCCCGTAAAAGATGGACAGACGACGTAGAGAGGGATCTTAAAGCCATGAACATCAGGCAGTGGCGAAGGAAAGTATCCGACAGGGCAGAATGGAAGAACATTGTTAAGCAGGCCAAGACTCACAAAGGGTTGTAGCGCCATTAGAAGAAGATGTGAAAATAGAATTTGTGCGTAGAATATTTATAAAGTTTTCACAATTTTGAAAACAACTATCAATCTGGAAGAAAATGACGTCATAAGTGTTATTTATTTTACAATTTATGACTTGTCAAAGAATATTTAACAAAACCTGAGATGTCACAAAGTAATACATTAAGAACAAAAATATTTAAGAAAATTAGGCAACAGTTTGGACACAGAATAAATAACAATCAGAATGCCCACTCTCAGATGCGATGGCCATATGTTAAACGGAAACAGACTCGAATTGAGAAATTTGTGACAAGCTACGACAGAACTGTAATTTAAATTTTTGGAGATTAATAATTTAGTAAATTTGAATTAATTTAATCTATTCTTCAACTAAAAGTACGAATAAAATAGACTTTCTGTCTTTTTCCTTTTAAATCGGGTTAATTTTTCTAGGCACACCAGATAAAATTTCACTGAACAGCACTGGTTCCGTTTAAAACATGGCCGATTCCGTCTGCGCGAACGGGATGCGCGTGCTTATCTTGACAAGCAAAGTCGGCATTCTGATTGTTTATTATTCTGTGATTTGGAGTTATAAATAATATAGAAGATACTGACAGACATATTTCACTTCACAACAAATTTCGAGAAAAAAAAAAAAGGAAGAAATTTAATGGATTTTGTGTTTATTTACCTTTGATATCAATTTCAGAATACATTTTTCTCAAATCGTGCATTACACAATCTAGATACAGCTCTCCCGTACCCAATACCACATGTTCACCACTTTCCTCTACTCTTGTCGTTAAAAGTGGATAAGATTTATTAACTTTTCGGAGACCGTCTAACATCTTTGGTAACTCCGATGGATTTACTGGTTCTACTGCGATTTTAATAATGCTTTGTGTATTGAATTTTAAAGGTCTGAATATATACAAGTCTTCAGCAACTGATAAGTCTGTTATTGTAGCTGTCTTGACTATAGATTGATCTATTCCCTCTATGAGAACCCAATTACCTGCTGGCACTCGATTCAATTCCACTTTGTACCTGGAATTTAAAACATATTTGTGATACGATCACTAAGATATTATCGGGTTAACTGTACACCTTACTTATACTTTATATTTCCTTTATATATATATATATATATATATATATATATATATATATATATATATATATATATATATATATATATATGTGCAATTAATGCTTTAAAATATTTTATGTGTATCTGTAACTTTTTTGATGAGTTGTTTTGAAACACTTCAACACTTATTCATTAAAAAATAAACTTAACTTACCACTTAAACCACGTTTTTAAATGGGTTTCCGCAAATAGCTCAAAAAGTATTTTATCGAAAAACATATTCATAGAAAAAATATAGCTTATAAAAAAGTTAAAAAAAATGATGTACTTATACCTATATGAAGTCTGTAGATCCAGTAAAAGCAGAGTTGTAGCTAATGAAAAGTAGTTCAAATTTCAAATCGAATATTTCAACGAGAAATATCAAAAAAATGAAGGACTTTTTAGGGAAAACTCGCTGCCGGGAAAAGTAAAGTGCTTGTTTTTTTGAAGTTATACTTCTATACGCGCGCTCCACGTTGGAAATTTGTATGGGAGCGAATCTGTAAAATCATTACATATGTAAGATAATGAGTAAGAGAGAGACAGAAGATATATTTTCTATCTCTTCCTCTCTCGAATATAAAAATGTTCCTTTTGTATATACAATTTAATATTATATATATTGTATAAAGATATATATATATATATATATATATATATATATATATATATACATATAATATTATTATTTATGTGATATGTTTTGTATTATTTATTAAATGTTCATAATTATATTAGTCTTTTGTATTTCAAAATAATAATCTCAATAAATCACTGTATGATTCAGAACTGTCAATTTTGAAATACGTTTGTGTCATGTCCTCGGTAGTATACTAGTCAGTATCTCCGCCTGTCACGCGGGAGACCGGGGTTCGATTCCCAGTCGGGGAGGACTTTTTTATTAATATTATTACATGGTAAATGTATAATGGTAAAACATATATGCGTCAGTAGGAAAGTTATGTATATTATTGTCATTTTTAAATACTTATGAATATTGAATTTTAATTTGTATTGTATTATTATATTAATAACAAAATAAATAATGAATTTTACTGCAGAGTATGTGTAAAAAAATTTTTGCATTCAACTCCTTTCATACATATATGAAAATAAAAATATACATTTTCATCAAAATATTGATTCAATCCTTCATTTACTTATTACAGGTCAAAAGTTGTTTATTAATTGTTAGTAAGTTGTTATTAATTCTGTTTCTCTTTCTGCTATGTCTTACCTATAGCATTACATATGTAATGATTGTGCAGATTGACTCCCAAATAAATTTGTAACGGCGAATGCGTGTATAGAAGTGTAACTTCCACCGGCAGTCCCACTGGACTGTCACACCCGTTTTTTTTTATTCTTTCGCGTTGAAATATTCGATTTGGAATTTGACGAATAAGAACCTACTTTTTCATTAGCTACAAATGTGCTTCTGGCTTTATACGTACACCATTTTTTTGCTATTTTATAAGCTATATTTTTGCTAAGAATATTTATTCGATAAAATGCTTACTTTTTGAGTTATTTGCAAAAACCGTCCAAAAATCTTGTTTTTTTATTGTTGAAAAATGAATATATTTCACTGAAAATTCACTATTTGTCACACGAAAAATGAAAGAATAACTAACTAAAATATAAATTAATTTTACTGAAGACTCAAACAGAAAATGGAAGATTCTAAAATACGCACTCGTACTGGCATGTGAAATTGTTTAATATTGTTCTGAAGCTATTTTCTTGTGGCACTTTAAATTAATTACTATTTAAATGGGAATAAGCCACAATTAAAGGTTAAAATACGTTTATTGACGTTTCAATTTCCACTTCGGAAATTGTTTATGATAAATATCGAAAAATATGTCGAAATACCTTGATTCATAAATCCATAAACGGCCCACTGTCAATATCCTAGAATCTTCTTCATCTTGTATGGTATAGTTTTCTCCCAATATGCGAACGTCTGTACCTGCATGTAGAGTACCACTCATGACCCTTCCAAGAACTTGGAAAAATGTACAATCTTCTGTTGGATACATTTTCGAACTGTGAACCTAAAATATAGATAATTAAAAGTGTTACACCCAGAAGGAATAATTTCTTGAATTTTTTTGGCAACATGGTATATTTACATCAAGAATGTAACGATAAAGTTGTCAAGAATTTTTATTAACAAGTAATCAACAAAAAATTAATAATGTGTTTGGCGACCCCGCAGCTGAATACAATCCTGTATATGTCTAGGCATTGACAAAATGACTTGATCGATGTCTGCTTGTGGCACCTCTCGGTCCAAGCAACTTGAACTTCATGTATTAACTGTGCCAGTGTTTGTGGAGGATGGTGCAAAGTAGACAGTGTCCTTCCCATCATACCCCATACATGTTCGATAGGATTTAAATCCGGAGCACGGGGCGGCCACGGCAAAACATTAACGCCAGCTTCTTGGAGAAAGTCCATAGTTTGACGAGCAATATTGTAGCATTTGTAAATTTCTTGGTATTTATTGAAATCTCCTCGTATATGTATTTTCAATCCTTTTTGCATCGTCGAGTTGATATAAACCATTTTAGAGTTTGTTTATATTTCACAGACGCATATTCCTCTTTAGCCTTAGCCGCTTTTAGGATATTTTGCGTTCAAGTTCCCGTCTAAGTGTTTTGTTTATACCAAGTTAAGCGAGTGAATTTAAAAGATAATTGCTCACTCTCGCTGAGGCGGTGTCAGGGACAACTGCTTCCAGCATTTGTCCAAATTTCACGTCAAATTTGTAATGTTTTCCGTTTTTGATCTCTTTTTTCTTGGGAAAATGTGTAGCATTGTGAAGTTAATAGTTACAGTTTAAAGTTTTAAGTGAGGTTAAAAAGAGTAACGAGAGTGGGTAGACGTCGGTATGTAGTTTGGAGAAGCCGGCAAAATTTGTGAGAAAACGTGAATATACTCAAAGTAATGTGTCTGTTAAAGTAAGCGTAATCACTGTTTTTGTTGTATGCCGTATCTGATCTGAGATATTTGTTTTTTAAGAAGCCCAATGTGAAGTTGTATCCAGTGCCGCCCATTTCAACCTCAATCCTCGATGTCCTAAGAAGCATTTCAGCATAATAATTCAGTATCATAATTCACAGTGGAGATGTAGTTTTTTGTTCCAGCGGCAGAAATTTTAGTAGGTCCAGTTTCCGACCCCAGAAATCAATCTAAAGAAATTTTAGTGAAATCAAGGTAATTCTTTTGTGTTGATTTTTAAAAGAAAAAGAAACATTTTCATTAATAATTGCTTTCATAAGAGTTTGTAAAGACATTGTAATAATTAGAATTATATGTGTTAGAGCGTGGCCATAGCTGTCATAATTATTCTCAGTTTTTAATTTCAAGTATTGACATCCGTCAGCTAGTTTAATTTTGTTGACATTAGTTTGTTTTGTTTTTAGAAAAAGATTAACCTATATGAATAGTCTCATTTTAAAGATATTTCTTTATTTGTAGTTTTTATAGTTGCCCCAATCCAATCCCCCTGTTTCATTCACTTACCCACGACTCCAGCTCTTCAAGTAAACCCTGAGCGCCGTTCGCATAAGTTTCGATTTGTTTTGCTTGCCCTATCTCCACCCAATAATTTCTGTCCCCAATTTTCAACCACCTATAGTAATACCCTATGTGGTAGGCAAAATATCTTCGTTACAATATAGGGACGCGCGTTGTCTTGACGGTCTCGACGGCCGTCGAGATAAGGCAGTAAAGTGGTTTGTAAGATGTCATCAACATACCGCGCAGCTGTCATATTGCCTCGAATAAACACAAGTGGTGATTCGCTACCAAAGGCAATAGCCCCCAAACCATTACTCCAACTGTCCTAATAAGTCAACTGGCATAAGAATTCACGCGAAGAAGATACTGTATATACGATAAATACAAACTCGTAAAAAGACTTGAACTCTTACAAAAATGGCTGTAAGGATGGAGTGAAGGATGGTTAAATATTGCAATGGATGGGACAGAATGGCGAAGGAGATTTGGGAATATCGGGGCTCTACTTTAAGGTTGTAGCAACAGTGATAAAAAGTCTTTTATTTTTTACTAATTTTAAAGTTTTATACAAATAAATCAATGAAAATCATATTTACCATAAGTATTCCTTCCTGATCACAATTTACCATATCATCATATACCTTACTAGTATTCGGGCCTGTGTAGACATGATCAATTTTTGTTTTGGCATTGTCTAATGGGGAGCGTATATGTTCCACACACATATTTACAAAACCTAAAAACGGTGGAAATTTGATTAAATTATATTAAAAAGACTAAAACTTAGTTAACTGTTATCTGGTTATATTGACGTTATTGAAGTTATACTTCTATTCGCGCGCTCCACGTTGGAAATTTGTATGGGAGTGAATCTGTGAAATCATTACATATGTAAGATAATGAGTAAGAGAGAGACAGAAGATATAATTTCTCCCTCTTCCTCTCTCGAATATAAAAATGTTCCTTTTGTATATAATATATTTAATATTGTATATATATATTATATATATATACATATATATGTATATATATATATATATATATATATATATATATATATATATATATGTATACATATAATATATATATAATAAAATATTTATTAATATTATTATTTATGTGATATGTTTTGTATTATTTATTAAATGTTCATAATTATATTAGTCTTTTGTATTTCAAAATAATAATCTCAATAAATCACTGTATGACCCAGAACTGTCAATTTTGAAATACGTTTGTGTCATGTCCTCGGTAGTATAGTAGTCAGTATCCCAGCCTGTCACGCGGGAGACCGGGGTTCGATTCCCAGTCGGGGAGGACTTTTTTATTAATATTATTACATGGTAAATTAAACATATATGGGTAAGTAGAAAAGTTATGTATATTATTGTCATTTTTAAATACTTATGAATATTGCATTTTAATTTGTATTGTATTATTACATTAATAACAAAATAAACAATGAATTTTACTGCAGAGTTTGTGTAAAAAAATGTTTGCATTCAACTTCTTTCATACATATATGAAAATAAAAATATACATTTTCATCAAAATATTGATTCAATCCTTCATTTACTATACTCCTATTACAGGTCAAATGTTGTTTATTAATTGTTAGTAAGTTGTTATTAATTCTGTTTCTCTTTCTGCTATGTCTTACCTATAGCATTACATATGTAATGATTGTGCAGATTGACTCCCAAATAAATTTGTAACGGCGAATGCGTGTATAGAAGTGTAACTTCACCCGGCAGTCCCACTGAACTGCCACACCCGTTTTTTAAAATTCGTATTACTATAATTACATACGAATATTTACAGATGCTTCAAAAAAACAAAAAAATCAAAATCAAAAGCCAAATGGAATAAATTCATTCACTGAGAAACACTTAATGAAATAGATCAATCGTTGGTTAAGGAACACAGATTGTTATTGGTATGCAAAACAAATTACTCTTTTTGTTTTCATGCATGATAACACTATTTTTGGTGCTCTAAACGCGGAATTTACCATGGGAATAAATATAGCACATAGACTTTTCATATTACATACATTTAATCAAAAAACGATATTTTTGTAAGAACTAAAAAAAAGTTATAAAGTACGATTCATTTTAAAGTAAAAAATAATATTTTTTCAGGAACAGGTCATGAAAGTTATACTAAATCTATCTCATTATGACGATAAAATCCAAGTTATTTTGTAGTTTTCTTCCTTTTCATTGCTTTAATTGGAGTTTATCGGTAAATCGACAACCAGGCAGCAGACAATCGATCAACAGCATTTCTGCTGACAATTTCCCATTGTAGCATGTCTCAATGAGCAATATATCCTGGAGAAACCTTTCACCATGCTCATCTCATGGCAATAAGATTTTCAGGAAAAAAAATTTAAGTACTAATCTAAAAAATTAAGTGACATATTGCATCCTAGAGCTTCATAAACAGAAAGAAGTTCTTGAACGATTTCTCGGTAGTTGTCAGCTTTTGTAGTACCAAGAAAATTATGGACATACTTCTATTAGAGCGACCCAAGATCTTTTTTCTGTTTTGTTTAACATCAAATTAAAAGCTACATCTGTCATAAGCTCTCGTATTTGTAGACCAACAAAAAATTCTTATTTCAAAGTCGGGTCACTGATTCCGGTAAATCTTATATACTAAAACGCTAAGCCCTTTTCTTGTCCACCACTTTACTCAAAAACCATATTAGATAATTAAAATATTTTTTCGGAATATTATTAGTATTACGTATGAGATTGTCAAGATATACTTTTGGTACAAAAATTCACTTCCGGTTTTGAGATGACCGGAAGTTAAAATTTACTTTAAGTTTTAGACCCCACAATGTATATATGGATCGAAAGGTCTCGTCGAGACGAATTTAAATATGTACTTCCGGTTGCGATCCGACACCGGAAGTGACAAGAAACGCGCATAAAACGTCAAGATAGAGCAAATCTGACACCGGATTCGTGATCAGCATGCAAAATTAACTGCTAAATGATATCCATGTCGACATTTGATGAACTAAAAATTGCATTCCGGTTTTGAGGTCGACTTCCATAATCACTTTTTTTTCACTTCCATTATTATTGATGAATGTTATGTATATTCTTGCTTATATTGTTTGTATTGATCTCTTAATTTTTCTCGCAAACTAAAAATTCCATTTAAAAAACTCGATGTCGAGTTGGTCCGCTAGTTTAGTTTTAAAATACTAAAAGAAAGCCTTTATATTTTTGTTCGTAGCCTTTACGAAATTTTTATGAGTTACAGCTTTATGTGAAATGAGGGCCGGAAAATTCTGTCTATGAAATGGTGACACTAATACTCCAGTCATCAGATGATTGATAAAGGTTGAAAAAAAAAAATGGAAAAGAAATATTTCCGTGAAATGTGATAAAAATATATAGATTTAATGTAAATAAAGTATCAAATTGTATAAGTAAGCCATTTTTTTTTTCATGCAAATCGAAAACAAAAGTACGATCCTATCCAGAGGCGATCCCCCGCTGCCTTGCGATAAACACTCAGTTAGGACTATAGCTCATTTTTAACCGGTAGACTGGACTAAATATATACAAATAAGATGCTTACCACTGAAGTCTCCTAAAAATTTCTGACACACCAACCGTAACAATGGCCTTATATTCAACTTCATTTCGTTTTTGGTAAGCTTTATTCCTAATTCGTCTAGTACATCAAGCAATGAGGCATCCACATCTCCCACAACCTGTGCGAATATCTTATAGAGAGGTTCTAAAATAAACTCAACAAAACTTCTTTGAGCTGAATTGTGTGGGGCTTTCTTTGTAAATTTTCTCCTAAAAAATTATAGTGTAATTTATTTTCTAAAATTTCGTCTGTAACTTAAAATATCCGTTTATTTGCGTAATTTTTAAATTATTCATCCAAACAGGGCAGATAGAATAATTGAACGGAAATACGCATATTACCCAAAACATAAATAGCGACATAGTACGTTGAGGAAGACAGAGAGGACGAGAATGGAATCAGCATGTCACAAGAATGGGCAGAGAGAGAATAGCCCGAATAGCAATGGATTCAAAACCAATAGGCAAGAGACCAATAGGAATGCCCTTTAACCCATTCGCTGCCGATGACTCGCCAGCGCGTGATATGGTTACATCAGTCAGGTGCCATTCACGCACCAGCGAGTGATATGTCTAGAGTTTTTACAAGTCGTGTAGTTAGTTCGGCCTTAACTTTAAGTGAGTGCTCAAGGGTAGGCACTGTGCGAAGGTTATAATTAACATTATTTTGTACCCGGTTTTGATTGTTTTTGTTTTTGGTTTTAAGTAGTTATAAAAATGATGATAGATAAAGACATAGAATTAGCAGGACCCTCACGTAGTAAAAGAGTTAAATACGATAATATAAGACCTTTATCTGAGGCAGAATTATTAGCAATATTGGAAGAAGAGTTGTCTGATAATGCTGTAGAGGATTCTGATTTCGATTGTAACAGTAATGACGAGTTTTTACCTAATACAGTAGACTCCCTCTATAACGAGAACTGAAATGACAGACTAATTACCTCGTTATAAGCCGATCTCGTTATATCAGACAATAATAATACTGTGCATACATATGAATCTGTAGTTTTCTAAGCCATTAACTTCCTATAGTGAAGCCATTCGGAGCAATATAAGATGCTAATAAATATTGTTTGAATGGCGTTTTTGAAAAATGTTATTTACTTTTATTGTCAATGAAATATATTAAAACATAAAAGAGTTGTTAACTTTTATTATCAATGATATACGTTAAAACAAAAAAGCTGTACTTATATTTTTTTCCAACATAATGTATAAAGCCTATTTTCAAGGATAATATAAACTATTGCTTCTGCAATTTTAAGAACTCTGTCATTTTTAACTGCTTTAAATGGTTCAGTATCATTCTATCATATTTTCTAAAGATGTGAAACAGTTGTATTTATTCATTGTAAAGAAGTTTATTGCGGGCTGCAGTTAAGTTTATTGAGGGGCTGTTTGAAAAGGTATTTATTTATAGCCACTACCGGACCAAAAACGTAAAAACCACGTTTTTGGATCTTATTTTCTCTCGTTATAACCAAATTTGCCTCGCTATAGACGGTTATAGTTCAATAGAAATTTCACGGGACATCTAATGTATCTCGTTATAAGCGAAACCTCGTAATAACCGTGTTCGTTATAGAGGGAGTATACTGTAATTCAGAGCATTCAGACTCAGAAAACGATATAGATGAACAAATAACTCAAACAGTTTATCGACCAGAAAACATAGAAGAATTGGAATGGAAGAATGGTTCAGGATCTATGAAATTTTTTCCTTTTACGAAGGCTGAGAGTTTACTTGAAATTGTTCCAGAAAATGAACCCATTGATTATTTTAGGTAAATTTTTTGTTACAAATTTAGTGCCAATATTTAGCTCACTTTATGATTTCAGACATTTATTGACTAACCAGTTTCTTGATGAAATTGTTACACAAACAAATAACTATACTGTTGAATCGTTAGTGAGACTAACTACAAAAGAAAAATCACGTATTACCATGTGGAAAGATGTTACTCGAGACGAATCTTATATACTAAAAGGCTAAGCCGTTTTCTTGTGCGCAATACTCCTCCTAAACGGTGATAGATAGAAGAATAATTTTTTCGAATAATTAAACAGATTGTTGAGTAGATTCCCCCTAAGGTTTAAAATTTAAAAAATTCGAACCGATTTAAAAATGGCGGCCATAAAATGAATTTTTCCTATAGTAAAGTATAGGAATTCAATATTATACACAATGCAACAACGCGTCAATTCTCGAATGCTGGAATACACCAACAAGTGTTTCCACTTAAGGAATAACGATAATGACCACTCAAAATTCGGGATCCTCCTGTCTCCGATTTTAATTTATGGGGTCTGTTTTACACTATCTGATGAGTTGGTATTTTTTTTATTTTTATGTTTAGTTAGAAAGTATTCTGTTTCCAACAAGTGCAGCGTGTGTGAGGTGTTGTGATAGATATTTAGAGATTTAGACTACGTTTTGAGTTTAATACTTGAAGAATTAAATAATGAGGTGCTTAAGCATTACTTTGTTTTTAATTTATTAGTTAGAAATATATTATTAATTTTGTTGGGAATAAGCCACAATTTTACTTTAAATTAGGTTTATTTTAAATAAATAAATAAAAAATAAACTTATTATCAAGTAAAATTGTGGCGTCTTCTCAAAAAAGTGAAACAGTAGGCGGTAGTGTAGACTAGCGCGGAGCATCATACTGTTTTCTGTATTTTTTAAATTTAAATAATATTTAAATATAAATTTAGTTAGTTAGTTAGTTAGAGTTCTCAAACCGACTTCCTTTTCTTAAACGTGGCATTTTACAATCTAAAATATGCAAAAAAAGTTACTTCCGGTTTTACTTCCGTTTTTTATTTAAGAGGGGCGGAGTCTAACAATCATATTGTTTCCGTTTCCTAATGTAAATCTTCCTGAAAATCCTAAAAAACTACTGTATCGATTTTCAATTTAAAAAAATTGGCGTCGATACAGTTTATTTTTAGGATTTTTGGAACATTTACACCAGGCGACGGAAATGATGGATCGTTAGACTCCGCCCCTCTTAAATATCAGCAAAACTTACATCAAAACTCGATATCGAGTTGGTCCGCTAGTTACTTATATTTGTGGGATTATTATTGCACATGATTATTATTGCATTGATGAAAACGGATAACTAGTACCGATCACGCGCTAGCGCGTGATGTAAAAGAATTTAACAGCATTATGAAAATCTTTAAGATAATGATAATAATAGCTTAAAAACACAATATTAAGAAATAACTGTTTTAAATTTCAAAAAACAAAATGGCTCCTAGCCGAGTTCCATCCGCTTCGATAGGCAGCGAATGTGTTAAAAGCTGATAAGACAACTGGCAGTCAACATCACGGCTACGAATACAAGCTCAAAATCGATGAAGAACATGCCAAGAAGATTAATATAAGAAAAATAACTAACAAATAAGTAGCAATATAATTTGAAATATGTAATTAAAGCAAAAAAATATTCACTATTCAAGTAATGTGAACTCAACTTCTTGCAGTTCATCATTAGCTTCTTTAGTGTATAAATTGGTTGTATTCATAGTTTTAGCCATTATTTCTGACGGTGTAAAATTGACACAACCCTTTTGAAGAAAAACTGATTGGGATGAATGGATAATGCCATATAAAAGGTCTGTTAGCAAGAGGTTCCCGCACTTCGTCTTTATTAAATTCAATTTTGAAAATTTTTCTTCCTCTTCTTTTTAAGTAGACATGTCTCACATGGTACAGAAAGATGGTATAGTAGACGGTATAGTAGACGGTACAGTAGACTAGCGCAAATCGGCATACTGTTTTCTGTATTTTTAAAATTTAAATATTTTTTAAATTCTTCTTCTTTTTATGTAGACATGTCTTTGTCTGTTTTTCAATGTGCTTCCAGTAAGTTGTCTTTCCATCGTTTACTCAGTCTTTCTACGGAGGGTCGTTCCATTCTACTCTTCTATTTCTTAACCAGTCCTTGATGTTCTCCACTTTGCATCTACGTCGTACAACCGTACTTCTAGCTCTGTCCCATAGTGTATTACTCTGTGTTTTCATCTCTGCTGTTTCATCCTTTTTGCCCGCTCTCTATGTCAGGTTGTGTTTCTTCCGCGTCTGTCATTATTGGTTTGATGACTGTTTTGTAAATTCTGCCTTTCATTTCTTTCCCGTTATTTTATTTCTGCATACTGTTTCATTCAGGCAACCTGAGGCTCTGTTTGATATATTCACTTGATCTTCCACTTTATTTTCGAGCTTTCCGTAGCAAGATACAATAATGTGATGCCTAGATATTTAAACTCCATCACTTGTTCTATTATCTGACCTTCCAGCTCCAATTTACATCTAAGTAAATTTGCTGTTATAACAATGCATTTTGTCTTATTTGGGGAAATTGACATGTTAAATTCTCTGGCGGTTATATGACGTGCCCCTGTAGATATTAAGAATTCATTATTTAATAAACTAATGATATTATACTGTTATGACAAATTAACTTACGTTTTAGTGTTGAAATAAATGTCACCCCATAATCGCTTTGAGAATTCTTCAATATTGACATCTCCATAGTGCAAGTTATAAATGTTTGCAAATGACTTAAGAGTAAAACATATTCCATACTGTGAACTAGCGAAACAAACATTTCCTAGTACTGGTGATACAATTTGAGGATTAGCATCATCTGAATACAATCTAAAAAATATAGTAAATAAAGTTAACTTAAATAAAACTAATAAAAGACAAAAAAAGTTAAAAGTTAAATACGAAAAATTGGTTGTCTACACGTGTAAAATCAGAAGCTATGAAAAGGTAGTTTACTCACGTTAACAAACCATTAATTTCTTCGACAATATGCCTTAATTTATAGTATGCATCCTGAGGTGGCAATTTTAGTTCTAAAACAAGTCTATCGATTTTGTTTATGCAAATGGTAATTTGCAATTGCTCTTGTACCGCATGTTTAAGCAGTCTTTCAGTATTCAACATGACACCTTCTGCTGCGTCAACAAAAAGTACAACACCATCACACAACCGCATGGCCGCAGTTACTTCATCAGAGAAATTAACATGACCTACAAAAATAAAAATAAGTCGTATTCCGTTCTATCAATTTTTATAATTAGTTCGTTTGTTGCTATAAATAATAAGGTATATTAGGATTGAATATTGTGTACGATTTTTGGCCATGGTGTACAATCTAGGTTACTTTTTTAACGTGAGGCTTTATAGTGCAAGTGACGATTTGGTGTGCAGTGTCAAGAAACGGTGTGCTAGCTCCGTATTTCATTGATGATAGTACACCTCTTACTGTTACCCAAGAACGTTATTGAAACATGTCGATCAGGAACTTTAGGATCTAAGCAGGCTTTATCGTGCCAAAAAAACCTGATAAATAGACAGTATCCCATTAAGTCCTTAGTAATGGCACGATCTATCCGTTGCTTCCGCCGCTGAGGGTGTATGAACTTCTGGCTAATCAATGGTGACTGACCATATTCCTGATTCCATCATTTAGTATTAAAGTACATAAAAACTTCAATTAAATAAGGAGACGTGTTTATCATTTTATTGCTGCATGACAAGAGAGAGATATTACAATATGACAGCCGTTACATCAATCATAACAGGCTTGCCAACTCTTTCACTACACAAGTACCTAAATTTAACAGTTTAAGGGAATGTTTAACATTTTCGTTACGAGTTACGAGTGAGAGAGATCGAAGCGCACATGGACTTCATTTGTGCAAGGCTGGAAAGAGTGAGGTCTCCTTTGCTGCTATATCTTGCCAAATATAGCGGCGAATGATTTCGAATGGAAAATGAATGAAATAATGGAAGAAGTGATGATGGAATATATATGTGGGTGCTCTTGACCTGTTTGTTCCCAACACAGGATTGGAGATCACGTTTGTGAGGGATGATTCCGGAACATATGCTACACATGCGACCTCACGATGCATGAAAGATTGGACTGTGTTGCCGGATTACACTGGCACGAACCATAGGTTCATTGATTTACGATAGGCGGGACGCCGACCCCCACGAGAGGATTTCGGCGCGCGTGTCGGGAAGCCTAGGAAACTATGCATAATGACATATAATAGATACGAAATGCTATATATTTTTGTTTCGATGTACGAAGCAAAAAGTTGGACATTAACGGAAATATTAATGAAAAAGTTTGAGGTATTTGAAATGTGGGTGTACCGACGCATTTTCAGAATATTTTATACCTATTCCATTACAGACATGGACATAGTACGACGATTGATAAAGGAAAAAGAGGTGACACTCAGCATAAAAAAAATAAGATTAAATATCTCGCACATATAACGAGAAATGACGAATACTCTTTACTGAAGCTAATAGTCCAGAGGAAGATATATACATAGTTAAATCATTTAGAAATGTGAGATCCATTTCGATAGTCAGAACTAACGAAACATGTTCATTTTGTTCGGAGATTTGGCCTCTATTTTTAACAAGTAATGGCACTCTGAAGTTTAAATAGCCTATACAAGAGTATGTACATAATTTACTTCATAAAGGAGAGGACATAATTGTTGTTTTTTAGACAATATTTTCTATTAAACGAACATTTCTATTTTCAATCCGGTGTACAATTCATTTTTTGTTTTTGGTTTTATAAAAATATACTTTATAAAATTATAAGTTTTATAAAATTATAGCCTACCATACGTTTACTTACCTGGTGTATCAAATATGTTCATGAGATAACTTTTGTTTTTTATATCCTGCAAAAGTAACGTAACAGGAATGGACTTGATTGAACATCCCCTTTCTTGTTCCGTAAACAATATATCTGTGTAGCGTAAATTTTTCTCTTCGTTGTCCTGATAAGTAGGATGTGTTTGTCTAATGAGACAATCAACAAATGAAGTTTTGCCATGATGTAGATGACCAACTAATGCAACATTTCTTATAAGAGTTGTATTATCCATCATATCAGCCAAAAATCTAAAACCCAAGTATTACAGTTTTACTTTAAATTTAAACCAGTTAGTGCTAAGTAAAAAAAACATGATGTCAGGTCAGAAGTGCACTAGATCATATTTTATATTTACTTGGATTATTGGATTATATGCAAAAACAGCGGATAAGGATGAAGAGGAGATAGAACATTTTTACATGGAGTTAGACACAATTTTAAGATCTATTGAAAAAGAAGACATTACAATAGTAATGGGGGACTTTAATGCTAAAGTCAGTAGAGGAAAAGTTGACGAATATGTTGGGAAATTTGGAATAGGTGACAGAAACGGAAGAGGAGATAGACTTGTGGATTTTTGTCAAAATGAACATTTTGCAATAATGAACACGATGTTCCAAACTACCCGACAGAAGATTATACACTTGGAGATCTCCTGCAGACAACAAAGACTGCATAGTCAGAAATCAAATAGACTATATATTAGTGAAAAATAGATACAAAAACTCAATTAAAGCAGTAAAAGCATACCCCGGAGCAGATGTCAACTCAGACCATAACCCGCTGATAGCTAGAATGCATGTGAAACTCAAAAATATTGTAATACCTAAAAATAAACCAACGTTTAATTATACAAAATTAAGAAAAAGAGAAATACATCAAAAAGTGATCCAACAAGTCAACTCAAATCTAACAGAAGTAGGAGAAGAAATCTTAACATCAGAAGATGTCAATGAAAAGTGGAGCAATATTCAGAAGGCATTACTAAAGGCTGCAGAAGAAAATTTAAAGCCCGAAAAGACAAATAAAAAACAGAAGTGGATGACTTCAGAAATTCTAGCATTAATGGAAGAGAGAAGAAAAGCCAAAGGGAGAAATGAGCCAGAATATCAAGAACTTCTTCTTCTAGTTCCATGACTGTTATCGATTGTTGAATATCATGTTGGCTACCATATTCGCTATCGTGACTTTATTGACAGCAGCTCTAAATAACAATGTAGTTGATTTTCCATACCATTGCCTTAGATTTTTCAGCCATGATGTTCTTCTTCTACCAGGACCATGATTACCTTGGATCTTTCCCTGAATGATCAGATGTAAAAGATCATATTTTTCAGGGTGTCTCATAATGTGACCGAAGTATTCCAGCTTGAGTTTGTTTATTATATTGACCAGTTGTGTTGTTTGGTTCACAAACAGAGAGAGAGCTAAGTTGCAGCTCAGAAGATCTTTTCAGTGCAGCCGCCAATATGGTACGGATAGCTGTGATGATAGCCAACCTCCAATAGGAGAAGGAACTACAAGAAGAATTCAAACGAATCCATTATCTGGATGCGTTGCAAGCATCTAAATGAGGTATTATAAAAGCTCATTACTAACCAGCTGGTTAAACATGTTTAATATAAATGGAAATTATTAAAATACTTTTACAATTATATGTAAAAAAATGGGGCTTGAGATTACAAACTATTTTCAGTGTTTTTTAGATCTTATAATACATTTTAAAATTTTACGTACTCCATGCTGTAAACTGTGTCAGGCAAATCTTGTTCTTTCAATTGAAACTTTTTCTTTTTCACAGGTTCTATTAAAGGAACATCCAGAGGTTGGGCATCTTCTTCTTGTACGATAGTTTCTACATCAGGCCCATAAACTTGAAGAGCTGAGGGATAATACTGTTTATCTTCATGTAAAACAATAGCCATTGGCTGCGGTTCATCTTCCATTTGTTCATCCTAAAATTATCATAAATATATTTATAGTAATATATAAAATAAAAAACTATATAAAACAAAACTATTTTGAAATATATAGAAATGCCAAAGATATAGAAACAAATTGTCGTTTTTTTTGTTTCTAATTAAAATTAATATATTAAACAAAATATGTTTAGAATTAAAAATAATTTTAAAATGTTCAACATTGGTTATTTACTGAAGAAACGATAAGAAAAACAGTGCCATGAATTATTATTTAAATCGATTGATGATTCGTCAAGATGCTGAGAACCCCATTCTAAAATGTCGACAATTGTTCCATCAATATGATGGAATTAAACCGAGTTGCGTTCTCTGAAGAGTGCATCCATTTACGACACGCAATCGTTAATGATAATAACGTGAATTCAAACGAATTGAGAATGGGCATATTACCATCTACATTCACGGTGAGTCCACGGACGTGCATGAATACGCACGCGAATATAGTTGTCCCGATTTGTTCATCACATTTACATGCAAGCCAACATGGGATGAGATTAAAGAACTTCTGTTAGCTAGACAATCATCTGCGGACTGCTACGGCATTAGCGCACGCATATTTAAATAAAAATTGAAATCTTTAATGGATTTTATTATCAAGCATCACATTTTTGGAGAGACATTTTGGTTTGGAATTGTGGCAACTCTTTTGGATGGTGCCCAAACAGAGCATTCAGCATTGAAACTTCACCATTAAAAATGAAATACCCGGCAAAACGACAACATATAAGTCCATCGATACTGTGGTGATTACAGTTTTTAATGCAATTATTCAACCTCACTTGGAACCAGAGTCTCAGTCAAGAAAATGATAAACAATGTTATTGAGGCAACAATTTTGACTGGAAAATTCAAAGATGAAGATATACTGTTGCCATGTGTTCCGATGATTCCAACAGATATGCCATTTGAAATCAAAAGTTTACAGTTACTGGTGCGACTTGCTTTCACAATGATTATCAGCAAAGCACAATGGTTGTAAGTGAGTGGATTAGATTTGGAGAATTCATGCTTCTCACGTGGGCAGCTCTATGTAGCCTGCTCACGTGTCAGAAAACCTTCTGATTTACTTGTTTAAGCACTAGAAGAAAAAACAAGAAATATTGTGTATACCATAGCACTTCAATAAATATTTAATTGAAATGAAACATTGCTACAATGTCACAAAATTAATTGAATATTTGTGTAATATCATTCCTTCAAATTTATTCTAGTTGGTTGGTGAGGCAGCAATGCATTCAGGATACAGCTAGTATTTTATAATTTATTAATCACTGGTATTTTGGGAGAGCTATTCAAATCTGTTTTTCGCCATTAATTTAATTACTTTTATACTAATTTAATTACTTTTTACATTACTACTTATTTAGGAACAATTGAACTGTGGGATGAAGGGTTTATTAATAAAAAGAAAATATATTCTTACATCATATTCTTGTTGATCATCTTCATCCAGTTGTTCTTGTTCTTCCTCTTCGTCATCATCACTATCTAATTCTGGACCAATATAATTACCAAATTCATCATACAAATCAGCATCCATGATTTATAATCTACAATAGACAAAATATGAATGTATTCTGTAGATATCACACAAATATAAAATTTAATAAATGAAATAATGAAAATTAATTTAGAGTAGAACTCCTATTTATTATACAGAGTAGAACTTCTACATTGTGGAGTTAAGTTACCTATCAATTGTAAAGTAAAAATAATCGGCTTACCTTTTCTCTATAAATCCAATAAAGATAAATGTATTTTTAGTGATATTGTATTTTAGCGTGTTTAATGTTGTTCGGGTTCGGTGGTTTGTTGTTTTGTTAATTTAATTAAATAACCTCAAAACAACTAATAACAACGTTGTGTTATCGTTGTTATCGTTTATATATGTATGAAGTTTGCAACGAACAAATTCCATAGGAGCAAAAAACGATTTGCAAGGAGGGAGAGCAAATTGTAACAAAAATTAATTTTATGTTTTCTTGTATCAATGTAAATATATTGTTTTAAATGAATTTCTAATAAGCTACAATTTTTTATATAATCAACAATGATCAAATATCGAACCTGTTAAAATTTACTTGTAATATTTATTTATTAAAATGATTTAGTGTATTTTTTGAAACTGTGTGTAGTGTAGTAGGTAATTAAAATTTTTGTTTGCATAGTAATATAATTCACCGTTATTATTTGATTTAGCTTACTGTGAATGTTACGCGTGGCTTTAATGAAATATTTAAACTTCGGTAAACTAAATTTGAGGAAATTCAGCGATTTTTTGTGAACAGTTAATTGGTTATAAATGAAAATAAAGTGCAACATGTTAAAGGATATTCTTGAATTGCTCTAAGGAATAATACTTTAATAATTTATTTTATTTCCATACTCGGGAATTTCTCAGGTTTTAAAAGTTAAATTTATGAAAAAAAAAAAAAGAAGAAATAATACCGACAAAATGACAATTGACAGTTGACACACCTTCCTTTTGAATGAAAAGTCGTGTGTAAAGGTAGCACACGAATAATCATCTTTTTATTTTCCCTTTAATCCGTAAGTATTTTGTACTTTTTTGTTGAAATACAGAGTTAGGAATGACTTTATAATAATATTGTGTAAATAGTTTCTATCTCAGTCATGAAGATAAAAAATTTTGATTGTGTTTACGTTTTAGTCCCAGGATGGCTATCAGACCAGTTTACCGTCCTCAAATCGTCAAAAAGAGGACA
Organism: Diabrotica undecimpunctata; assembly: GCF_040954645.1. Taxonomy (NCBI): domain Eukaryota; kingdom Metazoa; phylum Arthropoda; class Insecta; order Coleoptera; family Chrysomelidae; genus Diabrotica; species Diabrotica undecimpunctata. Next base: position 156,877,043 of record NC_092809.1, read on the forward strand.
AAGAAGTTCATCAGGCATCAGTCAGATAGATATGGTAAACTTAAGGTAAATAGTTGACTATTATGTTTTCATGCATTTATTGAAGAAATTATACTTTTAGAGAAACTGGCGTAAACCAAAGGGTATTGACAACAGAGTCAGAAGGCGTTTCAAGGGACAATATTTGATGCCAAATATTGGTTATGGTTCCAATTCTAAGACTAGGCATATGTTACCAACTGGTTTCAGAAAAGTTTTGGTACACAATGTAAAGGTAAGATTTTATTTTCATTATTAATCATAACCTCACTAAAATAAGCATGGATCGCTATTAAAGCAGACTATTATCAGAGATAAAACTGATTTCCTTAAGCATTGTGTTAGCCATGTGGCTTCTACAAACAGAATTGGTCCTAGGAACTAAAACATGTACTGCATTTGATATTGAACATTGTAAACAAGTTGTTTAAACCTTTAAATCATTGTGAATAAACATTAGAACATTTATAATTTTACATCTTTTCTACTTATTTTTCATAATTAATTGTTTTATTACTCAGTTGACTACATAGTGATAATCATGATTTGTAATCATACATGCAACAAAATGTACATACATAAATATGCATTGAAAAATGTTTTTTGTTGTTTGCAGTGTGTTCATATGTTACATGAGATACTCTAGATAAAACTGACAGGTTAATCATAGCATCAACTTAAATATTATTCTATATATTAAATGTTTTAATGAGATGAAAAATTAAAGCAGTTCACCAAAGGGTATGCATTTTAAGTTGATAAATATATTTGAAATCATTAATTTTCATTTCAAAATTAATGCTTTATTAATTAACCTCGTTAAGTGCTTCAAGCGAAAAGAAAAGTAGGACGATTTTCACATTTGGTCCCATTGAAGATAGCTATAATTGAGCTGTCAATTAAAGTTCATAGAACAAAATGTTGGCGTTTGACTGTGTTGCCATGTTTTTTTAATAAATCGGGAAAGAGCATGTGATTTATAATTAATAAAAATCCAATAGAACGTTAACAAACTAACAGTAAAAAAGAAATTCTTTCAAAAAATAATAAGAATAGTATTCAGGTACTTTCCACAGACATCTGGTGACCATCTGTAACAATCTGGCAACTGGTGGTTTGAGGATTGCCAAATCTATCAGCTTATTATCAAAGGCAAATGCTAAAAAAATGTCGTAATAATTAACTGCAAGCAATATGAGAAGAAACGAGTATTTATTTGTTCGTGTTGTATATAAAAAAATTGCATAATTCATATAATAATATAATAAAAATGTATTTTTGAAAGCTTCTCTATTTGTAATTGAAGCCTACAACATATACATTATAAAGACATGACAACACAGTCAAACATCAAAAATTTGTTCTATGAACTTAAATTGACGGCTCATTATAGCTATCTTCAATGGGACCAAATGTGAAAATCGTCCGAAAAATACATAACTGAGTGGGAATCTGTTTTGCCAATTGCAAACATATTTGTCATACTCACCATCATAATTCAGTTAGGTCAAGCTTTTACACTGCTGATGCTAACAAAATAGTTGCTACAGTTTCATACAATAGTTTTAAAACAGTTGCACCATGGGTGCTCAATCTAACTTGTCTGTCACATTCAGGACAAAAATTATTATACATATCTATTTTATCATTTATTAAGGTCTACTTTAATACAAACATGTGATTTTAATGGCATTAATTTGAACAATTTAAACTGAATGATTTTTAACTTTTTTAAAATATAATGAATGAGTTTCTGCAAAATAAATGTTTTTCATTCAAAACTTCATTCCTTGGAATGATGTATATTGAAGCAAGGAACAGGGCATAATCCTATCCTACATACCATTTCACTGAGATCAATCTGGAAATTTGATACCAAAATTTAATGTGGTAATCCAGAAAATTGTGAAAAATTTTCATGTAATATCCCTTCCTACTTCCCTGCATATTCTTGTTAAAAAAGCCTACTTCCCTGCATATTCTTGTTATAATCCACAATATTGATAATAAAATTAAGAGACATGATACACTTGCTATGTAGTAAAAAAAAATTGTTAGAATTTTTTAATTCATATTACTGTAAATACAAGTAATTAAAATATATATATTTCAGATATGCTTATCAACATCAAAATTAAAAAATACAAAGAGTGAGAAAGAAAAATTCATTTTCAGTTTTATGCCTGAAAAAGAAAATATTTATTATTAACTATGATGTAATTGGTAATTTGCGCCTGAAGCAAACATGTCGACAAATTTGACTGAGTTTTATTTACAATTGATATTAACAAAATTTTCATTTTAATTACAGCAGTTATAGCCTTTTTTTTTGTTTTAGGAACTCGAAGTTCTTCTTATGCAAAATCGTAAATATTGCGCAGAAATTGCCCATGGAGTTTCATCAAAGAAACGCAAGGATATTGTAGAACGTGCTCAGCAATTGAGTATTAGGGTTACAAATGGAAATGCTAGGTTACGTAGCCAAGAAAATGAATAAGCTATTAATTTTGTTTAATATAAAATAGAAAAAAATCATAAATTGTGTTTGTATTAACCTAAAACCCTTTTTGTTTTACCTGAAGATGAATATAAAAGAGATAAAATCATAGGATTTAGAGAATAAGATGAATTTTGAATCATATGCCAAATATTGGTTCAAATTTAAAATACTGAGTAGTTCAGTGTAGTAATTTCAATGTACCTAAATGAATGATTGTGTGAAGTTAATAGTAGTTTACTCTTCTTTATTTAGTTTATTTGTGAATGAGAATTGCGAATTTATTTAATCAACATTAAACCATTTAAAATGGAATTTAAGCTTGACAATAAGTAGTTTGGCAAATGGGTTCTGTTCCTACAATCATCACAAACAAAGGAAAAAGCTCTAACAAGCAACTACTAGTACTGTAGAAAGCTACTCTATGTCTAGGCGGGTGGGTTTAGCCTTTCCTGGAAAGTGTGTCAGTTCAATGGGTCATATTACCATTGTGTCATCATTATTTGATTGATAGTTGTCCAGTAATCTTCCGTTTATATTCATAGCCCTATGATTCCAGTTTGGGGCTCTTCTATATTCAAGAATGTGTTCAGGTCATCGTCTATTATAGGATCTCGTGACCTTACATATGCAGAAGTAATTCTGATTTCTTCTTGTCTCATTTGTACTTTAATTGTATTTGCTTCCAGTGTTTAGGTTTTTTTATGTTACATTCATGGACGGGACCATTATAGAAATTACTGCAGTAAATCAGTTTTTTTTAATTTGTTTAGGACAAAAAATTTCGTAAAAAACGGCTATCCTACAGAAATTACAAAAAAAACATTTACAGCAGTAATTTCTATGATGCTCCGGTCCATGATTCTAACAACAAATCAACCGAATATAAAAAAACTCCCCTTTATTAATGGTCTACTAACTCATGATACACAAATACTGATATGCTATTGCGCACGCTAGCTATATCTCGCACTGTGTGACGTCAAGTGCGAAGCAAAGTTGGTATTAGAACACTAACGCTTGCCCTGTTAATCGGTTAATATCAAATATATATAAGCATGCACATGCTGATTTTTCTTTTAAAGAATTACAAAGCGAGATTACGAAAAAAAGCCACATAGATGACAAAGAAAAAGTTAACTTTTCCAAAATATCAAGCCTCAAGTTTTCATCTGAACAACCTAACATAATGTATATCAAATATCTTGTAAATGAAAGCTAAAAGGCAGTAAATATTGAGGAAGTCAATTTTGCTTTCCAGGGATTTGAGATCAAAATACAGTGGGTCTATTACACTAAACAAAAAAAATTGAAAATATTTTCCAGCTCTTACAGTTTATTCCACCAGCTTTCCTAAAATTTTATGAAGGAATTGGTGCTTGCTAACAGATTCTACCAGATGCTGATAATGAACCATTGGAAGATATTGAACATATTAAAAATATTGACAACTGAATTTTTTATTGTTAAATTTTATGTTCATTTTTTAGAATATTTTTGAAGTTATACGAGCGTTCGACGTTGGAAATTTGTACGGGAGTGAATCTGCACAATCATTACATATGTAAGATATAGGTAAGAGAGAGACCGAAGATATATTTTCTCTCTCGAGAATAAAAATGTTCCTTTTGTAAATATATTTAATATTTATTAATATTATTATTTTTCCATTCTGTTCAGATTTGTCTTGAGCCTCGTTAGGCATGTTAAATTATAAATTAAAACTTGTAAATATCTCAAGAAAGTTCAAATGTGTACTTATATCCTTATATACACAACAAACAACAATTAAATTATATATCTGTCAATGTCAGACAAATTGACAGTTGTATCAGGAAACAATATTTTTATTTTATTAATATTATTATCATAGTAAATTAAACATATGCGTAAGTAAGTTATGTAATTGTCATTTTTAAATACTTATGAATATTGCATTTTAATATGTATTGTATTATTATATTGAACTATGTTGCATTGTATTGTATTTTTATATTAATAACCAAATAAACCATGAATTTTACTGCAGAGTATGTGTAAATTTTTTTTTGCATTCAACTCCTTTAATACATATGAAAATAAAAATATACATTTTCATCAAAATATTGATTCAATCCTTCATTTACTATACTTCTATTACAGGTCAAATGTTGTTTATATACAGTATTCTCTTTCTGCTCTCTCTTACTTATAGCATTACATATTTAATGATTTTGCAGATTGACTCCCATATAAATTTGTAGCGGCGAACGCGTGTATAGAAGTATAACTTCTACCGGCATTGCCACTGGACTGCCACAGCCTTTTTTTTATAAAAAAGGGGATAAGCCTCATATTTTTTCGAAAAATGTTCAAAAACTCGAAAACTGTTAAATAAACATTTGTGTTACTTTTATTGTGTATTTAATAGCATATTTCCAAACGATTACCTTACTTCCGAGAAAAATGTTTGGATTTGAAAATAAGTTTAAAATGAGGTTTTCTCCAAAATATTTGGTGGCATGTCCTCTTCTGGTCTCAAGGTCTTCAGTTGTGTAGTGACTGATTAGCTGTTTTATTTGTGAAACTACTAGAGTTTTGTAGGATTAACTTTTAACTAATCACAATATTACTTTTTATGTGTTTACCCAATCTTTATTTCATATATTATGTAGCTACACAATAAATTTTAAATTACAAAATTAACTACCATATCATTTTTCAAAATCTAAGTTTGGTTTATAAAGAAATTCTGTCTTGTGTATTAAAATATGTACATGAACGTGAACATCATGTACAAACAGTAGTGTTATAAAATCATTAATGACCTCAATATGTTGATACAATTTGCCTCTTTTTTTCCATTTTGTTTTCTAGCATTTCTTTAAAATAAATATTTACTTAGAGATAAACAACATATTAAATTATGTTTACATGTCTTAATAATTAAATCAATAGTATATAATACAATTCTAATTAGTAATATAAAATTATCGTTTCTTTTGGATAATATTCTGAATCTTTTGCCATTCTCTATCAAGATGTGCTTTCTCGTTCTTGTCCTTATGTTTTCTTGATCTCCTTCCATCAGCCATTTTGAGACCGTACTGGAAGGCTGCTTTTGGTAGAGCTTCTTTTTGGTTCATATAATCAGAATATTCTTCTGCAGTATCGAAGTCCCATCTGCCGATTGGTCCCTTTTTGTTACCGAGATCCATTTTTGAATAATCTACTTCATCATCACTGTCATCTATAGCATCGTTCATTTCTTCTAAACCTAAAATTAAAATAAATTTATATTACAAATTTTTATTGCACTACTGATTAGTGAACAAAGATTGCTAATTTGTAAGTTCCTTAATAACAGCACTATTCAATCAGATATATGACACAGGTAAAATACCATCAGACTGGCTAAAATTACCAAAAAAATACAATGCCTCACACTGCTATGACTATCGAATATTAAGCATGATGTCTCATGTTCTTAAAACTTTTCTCAGAATCATTCATACACGAATTTATAGAAGTGGGAGTTTCAGATGAGTGATACTCAATTCGGACTTCGAATTGGATTGGGAACACAAGAAGCTCTTTTTGCCTTAAACATGTTAACGCAACGATGCAGAGACATGAATATAGATGTATACGCATGTTTTATTGATTATCGAAAAACATTTGACTGCGTTAACCATCAGAAGATGATCGAAATTCTGAGAACAACTGGAATTGACGAACAAGACTTGCGAATTATCTCAGAACTATATTGGCATCAAACGACAACAATTTAAATAGAGCACACAACATCCGAAGACATACGAATCTGACGAGGAGTGCGACAAGATGGCATTAGGCGAGGTTCAAGGTGGAATCAAGAATAAATGAACCAGCATAGACAACATCAGGTACGCTGATGATACCATCCTAATACCAAGCAACGCACATGAACTACAAAATATAATAAATGCGGTATTTCGTCATAGAAATCTTACGTGCAGCAGTTTCCAAAGCTACAATTGCTATTTGGATTGCCAACCTTTGAAAGTAGACGACGCACTAAGAAGAAGAGGAGAGAAAGATATTTATGGGAATAAGTTATTTAAATAAATTGTAAAAAAAATTGCTTACCTGGATAACACTCTGCATATCCCTCAGGTTCTTGTTGCAATTTGTTCAATATTTCGGCAGATTTATTAACTCTAAATGTGGGTGCAGCATTATCAACAGGTTCAGTATCATGTTTGTCAAAGTATGCATGTCGTTTGCTTTCATGATCCTGATGTCTACTGCTTTTTGCAGCTGGAACATAATCACCAATGTCGTCATAAATAGAATCATCTTGGTGGGCTCTTTTTGATGTTTTCTTCTCTGAATTATCTTCCTGTAAATCATATTCTTTCAGGTTTTCTGGCATACCCTTCCTGTTCTTCTTTTTACGATTACCTGAAACATTGTATAATATTAGATAAACTGGCCTTATCTTTGTGTAAATATAGCAATATAAAATAACAATAAAACAATGAAAACCTTGTTTTCAAAACTTCCACAAAATTTATTTCTAAAGTACTGATTACAGTAATGCTTTGCTAAGTGATCAGTGTAGTAGCGTCTGGGGACTCAGGAAACTGAGACCTCGGAAGCACCTGGTCAATAAACATGCTTTAACCTTTAATTGTGTGTAACATTTTATATACTTCTAATAATGCTTGTTATAACTAGGCATAATAATCCAGATGCCCCTTGTATCAAAGACAGAAGAATCTTTCAAAAAAAGTTAGGACTTGCCTTAATTAAACCAAACATTGCGGCACAGGCTTTAACTGAAACGTTGCCAGAGGTGTGCGCCAGATTGCCGCAAAATATGCGGGTATTATAAAACCTGATCCAGTATCTCCTGATAGAAACTAAGCCATATCAATATTTTACTATTAATAATAGACTTTAATGTATTGTTGATCTCGTTCTCTAATTCAATAAACAAGGTTGTGAAGATGAACATTTTCAATAAATTTTCGTTTGTCCAATTATTTAGTTGTTAGTTCATACTTGAAATTTTAGAAAATTGTAAAAAAAAGAAAGTACATATGCAAACAGTAGGCAATGCTCTACATTTGACCTGTTAAATAATTCAGTAAAACGTATATACAGAGTTGTCACTCTACTATAACATCAAAGAGAAATATGGCTCTAAAAAGAGTATTGATCAACAATTGGTAAAAAAGGAATAATCCTAAAAATAAATTATTTAGCTGTACACCTACCCTGCCTTAAATAGCTTAATATCTGTGTAAGTTTATTGATAACAATATCATTTGTTGTTACGGTAGTAGTCAATTCAAATGAAGGAACATCTGCAATGGATCTTATTAAAGTGGTTGGAATATCACTTTCAGCTTCATCATCTAAAAGAAAAAATGTACATGTAAAAGAAAATTATTTAAATGTAATGTAATAAGTTTCTAGATAAATTTTAATGATAAAAATGAAGTACTTGACAATGTGTTCATAAAGTACACATACAAAAATATTATATTAGAATAATTACGACTTATAAGAAAGTACGCTGCTAAGAAAGGATTACAATCATCATCATCATTCTGGCTTTAAAACCCTGTGTGGGTCATAGCCTCCTCAAGAATTTCTCTCCAGTCATCTCTATCCATGCAAAACACATATAGTAATACTAAAGGGACCAAGACAGAGACCAAATCTGAGTTTTGATTTAAATGGTAGTATTATAGAGCTACTGTGAGGTACTGTAGAGATACTGTGCTAAATATTTGAGCATACAAATTGACTCAGGTTTGAGATACACAAAACACCTGATGAATGTAGTTCAGAAGGCTGAACAGAGAAACTGCCATGACAAAGATTATGCCAAAAATAGGCGAGCCAAGTACTTATAAAAGGAAAATGTATCTTCAGGTGGTAAAGTTGACCCTCCTATATGGGCACCCATATGGCTTGACTTGTTAAGATTTAAAAAATATAAAGAATTATTAACAAGAATCCAAAGAAAACCCCTCCTCAAGGTAATAAGTACATACCGGACTACATTGATGTTAGCCCTACAGGTGATTGCGGGTATGCTCTTCATTCACCTCCTAGCGAAAGAACTTAAGATCTTATACGACAACGATAAGGGCCACCTAACACAGATGAGAGCCGAGGTAAGAGAACAAATGCTAAATGAATGGCAACAAGAATGAGAGGCACATACAGAAAAAGGACAATGGACAAAAACACTAATTGTGAAAGAGTGGTATAAATGTAAGTTAAAAGAACAAATTACTTTTTTACACAATTCCTGACCAGATATGGCTCATTTAGGTCTTATACATATAGCATAAAGAAAACTGAAGATAATTTATGTATAGAATGCGGAGTGCGCGACAACAGACACAGAGACTGCGCGACGGCAGACACAGAGACAGCGTGTGCCACAGCATATTCCATTGCAACAATAAAAAAAAGTGAGAGAGAGAGAGTGAGAGAGAGAAGATGGGAGAGTGACAGAAGACTGCAAGACTTTTATTCCTCATTGTATGGAACAAATCATAAGAGCAAATAATATAATAAGTTAAAAGATGAACTGTTCCTTCTCACTGTCACAGTCTTACAAGTCTCTGAACCATATGTTAGGACTGGGCATAATATTGTTTCATAGAGTTGTAAGTTTGTATTTCTAGATTTGAGGATTTAAGAAGATTTATTTATTTTTTTACTCAACAAGAAAATCCCTTTACACATAAAAATTTTTTATGGTTAATTAAATAGTAATACAAACTATACTAATTCTAAAAAAACCTATTATCAAATGGTACTGAAATAATTCCCAACAATAAAAAACGAAAATGGGGCAATGTTGTATTATAAGGTACACTTTTTCCATAAGTTTAGTTACCTTATTGGGAGGATTTGAAAAAATGTATGTATTACTTGAAACAATATAATTGTTAATAAAGTATATTTTACCTAAGTCGATAACATAAGCCATTCTGCCAGGAATAAATAATTCTGATCTCTCAATGTGTCTTGATTTTAACATATTCATCGTATAATAAATTGATCTTCCAATTTTTGTTTTAAATTTCATTTCTTCCTCCTCCTTCTTCTGAGCATCTTTTTTCTCCTTTTCTTTTTCTTCCAAGTGTTTATTAGCAAGTTTTTCTAGTTCCTGTTCCTGTTCCATTTCAAGTGTTTGAATTTCACTCCTGACTTTTTGGAGTAGAGCATAATCCAATCCTTTTACTAAATGAGTATGCTCCATGTCACCCCCCAAGAACTTTGACTCCTGAATCATCTGTCTTCTCCGTTCAGCTGCATCGTATCCAGACTTCAGGTCTGGAGCTACCGCTCGATACGCTTGAGCAGTAGCAATTGGATCATCTGCTTGATAGTCAGGATTGACTCCTGATCTTCTTTCGCTTGCTCTATCACGATACTTTTCAGCAAGTTCTGCCATTTTACTGTCTTCTTGTTTTTTGAGTTTGGCATAATAGCTTTTCTTTTTACGTCTAGCCTCCGATTTGTCTTCAATTTTAGGAGGTGGCATGGAATTAGGATTATTCATTGCCTCTTTTATTGAACCTGGGGCAGCAGGTGTCTGAGAAGGATTTGATCTAGGAGTCATCAGAAGCTTTCGAAAATCATCGTTAGTGAGACGTTGTGACATTGGTGTTTCAGCCATTTTTCAAGTATATATTGGTATACGTACGTATAAGGTAAATTAGTTTAAAACGTAGTTTATATTTTAACAAATAGGTAGAGAAATGAACTCTTATATTTTCTATTTATGAACTTCAGCACAACTTCAGGTTTATGTTGTTGTCAAGGTTTGTCAACATGTCAATCAATTGTATGTGACATACGACATACGTCTTCTTTCTCATGTGGAATTAATAGAAAATTAACTAAAACTAAATAAAAGGGAAGGATCTCAGTGGTTGGTTGCTGTTACCATAATTTATTTTTAATAAGAAAATATTTTGGTGATATTAGCTACTTCTTTCATAAAGGTTTAATAATTGTTTTTTAAACCGTAAGCAAAGCTTCAGTAATATATATTCTTTATCTATGAGAAAAGCAAACTCTATTAACAATTTGGTTTTTCAGTGAGATTGTTCAAAATATATTTATGACTGTTTTTTTCCATCACCACCATCACTGGTACAGAGCATTTTGTTGTAGTAACCATTTAGGTCAGATATTCCCTTAGCTTTGGATGTATTTTTCCCTTGGCAAAACGAAGTAACAGACCGCAATATTTTTGTCGCTAATCGTTTTCCCTGCTTTGATTACCAAGGAATTTAGATAAAACAAATAGAAATTACGATTAATTTATTAACTACCTTTTTTAATAAAGCGGAAATAGAATAGAAATGCAAAATTAAATTAATATTCCGTTTCAAACGTTAACATAATACAATAAATTCATTTCTATTTGCAAAAATATTTAACCCATGAGGGCAGATCGTAATAAGTTATCTCCAAACTGCCAGTGCTAAATTTAAGAAGTAGATTGTAAATAAAGATATAATAAAGATATTGTTCGGCCACTTAAACTCGTAGACTAGGATATGAAAGATCTTTTTTGTATAACCTACATTTATATTTGTGGCTTTTGGATAGGTTTTAGCGCCTGCTGTCGACATCCAATTTGTTATAACATTTTCTTTCACCCGTTTTATCTTTTCGTTTCTTGGTTCTCTGTAGCCTAACTTGATATATAATATTTTTTGTATCGAATACTTCTTTTATTTTTATTTAATTTACTATGAAATCAGTGTTAGAATCACAATTACAGACTATGTGGTCTCTTTTTCTACAGTGTTGAGGCACGAAAGGCATATGAAATCAGTGTTAGAATCACAATTACATACTATGTGGTCTCTTTTTCTACAGTGTTAATCAATTTCCATCTAATTTCTTGTAAAGCTCTTATATCCATCTTATAATTATCTATTTCACCAAACAGATTTTGGAGGGCTTCTGATCTGTATTGAGACCGGGTGTCGTTTGATCGGCCCCGTTTCTTTTGTTTGAACAATCGTAACAACTGCTTTTTTGCAGGATACGATTGTTAGCCCTACGCACAATCTCCTAACCTGGACCGAAATATTATGTAGCTGATCTTTTTGTAGCAAGTTCATCAAGGTATATTCCCCGATGACTTGGAACCCATACTAGTGTACTAGTCCAAAACAACGAAAGTCCTGGGATCCAGATAGCATGAAATCTGCTATTCAAGCTGTGAGAGATAAAAGCAGCTAAAACTTATAATGTTCCAAAATCAACAGTACAACAGTTAGCAAAAATGACTGAACTGAGTCCAGATGAAGCAGTACTTAAGAAACTGGGAAGGGGAACTATTCTTGGCCCAGATTTAGAAAAATGTTTGGTGGACTATATACCTACTTCAAATGGAAGCGAAATTCTATGGTTTAACGAGGACTGATATCAAACGAATGGCATTTAATCTGGCTAAATCAAATGAATTAAATCATCCCTTTATGCAGTTAAAAAAAGCTGGTAGAGGTTGGCTAGATTTGTTCTTGGCACGTCATAAAAAAACATTGACTTTAAGGAGACCAACTGGAACGTCTTTTGGACGGGCAGCTAGCTTTAACAAAGAGAATGTTCAAATATTTTTTGATCATCTGGAAAAAGCATATAATAAATACAATTTTTCCAGTAATCAGGTTTACAACGTAGATGAAACAGGCCTAACCATTGTGCCTAATAAAATTGCAGCAATAGTGGGGCGCAAAGGAAAGAGACAAATTGCGTCGCTGACTTCGGCTGAGAGAGGATCATTGATCACTTTAATTGCATGTATGAGTGCTGGAGGGAATTTTATCCCACCCATGTTAATCTTCCCAAGAAAGAATATGAATGTGCAACTCATGAAAGGTACTCCTCCTGGATCGATATCAGCCGTTCATCCTAGTGGTTGGATGCAGTCTGATTTATTTAGACAGTGGTTTAAACACTTCATAGATACCGTTAAACCCTTTAAAGAGTTTCCTGTACTTCGTATATTGGATGGACACTACAGCCATACTCGCAATTTAGGTGTGATTAATCTGGCAAGGGAGAATAACATAGTTATAATTTTATTACCTCCACATTCAACACACAAACTGCAACCGCTAGACAAAACTTTCATGGGAACGCTCAAGGCATAAAATAGCGAAGAAATCAGGCAATAGTTACGTCATAATAACCGCGCCCTCTCTCAGTACGATATTGGAGAACTTTTTGGCAAAGCATACCTTAAAAGCCAAACTGGAGAAATTGCTTACTTACTTTACTTTATCGTGTCCGGACATGTCATTCATAAAATTTCGGCCCAGTATCGGGCTACGTCGGTTCCATCTTTGTTGGCGAGCCACAAATCTTCGAGGGTACATCGATGAGGACAGTTTCTGCATGTAAGAAGATGTTCCATATTCTGTGTTTCTCCACAGTCACAGTTCACATCATCTTGGTCGATTTTTCCCCATTTTGCCATGTTTGATTTTACTGGAGCGACCCCCGTTCTTATCCGATTCAAAGTTTTCCACGTTTTAAAGTCTAGGGACTGGCCGGTCCATTGAACCTGGGGAAGAGGAAAATATTCAGGCGGTTCATCCTGCACTGTTCCAAGGAAGCTTTTCCTAGATTTTAGTCGCTTTCGTGGTGTTCGAGCTTTGTATAGGGCATGCCGCTCGTCCGCGATCTGTTTAATTTTCTCTATGTGCTCTGCAACGCCTCTGCGTGTTGAGGGTTCTGCAAAACCCGCTGCTTTATATAGATTTGAGAGTGGCGTCGGTTTTATGCACCCCGTTACTATCCTGCATGTCTCATTTAGCGCAGTATCAACTTGTTTGGTGTGGGCAGATCTTCCCCAAACGGGGCACGCATATTCAGCAGTTGAGAAACACAGTGCCTGTGCCGTTGTTCTTAAAACGCCAGGACGTGCGCCCCATTTACTTCCCGTTAGCTTTCTGAGTATGCTGTTCCTAGTTGTTACTTTCCCTTTCGTTTTTATGCAATGTTGTCTGTAGGTGAGGGACCGGTCCAGAGTTACTCCAAGATATATAGGTTGGCTTGTGTGTTCTAATGTATTACCATTCCACACAATTTGGAGTTTTCGCTTGGCTTCCTTTGCGCGAAGGTGGAAAGCGCAGACTTGGGTTTTAGAGGGATTGGGTCTCAGGGAATTCTGCAGGTAGTACGCTGTCATTGTTTTTAATGCAGTTTCGAGTTTCTTCTCCACTTCTTCAAAACTATTTCCTTGAGCACATATTGCAAGATCGTCAGCATAGAGGAAGTGCTTGGTTTCGGTCGGCGTAGGTTGGTCGTTTGTATATATATTGAAGAGCATCGGTGCTAAAACACTTCCCTGTGGAAGGCCATTTTTTTGAACTCTCCACCTACTTACTTTACCCTCCAGCATAACGAAAAAACGTCTGTTTTGCAGTAAGGAATATACGACCTTACCCAGATGGTGGTCATTTAGAGTGTCGTATAATTTGTGGAGCAATGTTTTGTGCCTTACTGTGTCATAGGCTGCTGTCAAATCTACGAAAGCAGCCCCTGTTATAAGTTTTTCTTCAAATCCCTCTTCAATGTGTTCTGTTAGTGCGAGGACTTGGCCGGTGCAAGATTTGCCGGGTCTGAATCCTCCTTGTTGTGGGATGAGGTGCTTGTCGACATTTTTTTCTATTCTGGCGAGTATGAGTCTCTCGTATAGTTTAAAAAAGTGACACAACAGCGAGATAGGTCTGTAGCTACTGGGGTTTTCTGGGTCCTTTCCTGGTTTTAGCAAGGCTATTACTTTAGATTTCCTCCATGATTTTGGAATTTCGCAGGTTTTGCAGCACGTGTTATAAAATTGCAAGATCCAGTTTTTTGCTCCTTGGCCTAAATGTTTTATTTGTTCACTGCATATATCATCCACACCTGCAGCTTTCCCGTTTTTTAACCTGTTCATACCGTCGTGGAGTTCTTTTAGTGTAAAAGGAGTACCTAGGTGGTTTGTCTCCGAGTCCAATCTTCTTCTAGTGTTTGGGCTCTTTGGGAGAAATTGCTGTAAATGGATTCCGCGCCACTGGAATTTATCCATTGAATAAGACTGTGTTCTCAGATGCAGATTTTATTGCAGCAGAAATTGAGAGCAACAACCACAGCCATGAAGAACCGCAAGCTATTGAACCTGTTATCCTACCAAAAACACCAGAAGCCGGCAACATCAGTGAACCAGGTGCTTCTGGTTTGCAGAAGTTTGTAATTCCGCAAGCTATTGAACCTGATATCCTACCAAAAACACCAGAAGCCAGCAACATTAGTGAACCAGGTCCGTCTGGTTTGCAGAAGTTTGTAAGTTCGCAAGCTATTGAATCTGATATCCTACCAAAAACACCAGAAGCCAGCAACATTAGTGAACCAGGTCCTTCTGGTTTGCAGAAGTTTGTAAGTCCGCAAGCTATTGAACCTGCTATCCTACCGAAAACACCAGAAGCAAGGTTTCATACTACCTTCACGAAAGAAAAACAATAAGATGGCCAAAGAAACTTTTTTTCCATACTGTGGATATGATGCTTAATAATGCTTTTCAATTATATAATATATCAATATTATGAACAGAAAATGTTATCATTTGATTTTAGAATGGCAATCATAAATGAACTTTTACCTCCTTATGAGAATTTAAATAAAAAAAAAGCATCAAATATCGAACATAGGCTGATAAAAAGGGAAGCAGCTCCAGGTAAAAAACAACTCGACAGAAAAAGATGTCAAAGCTGTTCCAAAGAAAAAAAAACGGTCGGATAAAACACACGTGTGCGAAACTTGTCCTGGAAATCCAGGATATTGTCGAAATTGCAGCATCATAATTCACAAATAGAATATAACAGCCAAAGTTTTACTAATATTTAGGTTTGTTTTTGTTACATGTTTTGAAATAAATAATGGTTTACTGTAGAGTATAGGCAACGCTTACAAGCGTCAACGGTACACGGATAAGAATGCCGAAACTCAGTGCCACTGCTGCTTATGAGCGTCGTTTTTTTTACCTTGTCTTAAATATTTGAAATAGCAATTACATATAAAACATCATTATTCATAATTATTAGCAACAGCATACCGTTTTTTCTATATTTTTAATTTGGGACCACGTAAAAGTAAGTTACAAAATAGCGGCATCCAACCTGTTAAATATATCCGTATATGCAGGCACACTCGTTATTAGGAGTGTGCGGTATTTCTGAAATATATGAGATACTTATATAAATATTATAGTATAGCTCCCTCTGCGTGACAAGCTATTATATTTTGTAATTTATCAAAAAAATTTCTTTTTTTTTTGTCTAAAAAGTTTCTTTTTTGTTTTTCTCTATAGGTCTCCATAGTATGTACTTTAAATTTAAAACTCTACCGCCCGGATATCGTATGTTTAGTTACCGACCACGGCCATCTTTTGTAATATCATTGATTTAAACAATGGTAATATTTATTGTGGCTTGAAAGAACATAAGAACGTTCATTTAAATTTGACAAATTTATATTAATAACAAAAGTTTTACGGGAATCATTAAATACATTATCATTTAAATTAGAGTTTATTCTAATTTGAAATAGTGTTTATTAATATTATTTGATTATAATGTACATAATATTGCATACTACAATATTGCATAAATTAAATTTCAAGTGCCAGTGCACTAGATATAAAATGTACAACATATAAAAATTTGAATTATATAATTGGACTTAATTATGAATGATTTTCTTAAATAAAAAAAGTAAATTTTACTTGTAGACTATTATATATTACTTATATTTGAGCTCTTATATTCAGGGTTCGAGCTGAAATATTAAAAATTATAAAAATTTAGAATACAAATGTTACGTGCATTGGACATATAATCAACACAACACAAAAATTTAAGTTGGCGTTGATGTCTCCTTCCGGCTAAACCAGCGAATTGTTCTAGAATCACAGAACAAGCGCAAGCGCAACTCGTTCGTATGCAGTTTGAATTTTGTGAATTGTAACTTTAACTAATAATTTGTTTTAGATAAAGTAGAAAAAACGTTTGGTTGTTATTTATTTGTGTTATTGAATACATAGTTATAATGTCGTTGACAACACAGAAAAATACCCTAGGTTTTGTAAGTATAAAACACTCTTGCCTTTGTAAATATAAAACGCTATGTCTTGTTAGTACAAAAATATAAGGTATCTTAAAATCTAAGTAATAATAATTTATTTTTTGAGTGACCATCATAATTCTTTATTCTTTTGGTGTAAAATGAGCACACTACAGACTAAATGTAATGGTAGTACTTAATAGTTTTAAAAAATACAGAGACCTAGTCTGCTGGGTCTACAAAATGGAGTCTTAACTTAATGCCGAAAACTAGATTACCAACTATATTAAGGAATTTATATCAATAATATAATTAATTTTTAAAGCCATTATTTACATTTAGCTTAAAGTACGATCTAAAGGGAATGTCTATGCATAGTGTTTCCATAAAAAATATAGTTCTTTAATTATTGTTCTTATATTCCACTGCATTGAATTTGCCGGTGAATATGAGTCATGACATGGGTACATATTGTAGACTTAGAAGTTCATTCTAGAAATTCATGGAATAAAAAGACAAAATTGGTCACTGAATTTATAAAGGAAAGTAAAAATATTTCATAGACAGCCTGAAAACATATAAGCTGAGCTCTATTTTTGGTGGCTATTGAATTAAAATATTTTAAAGTACCTACTGATAAGTATTATTTACAACTATTTTACTTGTTATTACTATAAATAATTAAAAATCTTAAGATATTTTGGATATAATAAATTAACTGTTAATCAATTTGTCACTTCAACCTTTCTGTGGAGGTAAAACCCCATAGGTCCAACAGCTTTCTCCATTGTCTTAATAATGTTTTTATAGCTATTCTGTGATTTCAATGTTCTCTACTATTTATTTAGTTCTTTATATGTCTTGTCATATTTCAGGAACGTATTTCATTTTTGTTGTTTGATAAAGTCTAGACTTTCTTTTACTTTTATGTCATTGCATATTAATGTGTTAATATCCTTATATGTAATAGTAAATTTCACTGCTTAACTATTCCATTTTTTGTTGTATTTTCTATTCAAATAAAATAGTTCTTAAATTTATTTATTGGATAAGTATATAAGTTTGTAGATACTTACCATGTTAAATCTCTTTGCCATATGATAACTTGTTTTTATGTCTTTGTATACTCAGTCATTATTTTCTATGAAGAAACATCAAATGTATTAAAAAGAATGGTTACCTTATTGTTGTGGCCATTGTCAACTTATATCTACACATGTTTTGTTATTGTGAATAATAAATTCCTAGATCCCTTCAGACAGTTAATTGAAATGAACTACTCAGTCACATTGTTAAAAAATTGTTTCATAGATAAAATACAGAAACCTAAATTAGACTTTTAGCATGAAAGATGAGTACTTTGATTAACAGTACTTTGAGGAAAAATAATGGATTAGTTTCATTTTTTCTTATGTATTATGTAAAAAGAAACCGAAAAGTTACTAATCATAATATTCTGGATGTGTGTGTACAACAAATGACTCTATTGTAAATATCTTTTTTTTTATTTTGATCATTATTAACTAGTCAGATTGAAAAATGTATGCAGAAACATATGATCTAGGGTTAATACATACTTTTTAAATATAGATTTTACCATACTTGGTGAATTAAAAGTATTAATATATATTTTGTATATGATTAAATATTTTTGAGCAAGATCTCTGTCCTATTGATTTATTGATATTTACCAATTGAACATGTTGATTATTGGTTTTAGTGCGATAAGTTTTTTGTACACCGTCCCACCCAAGAATAATTCCATATGTAATTCTAGACTCAACTAGTGCACAATATAATATTTTTAAATATATTAAATCTATTTTAGATTTGAGAAATTTAAACTTTGGAACTAAAGGTCTTAAACACTCTGTTATTGCATCTATCTGGACATCCCATCTTAAATGGGAGTCGATTTTTATTGCAAGATATTTTATAGTGTTACTTGATTTTATAATTATATTTTCCTTCGTGTTATTAATTGTTATAGAAGTATAAGAAGGTAGTGTTACTTTGTAACTACAAAACAGAACAAAAAATGTTTTTTCATAATTAATTGTTAAACCTTTATAATCAAACCATTTTATTAGTTTGAGCATATCTTCTTCTTCTTCTAATGGCGCTACAACCCTTTGTGAGTCTTGGCCTGCTTAACAATGTTCTTCCATTCTGCCCTGTCGGATACTTTCCTTCGCCACTGCCTGATGTTCATGGTAGTTTGACCATTCTATTTAATTTTATTCTTTAAATGTTCTGTGCTATACAAAACTTACTATCTTCCCCTCAATATTGAGATTATATATTAGATCGTTAACATGATTATTGAATAGTAGTGGTCCTAATACTGTACCTTGGAACACACCGCATCTTAAGTGAAGTTTATTGCTGTTAATATTATTTATCCTAACAATTTGTTGTCTGTTGTCCAAGTAAGACTTCAGTAAATTATGAGCAGTGCTGAGTATTTCGCTATATTCTAGTGCTTCTAGTAGTTTTGGATGGCTTACAGTATCGAATGCTTTTGCCAGGTCTAGAAACACACAAGCAGTAGGTTGGCTATTGTCAATTCGATTGTATATTTCAATGGTGAGTTCTATTATTGCGTAATTTGTCGATAAACCTTCACGGAATCCAAACTGCGATGATAATATGTTGTGTTTATCAAAGGAAGATGTTAATCTGATTTTAAGACATTTTTCAAAGATTTTTGTTAGTGGTAATTAGTAAGATGTGTCTATAGTTTATTTCTCTTCTTGCATATAGGAATTACAAATGTTTCATTAAATTTGTTTAGACATTGACCAGTTCCACCACCGGTTTGATGATTTGTTTATCTATAATTCTTATTGTTTCTGCTCTAATGTTGTGAATACCGGGTGATTTTTTCTTAAGTGTTTTAATAATTCCCTCAATTATTGTGGGAAATACGATGTCAGTCTACATACAGTACAGTACAGTCTACAATACAGTATATTCTTGGCATAAGTTTCTCCAATTTATGCAAAATAACGAACAAAAGAATTAGAGATAGTTTCACCATCTGTTACAGTAGTTCCTTCTTGTATAACTATTTCTATAATATTTCTTTCGGTTTTCACAGGTTTTTGGAAACATTCTTGTTTTTCATTTTAACATTGTCAGTATCTTTGACATGTTTACGATACAAGAGATTTTATTGTGTGTATGGATTTAAGCAGTCCTGCGGTTGTCCAATTTTGGCGCGTTTTTTGTGTTTTTTTTTATATAACTGTTTTTTACTATTTTTTTAAGTTTGTTAAGAATTTCACATAATAAATTACATTTGACATTAACATTTTTAGCTTATAGTCGGTAGTATAGAGGCGTTATATTCACACCAGTCATAACTTTCTTTTTTTAGTTCTTTTGTAATTGATTGTGTTGTTCTCTGCTTAGTTTTGTATAACTATTTTTTAGGTTAAGTGGTAAACAAATAACAGTCGCTTTATGATCATTACACAAGTGTCCACGATTGCTGCTTTAGATTATCTAATAATTCCCTGTGATTTGATTGAAATTGATCAAGGCAACTTTTAGAATTTCCCTGTATTCTTGTATATTTTTTGACCATAGATTCAAATTGGTATTCATACATCAAATTGAGGTATTCCTAAACACGTTCGTTAGTTATATCCTTATTATATATATTAATGTCCCCGAGAAGTATATGGCACGCTAACCGTTCTTGTTTTTGTTGTTCTAAGTATTGTTTTAAGTCTTGAAGGAATTCCTCCACGTCACCAGATGGTGAACGATAAAGACAAGTACAATTTCTTATTATTTTCTAATTGAATAAGTAATTCGACTGCTTGAGAATGCCCAATCATTACCTTTTTATGCGAAAATGTAATGGTTCCAATCAATCGATAGAACATCGGCCAATCCGAGAAAAAAGCTCTGAAAGAACTTTAGTCAAATCCAAATCTAGTCATTTTTCCCGACGATAAAGGCAATGCCACCGTCATCCTAAACACTTCTTATATAACCAAACTCTCAAATCTCATTAATACTCCAAACAAAAGCCATTATCAATAAAACCTCCAAAATGTGTTGTACTAAATCTATTTTTATCCATAGTCTTCTTCTTCTACTTCTTGGAGATCTTTAGATCTGTTTAATTCTGAAGCTGCCTCTGGTTAATTTCCTGGGAGGTAGATTGCCAACTATCCGTCCATTTTTAGGTGGTCTTCCGGGAGGTCTTGAACCGGGCGGGTTGTTTTCTAGGGCAATTTTTGTGAGTCTATTCTCATCCATTCGTCTTACATGACTGTACCACAGTCTTTTACGCTGCCTTCCCCATCTTACAATATCTTGAATTTTGCACTGCTCTCTAACGTTTGTATTTCTCACCCTCTCTCTTCTTGTTTTGGCCACTATTATTCTTAGGGTTTTCATTTCGGCAATCCTTAGCATCTGTTTCGTTTCGGTCGTATGCAAGTTTTGTAGATTCTAATTTTTACTATCTGTGCGCATATACGGATTTGACATCTCCCGCAGACATCCCGACAATGCGGATGCTTTGTTGATCTGACTCCTTAGGTCCTTTGCTGGGTCGTGTCTGCTTGATATATCTATGCCCAGATATCTGAATTGCATCACCTGTTCTAAGGGTTGTTCTCAACCATTAACTTACATCTGAGCGGATCTTTTGCTATTGTAATACATTTAGTGTTGTTGGTAGAAATGGTCATATTTAGTTGGCGGCTTATTTGAAAGAACTGAAAGAGCTGTCTCTGAAGATCATCTTCTGATTCGGCAATAATTGCTGCATCATCTGCATAACACACCGTACCAATTCTTTTGTTGCCCATTCTGTATCCGAGATTGAGAGATGTTACTTTGTTTATAATTTTGCCCATGAGTAGGTTAAACAAGAAGGGGCTTAAACTGTCGCCTTGTCTAATTCCTCCCGGTGTTGGAATATTTTCAGTGAATTTGATCTCCTGCTCTAACTTTGGTTTCATTGTTGTTATTTAGGTTATGGACTATCTTTGTTATGTTGGTCGGCGTTTTATTTTCTATTAATATATTTAGAATGTCTCCCAGGCAAACCCTGTCAAACGTCTTCGTCAGATCAATGAAGCAAATATACGCTGGCATGCCGAACTCTATAGCTTTTTCTTTTATTTGTTTTATTATGATTACTGCATCTGTTATAGACCGCCCTCTTGTAAAACCTTGTTGTTCTTCAGCATTAGTGATTTGCCTTTCCAATTTGCCCTTAAAAATACTTGTGAAAAGTTTCATCGTTGCATTTAAGAGGGTTATTCCTCTGTAGTTTTGTGGGCAAGTTTTTTGTCCTTTTTTAAATATGGGGATTGTGATGCTCTTATGCCATTCCTCTGGTGTTTCTGTGTATCAATTCCTAATAATCCAACAACCTATTTATAGAAAACAACAAAAGCCATTATCAATAATCAAAATTTGTCTTGTACTAAATTTATTTTTATCCATAGTGCCCTATAATATCATGTATGTCGTTACACGTTCATTAATAATGAAGAGGCTGTGTAGTGCCTTTTTGGTAGTCGCCTTGTTTGGTTTTTTATCGTAATATATTTGTTATATCCTCCCCTTAAATTTGCTATGTAGCATGTTAGGCTTCGATCAGTTGGTAATTTTGTACTCAGCCAGACGCCTTCTTTAAGTCGTCAATTAATCAAAATTTGTCTTGTAGTAAATCTATTTTCATCCATCATTTCTTCTTGCTGGTTGATTTGTTCAGTCTCACTCGTGCTTTTTGATTCCAATAGAGATTCTGGATAACTCATATATCTTTCTCGTCAATGTTAGCGTTGTGTAGCATTTTTATCATTGCGTCATGTTTTACGGTGTCAAACGCTTTTTCATAATCGAGGAATGTTATGACTATATCCTTTCGTTGATCCATGCAGTTTTGTACAAGCGTATTCAAGAAGAAAGCTGCTTCACGTGTACCCAGTCCGCTCTTGAAACCAAATTGTGTCTCACCGCTTAGATCTTCCAGCTTTCTGAACATTCTTGTGTGAAGGGTGCGAAGAAACACCTTACGCAAATGGCTCATTAAACTTATCAGTCTGTGGTCTTTGCATTTTGTCGACTTTTGTGATTTAGGGATCATTATAAAGGTTGAATAAAGCCAATCCGTTGGAATATGGCCGGTGTTATATATGGCATTGAAAATTGTTACCCGCATGTCGATGTTATCATCTTATAACAGTTTTATGGCTTCCGTAGTAATTCCATCCGGTCCAGGGGCCTTGCCTAGTTTTGTTACTTTTATAGCGTACTCCACCTCGGTACGAATAATGGGCGGGCCGGATAAATTTTCCGTGGGTAAGTTAGTAGTTGGCAGATTCGGTCTATTATCCGCAAATAGGGAGGAAGCATAGTTTGCCAAGATCTTAGCTAGTTCTTCCTGGGTATGAACGTAGTTATCTTGATCATTCTTCAGGCGAGTCTCATGGTGTTTCTTGTATATACTCGAAATTTCTTTGACCTTTTTATGTAGGCCAAAGCTGTATCCCTTTTCTTGTAGTGATTCTAATTCTTCACAACGTTCTTTCATCCAGCTTTCCTTTGCCTTTTTAATTCTTGCCCTTATCGTACGTTGGATTTCCTTGTAGTCCTGTTGATTCTGATGTATTTTGTACTGTCTGCGTTGCTCCATTAGATCAAGTATCTCTTCCGTCATCCACTCGTTTTTGCGATTTCTTTTTATTTTACTTGCGACTACTTCGTCAGCCTCGACTATAGCTATATTTATTTTCTCACAGGTTTCCTCTATGCAATTTCCTTGTATGTTTCTCAAGTTCTCGTTAATGTGCTTACTGTATGTAGATCTAAGCTCTTCATCTCTCATTAATTCTCTAGTGTTTATGTATTTTTTATTAGATGGCTTCTTAAGCTTTGCCAATCGAAGCCTTGCATTCGCGATTAGAGGGTTGTGGTCAGACGAAATGTCCGCACCAGGGTAAGCGGCCACTCTTTTTATATAGTTGCGGAATCTTTTATTTCCATATACCATCAATAAGATTTCTATCTTTTCTTATTATCATCATTCTCTTAGTTAATTAATTTAATTCATTTAATTTTGTTCATTTCTTCTAATTTTTTCGGTAAAATGACTGCACGCGTTTCTGCTCCAGACTATAAAAGTTATACTTTTTTATCATTCTTTCGGTTTCATTTGTTTTTTATCCTTTCCTTGATAGTCTTTGGTCAACATAACATTGGTGTTAATTAAGTATGGACCCAAATATGCTCCAAACTCTTTAAATAGTACGTTTCTTTTCGTTTCATAGTTTTGTTTATCCTTTTCTTCATCATCTTTTATCTTTACTTTTCTTAACATAAATATATTTGGACTACTAACTTTAACATCTTGGATTATCATTTTTGATGCTTGTTTATTTATTGTATAGTCAAGTATCGTGAATTTTTAATTAAAAACATATACACAACTATATAAATTGTTGTAGTAACCTATAAATGTTTGTATTTTTTAGAAAATCGATGGGACCTTGATAAGACAATCAGTTAAATCGTTTGTCTTGTCAAAGAAGTATACTCGCTTAGTTTTGAAGGCTTCCATCTTCAATATAATATGTCGCAGACTGCCAGTTAATGAAGATGAACTTGACCACAGAGAATATAATGGAGCACAATTTTTTATACTTAAGAATTTGAAAAAAAATACTCGCATTAAAAATCCATATATAGAAACATTCGTTGATTGGATGGACGGAATAAGAGATGCAATTGATAAGAATTATGTAAGTAAATAAGTTCATTCCAAAAATGATCATAATTTTATTTGTGCAGTATGACCACAGTCCTTTTCTGTCTCAAAAAAGGGAAAATATAGGGTGTTTCAAAAAGGTATGTCATAAATTAAATCACGTATTCCGGGGACAAAAGTAAATTCATTGAATTCAACTTATCTTAGTACAAAAGTGTACAAAAAAAAGTTACAGCATTTTGAAGTTACAAAATAAAAATTGTTTTTTTGCATTATCTCCGTAACTACTTGGCATTTTGTAATAAAAATGGACACGTTTTTGAGTGATATTTAGTTTTTCTATATTTAATTCAGCTTAGCAACATCGTAGTTATTTTCGGCAAGGCTCGTTTTCTTATCATTAGCGCTTTGCATGGATTTTTGGTTTGTTTTTTGATTTGTGTATTTTTATGGTTTTTGTCCGGGTGTCACTGCTATACCGGGTGCACTTACTGTTTTTCGATAAAACCATTCACAGCTATTTAGACTCTTCTCTCATCAAAAACTACAGTTTATTTTTTGCTAATATACCAAACATTCGGATAGAATAGTAAACGATATACTACGCACAACATGCCCACTTCTCCCACACGTTACCAAACAGGTAGAAAAGGTTTCAAAGTATAATAATATCATGTTATAAAAAAAACGGCAATGCCAAAACATAATTTTTAGATTTAGCTCCAAAAAATTCCGAACAGGTTGATTAAAATATTTATTAAACTGGCTTATATTACACAGCAATATATTAATTTCATTTTAGCTCAAATCGGTTTATGTTCTATTAAAAGACTCCGAGGACAATGTAGTTGAAAGCTACAGTTTTAATTTAAAGTACAACACTGATCCATCTAATAAAAAAAAGGGTGGTAAGACTCCAGAAGAAGTGAAATGTGCCACCACAGCAATGCTGACTTTAATATCAGAATTGGAAGAAATACCCAAGTTGAGTCCTGAGATTTCATTGCATATTGAATTTATGTACAATGACGGTAAGTATTACTTTATGATTTTGATATCCACAAGATTTTATTCTATTAACATCAAATCATTATAACAAAATTTCGAAGGTGCGTATACATTTGTCAATTTGCACATATTGTCGTAAAGAAGGGGTTCCCAAACTGTTTGAAGTTATACTTCTATACGCGCGCTCGACGTTGGAAATTTGCACGGGAGTGAATCGGTGAAATCATTACATATTATGTAAGATATGAGTAAGAGAGAGACAGAAGATATATTTTCTCTCTCGAGAATAAAAATGTTCCTTTTGTATATATATTTAATATGTATATTATATATATATATATATATATATATATATATATATATATATATATATATATATATATATATATATTAATGTGATATTAAAAGTCAGAGGTGCGCCAAAAATTAATTAGCTAATTAATTAATTAATTAAACTTATTTAAATGTTTCAATTATGATTTTATCACACTATTTAATTCTCTTATCTCAGGGTTATATTCGTGCTTCAATATCTATGCTTTACATATGATAGGTAAGGTCTGAGGAATACCGGAATAATAAACATATATGATACAAAATTATATATTGAAATTAAATTCACACTCAAATATCTTAAACAAAAAATATCTCATACAATGATTATCAAAATTTTGTTCTACTTACGTGAACCTTCAAAAATTAATGTTATATACTATATAAATTAAAATTTCAAATCAAAATCGTTGTTCTATATCTCCTGATAAATATTTCTATCTTTTCTGAAGCAATTAAAAAAACTTTGTTGATAACGAAAAAACTGACGAATGGTAAAAGAAAACTATCTCTCTGAAGATGAGTTGTCCAAATCCTTGTTCCTGGTAGCCTACACTATCTATTCTTCGCAGTTCCCTAGGTAATCCGCAATCTTACAACAAATTATTGCGAGCCTCTCGTCTTCAATGATCTCCTCCAGATGCACGTATCGTTCAAAAGACACTAGCCTCTTCTCCTCTCGATAAACTGAATCTCTCGTTCCGGCCTGAACAGTGACTCTTGGAATATATAAGTAGAAAAGTATGACTTACAATATTTTACTGGATCAGCTTCCGTCAGGATACACTTAGTCCACGAAAACTCACAAACATTCACTTTTAATGCTTACTATCACTTGGGAACCGCCAAAGAAACACGACTGTTCGCCTTGCACCCTTGGAAAACAACTGATTCTATTTTCTCCCTCAAAAATCCAGCTAAACTCTCATTCCTACATAGCTATCTACCTCTTTTTCAATGTCCTCCAATCAGAGTTCCCCCTACTTCCCACCATCTACCATTTAGATGACAAACAACAATTTTACCTACAATTATAAATTTCCTATAAACTATTAACATGCTAATCGGTTTCTACAAATTCTTAAATACTAACGGAGAAGTATATTTTCTAAATATTCTATTCTATTGTCTTATTCACTGTACAAGTCCATTTGGAAAACCCGGTCGTATTGTTCAATTCATTACGTTCACTCAAATATATTTTACAAAGAAAATAATTTATGCATATCTTAAATTTTGTTTACTACAAGTAATCCAAAGATAATGGACTTTCATTTCTTTGAAATATCTTTTATAGTTTATCAGTTGAAATATTTTGAATTATTATATTTTATAATTTGAAATATATTAAGAGCAAACCAATATTAATTTTAATTTTTACATAGCATAACAACTCTCCAGGATATCTTGAAAATCTATTTAGATGGTCTATTTAGTAATTTTAATTTTATCTTTGGCGGATAAAATGAATCATAACAATATATATATATATATATATATATATATATATATATATATATATATATATATATATATATATATATATATAT
Source organism: Diabrotica undecimpunctata (assembly GCF_040954645.1). Lineage (NCBI taxonomy): Eukaryota > Metazoa > Arthropoda > Insecta > Coleoptera > Chrysomelidae > Diabrotica > Diabrotica undecimpunctata. The sequence goes on from NC_092809.1 coordinate 156,904,305, forward strand.
ATATATATAATATTATATTAATATTATTATTTATGTGATAGGTTTTGTAATATTTATTAAATCTTCATAATTATTTTAGTCTTTTGTATTTCAAAATAATAATTACAATAAATCTCTGTATGACCGTGAACTGTCAATTTTGAAATACGTTATTGTCATGTCTAATTAATTGGAAAATTTATTACGTGTTTGGTTTATACGCTGGTATATGTGAGTTCGAATCCCAATATGAATTTCCTTTTTTATTTTTGAAATATTTAAAAACCCCACGTTAGTCTTATCAAATATATGTAATATACGCCAAAATGCTAAATTTTCAAATAAAATGAAAATTTACAACATAATCCGAGTTGTTGGTTTTTTATTTTTGTCTTTTTTTTGAAGTTATACTTCTATACGCGCGTTCGACGTTGGAAATTTGTGAGTATTCGTATATATTGAGTGAATCGAATTCATGTTAGATATAGGTAAGAGAGAGACAGAAGATATATTTTCTCTCTCGAGAATAAAAATGTTCCTTTTGTAAACATATTTAATATTTATTAATATTATTATCATGGTAAATTAAACATATGCGTAAGTTATGTATATTCTCATTTTTAAATACTTATGAATATTGCATTTTAATTTGTATTGTATTATAATATTGAATTATGTGGCAGTGTATTGTATTGTATTTTTATATTAATAACAAAATTAACAATGAATTTTACTGCAGAAATTTTTTTTTTTGCATTCAACTCCTTTTATTCATATATAAAAATAAAAATATATATTTTCATTAAAATAATGATTCAATCCTTCATTTACTTACTATACTCCCATTACAGGTCAAATGTTTATATACAGCAAACGATGCACCATATACCTGTATATCTAATTCTTTTTCTCTTTCTGCTCTCTCTTACCTATAGCATTACGTATGTAATGATTGTGCAGATTGACTCCCATATAAATTTGTAAAGATGAACGCGTGTATATAAGTATAACTGGACTGCCACACCCGTTTTTTTTTGTATACCACGCCCCTTTCGTTGAAATGAAAGCTTCTCGCCCCCCCCTTAATAATAAATTGTTTGGGTCTAGGAACAAAACAAAAACAAATAAGTATTACATTGAAAACAAAACATTTATTAATACTGCCATAAGATATAACAATATCAGTTTTCATAAAATACAAAAATTATTAATAAAAGGAAAATAGATTATGTTGGTTAGTGGGATGGATGGGCTTGCATTTTCTTTACTACTATGCCTATTCGTGGTTGAGTTTTAGTAAGTAAGTCACTAGCAATACCAAGTTTATTCCGATACTTTGTTTTAATTGCCACAAGTGTTGAAAATGCTTTTTCGCACAAATAGGTTGTAGCATTTGCAAATTCTTTGATATATAAATTCCTTGATATATATTTTGGAATCCCCTCGTATATGTATTAAATTGAAATCCCCTCATATAAGCATTATATTAAAGAATTTTTTCCATGTTTCTTAGTTCGTATCTTTTAAGTTAAAATACCCGAAATATATTTCAATTCCTTCTTAGGTCGGCTCGAGTTAATATAAACCATCTTAGAGTTGTTTATTTATTTCGCAGCTGCGTATGTTCCTCGATATTTCTTTGTTCAAACCGCCCAATACTGCGTTTTCAAATTAATAATTTGCGTCTTAATTCCCGTTTGTGTTTTGTTTGTACCCAGCGTTTTGTTTATACCAAGTAATGTGAATTAATTTTAAAGATAATTTATCACTCTCGCTGGACCCGCGGTCAAGAGTGATGGGCTTCAGCGTTATTTCCAAATTCACGTCGAATTTGTAAAGTTTTCTGTTTTTGCCCCTTTTCATGGAAATCTTCCATCTTACGTTATGGAAAACAATTTTAGTAGCAAATTAATGTGTATGCAGTCTAATTCTACCTGTTCCTGTTTTTTAAGAAGCAGAGTCATAAGTTTTGTGTTCAGTGCCGACTTCAACCACGAATAGTCGGTCCTATCGCAGTGTGAGATGTAGTTTTCTTCTCCCGTAATAGTTCCAGTAATAGTTCCAGAAAATTCAAAGTGTTTTTGTGAAATCCAGGTAACTTTTTTTTGTGTCAAATTTTAAAGTAAAGACAGACATTTTTATCTTAAAGTAATAATTGCTTTTATAATTTCATACTACAAAAAAGGATTTGTAATAATTAATAAATTGTAAAATTTTAGGGTTTGACTTTAGCTGTCAATTTATTTGTTCATTTTTTTTAATTTATTGTTATTTTTGATGTTCATTTGTTTTGATGTTAAACCTCCATGTAATAATAGTTTTGAAAGTTTTTTGTGGCGTTTCTCAGTTGTAAACAGATGGGACATATGTAAGTCTTTTTTATATATTATTTTGGTATAAACCCATGTAATTTGTGTCATTATTTTTTATAACTGTTTGTGGTAAGACACAATAAATGTTAAATTTTTTTCTTAACATTTTGTTTATTTTTTAACTAACCCTTTTTTGAGTTTCATTTGAAAAAGATATGTTCTGCATTTCTAATAATTATTTCCCTAGTTACAACTAGTTGTTGTAATAGTTATAATTGGGCACCTCGAAGTGGCGTCCTTTTTAAATTACTAGAGGTGTTTCCTGTTTCCTTCCTGTGTTTTGTTTTATTTGTCCCAAGAGATTCATGACCTTTTGTTTCATATTTTTGTAATTGCCCCAATCCACACCCCTGGTCATTTACTTATCCACGACCCCAACTCTCCTAACAAACCCTGAGTGCCGTTCGCACACGTTTCGATTTATTTTGCTTGCCCTATCTCGACCCTCCATAACTTCTGTCCCAATTTCCAAACCCTTATAATAATACCCCATGTGGTAGGCAAAATAATTCGTTACAAGTTGCTTGAAAAGGGCAAATATAAACGAAGACGGGCAAATATAAACTAGGATATACTTTAAAATATTTTAAGAAAAATGAAGGTTTGTCCATTATATTAAAGTTCTATTTCGCAGATGAATCATGCAAAAACAACTTCTTCTTGAGCATCTCAGCAAAGCACCTTCTTGAAGTGATTCAGGCAGGGAGTCTGTGTTGACATGGAATGTAAATACTATCATCACAAGTGTTTGGGAAGTATTTCTGGAACTCTTCAATTAGGCTCTCCCAATGGTTTGATATTTGGATTTTCAAACTTGATCCTTCATAAATGTCTTTGAAGCGTGTTTCTTCTGAGATTGACTCTACTTTAGGGTAGTTTGAATAATATTTTACGCCTCCAAAGTTGCAATTTCTTAATATATATCTTGATCGTATCACGATGAGTAACTATATTTGAGTCCCTCCCTGCAGTTTTAGGTTAAGGCTGTTCAACGAGTCAAAGATGTCAGATAAATAAGCCAATATTACTTGGGTACAATGTTTTTTGAATGCCACGCTTAGTTCATTTTGCTTTTGATGTTTCGAGAAGGTGATTACTTCATTTCGAAGATCAAATAATCTTGCCATCATGTTTCATTTTGGGAGCCATCGTACTTCTGTATGAAATAGCAGTGTTTTATGATCACTTCCTAAATCTTCACAAAGTGTTTTAAACAGGCTAGTATTCAACGTACTGTTTTTTTTTAATGTAATTCAATACTTTAAGACAGCATTGAGTTCATTTGGAAGGATTTTTGCTGCCAAGGCTTGTCGATGTATAAAACAATGTATCCCAGCCACATCAACATTTTTCTCTCTTACTAATTGCACAAAATCTGAGCGAGAATCAAGCATTGAAGGCGCGCCATCCGTACATACACCGATAAGTTTTTGCAAAGAGAGTTCACGTTTGTCAAAAAAGTCTGTCATTGCTTTCATAACATCAATAGCTTTTGTCGTGGTCTTCAACTCTGTAGACAAGAGTAGCTCGTCTGTTATTCTTTCGTTTTCAATATACCGAACGTAAACAATTAACCAAGAACATTGTGCTATGTCTGTACCCTCATCTAGCTATAGGCTAATAACAAAAAATGGCGATTGTTTTACTGCATCAACTACCTGGTTTTGTATGTTTGTTTTCGGCCATATCATCAATGCGACGTTTCACAGTGTTGTAAGAAAGAGGAATTCGAGATAACTTTTGCTTACTCTGCGTTCAGTTTAACGAGCGTCTCTCCAATAATATGGCTTTTCTTTTCTTTAGTAATAAGAAGTCATAGATCATATGAAGCTTCATTTCTCGCCACTCGATTTGAAATAAGTTGTACATCCTATACTGAACATGTGATTTTATTTGTTTTTAGATTGTCCCTTGGATTACGAACCACCAAATTTTGAATCTTCTGTTCAACCACTGTGCCTAAAAATTAAGCGTCCTGCTACAGCACTAGGAAAAGTGAATACTGGTTTTCACAGCTTAGTGGCAAGATCTTCCCAGGTAATGTGTTACATATATTTATAATTCGGAGTGTAATGTTGTTTAGAATAAAATATAGAGTAAATATTTAATTGAAATTTTAAGTTACTTACAACTTATATATTTATATTATTTGTGTATATTATTTTTTTTTGATCATCCCATTTATTTACAATCTGTAATAAGGATTACAATAAGTAAATTGTTTAATTAGATTGCAGGAGACTGTCCAGTGACAATAACCTATTAAATCATAATTTTAGTAACAAAACTATTTGTGACTGTAATATAATGTTTATACTACTACTACTAAGGATTTCCACAGTTTTCACTGTCTTCCTTCACTCAACCGTTTTCTCCAATTTTCCCTGTCATTCCAGTCTCCATCTCGCAGGGTTCTTTTCTCCATAGCCCCGTCGATTTCATCTCTGAATGACCTTCGGGGTCTTCCTCTCTTTCTTCTTCCAATCGGGCTCCATTCTGTGATTTTGTTTATCCAGCGTCCTCTGTCCGCTCTTCTGACGTGGCCGTACCAGGATAGTCTCTTCTCCTCTATATAGTCGATTATGTCCGATTGCACTCCCATTCTCCGCTTAATCTCTGCGTTTTCAATTCTGTCTCTTTTTGTAAGTCTACAGCTTCTCCTCAGGAACTCCATTTCTACTGCTCTTATTCTACCTCTATTTCTCTTGTTTATTGTCCAGTTTTCGGACCCATATGTCAGGATACTTCTTGTCAGGGTGTTATATATTCTCTTTTTTGTCTTTATCGTAATGTTCTTATCCCACAACACTGAGTTTAGTTGTCTTATACAGTTTCTTGTTTGTCTCAGTCTGTTGTTTATATCTTCTTCTGTTGTTCCTTGGTTCGATATTATGGTTCCTAAATACTTGAATTTATCTGTTCCATTTATTTGTCTTCCCTCGTCTATCTCTAGGTTTCTCATATCCTTGTTTTCTGTTGTTAGGTATTCGGTTTTCTCTAAGTTTATTTCCATTCCGTTGTTTTTATATTCTTCTTCTAGTTTTCTGAGCATAAAGCTGAGATCTTCTTCATCTTGTGCGATGACTACTTGATCGTCGGCAAAACTTAAGGTGTATAGGTATTCGTCTCTTACTGGTATGCCCATTCCTTTGCACTTTCTCCTCCATGGTTTGAGTGTCTTTTCCAAGAATATTTTAAACAGAGTAGGGGACGTAGCACAGCCTTGTAGAAGTCCTTTTGTCAGGCTTTATTGTAGGCTTTATTTCCACATTTAATAGCTACTTTGTTTTCTTTGTATATTGCTTTAACTGCTTTTATTAGTGTTTGTCGGATTCCGAGATCATTCATTGCTTCCCATAATTTGACTCTAGGTATTGAGTCATATGCTTTCTTTAGATCAACAAAGGCCAGATGGACCAGTCTACCTTTTGCCATTTTCTTCTCTATCAGTTGTTCTAATGTGTACGTATGATCTAGGCATGATTTTCCTACTAACGATAAAGATCATAACATGTAATTCGTCTTTAAAAAGAAAAATACATGCCATGATGACAGTAAAACTCTCCTGTTAGTGATTCCATAGTAAATTATGAGGATATTATAAATATTACCATGTCGGGATAGTATTATGAGGTTTTTTTTTTCCTGGTTTTTCCCTCATAATTTACTATGGAATCACTAACAGGAGAGTTTTACTGTCATCATGGCATGTATTTGTCTTTTTAAAGACGAATTACATGTTATGATCTTTTCTGACGGATATTCTCAAGTTAAAGTTGATTTCATATAATCGAATGAACTATCTTATAAGTAAAGTCGTCCCAGGAACGCAACTCAACAATATTGGCAATATCATTTTAAAGTCGTCTACTTTAAAATGTATAAGGTATGTCTAAATTGTCAATATAGATGAGTCAGATAAAATTAAATTAGAAGAATTTTTCACTAAGTAACAAAAAAACAAAATTTGTTTAATTTACTAATGTTTGTATTTTGAGAACGATTTCCGAAGTGGAAATTGAAACGTCAATAAACGTACTTTAACTTTTAATTGTCTCTTATTCTCATTTAAATAGTTATTACTTTAAAATGCCACAAGAAAATAGCTTCAGAACAATATTAGGAAAAGTAAAGTGCGCCACTTTATCTTTTTTTGAAGGAAAAGAAAACTCCATATTTTACTCTCTTTTTATTCTCTCATTTATAGTACTAATATAATATACATGTCACATATTTTATATTGGTAAATACTTTAGTAATAAACTTGCTTATTTATTTTCTAGCTCAATAAGATTATTGCAGCTGAAGAGGACCTAAATACGACTGATAAAATTGAAGACGATTTAAATTCAAATCAAAGTGATAAGAATGAAGACGATTTAAATTCAAACCAAAGTAAAGACATTATTGAAGAGAATTTAAACAAAAATAAAGACGTAGAAATGAGTGACGTAATATCAATTGATGATAGTATATCATCCGAGGATAGCAACAGAGTCCCAAAAGCAATTGAACTCCATAAAATGGACATTGAGGATGACATCAATAATTATTTAGGTATAAAATAAAAGTTAATCATATTTATCAACATCTAACTGAAACATGACGTAAATTTTTATTTAATTTAATACGGTAAATATTTACTCCATGAGTCATTTAATTACATTTTATAAAGTACTATAAACTGGAGCGACAGTGTCTCTAGGGACAACTTAACTCAAATATGAAACAAAATTTCTCCTAATACTATTTTTAAAATATCAGCAATAGATTATCAACTCTGTACCGTACTAAACGAATAGCAAAACTGGCTCACTTTTGATACTTGCTAAGTTCACTTTTTCCGCAATTATAGTGCTGCTACATTTTTAAATATTTTAGATTTTAAAAAATGCTTTTCAAATATCATGTAAGTATCGGAAATCGTGCGGAATTCAAATTAGGGGAACGTGAAATTTTTGGCTGTTCTTATATTTTTGTGAACCTGAACTATCTCGAATTACAAAGCTGCAGGAAAATCCGACGGAGAACTTGAATTCAGAGTTCTGAAAATGTGGTTTAAAAGGACCATATTTGTGTAGAATGTGGAAAAGTTCAAAATAACTCTCACTCCAGTAGACGTGAATTCTGTAATAGAAATATTTCTTGAACTGTTTGTTTGAAAATTGTTTGTTCATGATGCGTCGTCTTGAAATTGTGGCTGACATTATCAAATGGCACAAAAAAGAAAATGAAAACTTAAGATTTGGAAGGAAAATAATTAGACCTGACATTACTCCATATGAAGAAAGAAGTTTAAAAAGAAACAAAACCATGGACATAGAGGTATAGGCAAGAGCAAGAAATCAGCCTGAACGTAAAATAAACGGTAATCAAACAAAGATACTTAAATATGTCTAATCCACCTCAGTAAGTCATAATCTGAGAGATGCTATGTTTTCTCTGTGTTGTTGTACGGGGCGGAGGCATGGACGCTCACAGACACCACTATTAAAAAACTTGAAGCTCAAATGTGGCTTTATAGAAGAATGCTGAGAATATCATGGACAGCAAGGATCACGAACAAGGAAGTTCTAGAGAAAATGAAGAAGAAACCAGAGATTGTGTTTACGATCAAACGCATAAAATTGCAATATCTGGGACACGTTATGAGAAATCAGCACCGTTACTCCCTGCTGCAGTCTATATTGCAAGGTAAAGTCAAAGGTAAGCGAGGACCCGGTAGAAGGAGAATATCATGGCTGCGGAATTTAAGCACATGGTTTAAGAAAACCTCAACGGAGCTGTTTCGAGCCGCAGCGAGCAAAGTCATGATTGCCAATATGATTTCCAACATCCGAAACGGATAGGAACCAGAAGAAGAAGAAGAAGTCATAATCTCAAAGCTGTAAGGTTAAAATGATGCGGTAAGGTTAATCCACCTATATTTATGCAAAACACATTTAATTTCTTCGTTCATGAATTGAAATTTTTGCCACATAATTTTACAAATTTCTTAAATAAAACGTTTTTTGTGATAAAAAATTGCTTTTCATGTCGTATGTCGCTATACATTCATTATTAACGAAGACAATGTGTAGTGCCCTTTTGGTAGTCACTTTGTTGTTTTTTCTATCTGAATATATTCATTATATCCTCCACTTTTATTTGCTATGTTGTATGTTAGTATTCGATCAGTTGTTTATTTTGTACTTAGCCTGAGGCCTTTTGTACGTCAATAAATCAAAATTTGTCTTATGGTAAATCTATTTTTACCCATAGTGCCCTATGATATCCCGTATGTCTCTATACGTTCATTAATAATGAAGATACTGTGTAGTGCCCTTTTAGTAGTTGCCTTACTTGCTTTTTTCTATCTAAATATATTCATTATATCCGCCCCTTTCATTTGATATGTCGCATGTTAGGATTCGATCAGTTATTTATTTTGTATACAGCCAGAGACCTTCTTTAAGTCAATAAATCAAAATTTGTCTTGTAGTAAATATATTTTTATCTATAGTGCCCTATGATATTTCGTATGTCGCTGTACGGTCATAAAAATGAAGATACTGCGTAGTGCTCTTTTGGTAGTCGTCTTGTTTGTTTTTTCTATCTGAATATATTCGTTATATCCTCCACTTTTATTTGCTATGTCGCATGTTAGGATTCGATCAGTTGTTTATTTTGTACTCAGCCAGAGGTCTTCTTTAAGTCAATAAATCAAAATTGGTCTTTTGGTTAAACTATTTTTATCCATAATGCCCTATGACATCTAGTATGTAACTATACGTTCATTAATAATGAAGACGCTGTGTAGTGCCCTTTTGGTAGTCGCCTTAGTATCTTCTATTTATAAAATAAAATAAATTATTTATTTTATTTTATTCAATTTTATTTTATTTTCTACGAATATTTAATTAGCCAAATCGAGTGTACATCTGCATGCCGCAAGGTTACTGTACGCGTCTCGATATTTAGTCACGCTAAATATGATTTCAGACCCCTGCAAAGACCATCATATTAATGTATCGATTAATGTCAAAAATTGACACGAAATTAACTTGTTATAATTTATAAATAGTAAATAAAATGGAGTTGAATAAAAAAATATTTTCATTAAATACCTTTTTGTTCTGAATATTTTCTTAGTCGCTTCGACATAATATTTTATTTCATTTCTCGCTTTATCGCATTCATCGTCAAATCAATATTTTAGTTTTTTCGCTTCATTTTTGTTCCTGTATCGCTTGTTTAGTTTGCTCACAAGTATTACTTATTATTTGTTACTTTTATCTCTGTTTATAGTTCCATTCGTACTTTTGTTGCATTGTTTTGTAATGTGTCTCTGATATAATGTGCACAAATAAGTATAATATTTAGTGTATACAGTTTAGTATAGTACCCGCTTGACTTTCGTAGTATAAAGTCGATTGTTCCCGTTATCAATAGTGCTACGGAAAGTGTAAATCAAAAACAAAAACAAAACAAATTAGCTTATCAGTGTAATGATAAAAGTGGTCAACTAATTGACTAGCAGATAAAAAATGAATACATTACCTACTTTTAATGGGCCAGGAATTCATTACAAATGTTGTCAACAAATAATGGACTTACTATACAGGATGTCCCACCCTGCAACACATACACACCACAACACCAGCAACCTCAGAATATTGCAGCTCAACCAATTCCCACATAGTATGCAATAAATAATAGCCAACACCACCATAGAAGGTCATCAACTAGCGATGAAGAATTCTTAGGATTTGACGAGAGCGAGTAAAATAAAGAAAATCCTTGGCAAATAGTCAAAAAAACCTTGAAAAGAAGAAAAGTGGATGTTACCAATAGACCATCAGAGACAGTAACAAATAACAAATATAGTTCTCTAACACTTCCAGACCAAGAGGAAGAAGAATCCACTAAAACCAACGAAAACGCAAATAAAACATCAAAACCATCTCCAATATACGTCTACGGAGTAATTAAATACAATGAAATGATAAAACAAATAGATCTACTAGCAGAAATCACACAATACATCACAAAATCCTTAGCAGACAACACGGTAAAGATAAGTTTCGATACACCAGACACATATAGGAAAATAATAAAATACATGAGGGACAAAAATGTAGTACACCACACTTATCAACCTAAAGAAGAGCGTGCCTATAGAATAGTCATCAAACACCTACACCATACGACGGACATCGATGAAATAAAAACTGAATTAGCAAAAAATGGACATAAGGACATATTCTTCGTCAACTTAGAACCATCAGAAAACAACAAAGACATTTACAAACTGACAAATCTTCAAAATAGAGCTATACAAGTGGAACCTCCAAAAATAACAAAAGGGATCACCCAATGCATGAGATGTCAGCAATATGGCCACTCAATATCATACTGCAACAGACCATTTGTGTGCGTCAAATGTGGTGAAGAACACAATACGTCAGCCTGCAAAAAAGTAAAGATAACCCTGCTAGGTGTGCTTTATGTGATGGTGCCCATCCAGCCAACTACAAAGGATGCCAATTCTATCATAACTTACTCAAGCCAAACAATGCCAACAATCGTTTGAATATTCAACAAAACGCTAACAATACAACAACTAGACCTACAATGTGTACAGCAACATCAGTGCCTCTAACCCATTACCCAAAACAAGCGCAAAGCAGCTATGCTCATGCAGTAAGAAATGGTACCGAACGACAATCAAACATTAATGACATGGGTCATTAAATTCATTAAATTACAATATTTGACAGTCTTCTGAGGTGTCCTAGCTCTTAACGAACTTTCTCCATTCTTTCCTATTGGATGCCATCTGTTTTGCTTCCTGCCAAGTCTTACCCTTACTCTGCAGTATCTGCGAGATGTCACTGTTCCATTCTTTAATGGGTCTTCCTCTTCTGTTCTTCCCTAATGGTTTGGCGTCCCACACTCTTTTTACTTGTCTATTATTGTCCATCCGAGTTAGATGTCCGAACCATGCCAATTTTTTCTCCTTGATTGACTCGAGTATCGGTTTGATTTTGAGTCTTTCTCTTATTTCTTCATTTCTGATTCTATCAGTTCTTTTTACTCCTATCGTTCTTCTGAGGTATTTCATCTCTGCTGCCTGAATTCTGCTCTGATGTCTTTTGTTTAATATCCAATTTTCTGCTCCATATGGCACTGTAGGTCTATATATTGTTTTGTATATTGTCATCTTGGTCTTTGTTGATATTTCTTTGTTATTAAGGAATCCTTTATTTAGTACTTGGAATAGTTTTCCTGTGTTTTCCATTCTGTTGTTAAGATTGTCCTCGATGTCTCCTTTGTTGTTGATTACTGTTCTTAAGTATTTGTATTAATTTGTCTGTATTATTTTTTGTTGGTCTATCATTACTTCTATTTGATCTTCCGTCCCTTGTTTCCTTGATATTTTCATTATCTGAGTCTTCTCTTTGTTTACGTTTAAGTTGTATTTGCTTGCTTCTAGGTTCCATTTCTCTAAGTTGTATTTCAGTTTTTCTGCAGTTTCCGCAATTAATACTATGTCGTCTGCAAATATACACATCTCAGCATTTATCATTTGCATTCTGTTCCAGCCGATGCAGTATCATTTTAATCCTATGATATTTATATAATTATTTTTTTATAGATGACACATTGGACGAAGAAGAACTTATTGCACAATTGGAGAAAACAGGTGCTAAATATAACACCAGTAATGTAACGATACCAGGTAGGCTTTTGATATCTTAACTTTAATTAAAAAATAAATTTGCATTTTTTTTAAACACATAATTTGGCATTCATCAGACAGATAACTTTTATATTTGATTGCAAAACCAAAGGGATGGAATACGTTTATATCGCACACAAATCAGTAGGTGTTGATTATTCAATTTTATTTCACGATGCTCATGGTCTTCGCCATTAGAAAATAATTTCTTGATTTTAGAACAAATAAACGGTATTTGTTTGTTCTAATTCAGAAAAATAAATTTGAAGGATAGTATTTACTTAGTAGTTATTATTATTTTTTAATTCTAAATGATCTTTTTTTCTACGAACAAAACTTTATATGAAAAGATTACAAGTATTCCTTCCCATACCATTTAGGCATTTTATACAATTTTTAATTTACACCGAACACTTTTTTATTGTAAACATTTCAGACCAGGACCTGACGACTCCAAATATTTTCACTGAAGATTATGACATGGAAACTACGGAAGACATAGACTGTATGTGCAAATTAAGAATTCCCGAAAAATTAATTAGAGTTAAATGTACACAATGTCAAAGATCTTACCATGGACCGTGTGTTGGTTACATCAATGGAAATCCTGGTATTGACTTTAAATGTATACTTTGCAAACCTGGTAGAAAAATCGACAAAGAAGATGTTTTGTTCCACAGATTAATGTAAGTTATTTTAATTAAAAACATAAAACTAATTGTATCCAGAAACATGTCTTCAGTCGAACTTAGGTGTTGGGCTTTTAAATCGTTATTGTATCATTTCACTTTCTAAGCAGGCTATTTAGTAATCATGTAGACATAAAAGATAGTGTGCTAAACGTACTATATTTTAAAAATAACCGAAGTATATATATATATATATATATATATATATATATATATATATATATTGTGACGATTAGGGTTTATAGAAAATAATTTATAAGTTATATACTACATAATATTAGATATTTGGTTGTTTTAAATAAGTTATATACTAGAGAATTTAATAAAAATATATTTATGTGAGGGCATTTTTAATAAATTAGCATAATAATTGTAAAAAGTTGTATTTTAATATTGTAAATATATATAAGTGAGCCATGTGCTTAGGCAACCAAAAATACTCTCGGAGATTGACAGATATTTATAGTCTGAAGTGACGTTTAAGAATATTTACGAATATAAAGTGGTTTATAACAATATATTGTTTGAAATGTGTATTTTATTAAATTAGAATGTTAAGTTACTAATTTAATTATATATTCTGATCTGAAAAGCCTAAATGTAAACAAAATTATTAATAGAAAAGAATGGAATTCTCTGGATCTCCGGAGATGGCCATGTTTGCGAAATGGTTTGTTCCAGAAAATTCATACAAGTATGAAATAGAACAAATTGGAACATGATCTCTTACGAGATGGTTCTAGAATGTCCAAAAGATATAAATACCCGTGATTTGGATTCAAGATGGAGTTTTTGGGAGTTTTTGGCAGTTTTTAGTCTAAAGTCAGGCAGTTTTGGAAGTTTTTAGTCAGAAGTCAAGCAGTTTATTATGAAAGTTAGTTGGAGTCAGTGAATCAAGTACAAATAGTCAAAATGTTTAATATAGTGAGTTAAATGAAGATTAAAAATTATGCATATAATTTAATGCACATTTATAATTATACACAAATAATTATTGAAGATAAAAAAGGTATATTGGAAGAAATTAAATTATATTATGGTTGGAGATTAGTATAAATCAACTTATAATAATTGGATATTGGTATATTGAAAAGAAGAATAAATATAAATGCTGTTTGCTGGTTTGGTTGGTGGTGTATACATGCTGGTGAAGAAAACTATATCTTAAATTGGTAGAAGCTGATAATTGAAAAAAGTAATTTCACAAAAAAACAAGGATAACCGAAGTACGAAGACTTTCAGTGGTGATTAGAATATATATAGTGGAAAACAGTTCATTTAGGCATTCAGTGAAAGAAAGGTACAAAATTTTGTTAATATAATTTAGTTAGTGTCATAACAATTGCAATTTTGAAGATAGTTTGTTTAAATTTTAGATTGTCTATAGAATTTAATTAGTTTTATAAGAATATCAGTTTAAAGATAGTTTATTTTAAATTTACATTGACTAGGTTAGATATATATGTGTGTTTCATAATAGTTATAATAAAGATAATTTAAAAAAGTACTTACAAGCTAATTCTTTGAGAACCGCGATAAAAACCCTATATATTATATTATTAAAAATACTCATTGCTCATCATTCAAACAAACAACACATCATAACAATTTGGCACCCAACGCGGTGGCTCTCTATTTAAAAGAATTAGTTTGGGAAGATAAGTGCTCTCATATAATTAAATTAATTATCAGTAGAAAGAAAAAAGTATAGATTTTAATTTTAATTATATTTGAACAAGTAAAGTCTCAAAATGTCTCAAGGAAAGAAAGGTACAAGAAGCAAAAAGAATGAAGAAGATGTGGAAGTAGAAACACAACCTATACAAGAGGAGAGTTTAGTTCAAGTTCCACAAGATACTGCAGAAATGAATCCAGAAAGAGAGGAAAATGTCAATATGGCAGCTTTGATGTCATTAATGATGCAGATGAACAAGACAATGGAAGAGAATTCAAAAGAAATCAAAGAAGACATGAAAAAAATGGAACAGAAAATGGAAGAGAATTCAAAAGAAATCAAAGAAGACATAAAAAAAATGGAACAGAAATTGGAAGAGAATTATAGAAAATTAGAAAAGAAAATAGAAGATAATAATAATAAAATTGTAAAACAAATGGATAAAAAACTTGAAGCTGCAGAGAAAAAAGTAGCAAATGAAATAAAAAGTATACGGAATGACTACAAGAAAAGGATAGACAATGAGAGGACAGAAGTAAAGAGGATTATTCAAGATAATAAGATAGATATAGAACAGAAAATAGAGTTACAGAAATGTAACTTAGAAGTAAAAATTAACGAAGACAGGAGAAACACAGAAGAAAAATTAGACGATATACAACAAAATATCCAAATAAATAGTAATCAAATAAGAAATGTGGAACAGAGAATAGATGATATTTCACAAATGAGAGACATAGGGAGACCTTATTTAAATTTAACAAATGAGACTGGGATTAAATTCTCTGGTAATATAAAAAATTTGCATCCTAGAGTATACATAAATAGTTTAAAACATAAATTAAGATTTGTGAATAATATTAATGATATTAAAGATTATATTAGAGTGACATTAAATGACAATGCAGCAACTTGGTTTGCTAGTATTGAGAATGATTTAGATAATTTTCAAACATTTGAAAATAAATTTTTAAATTATTATTGGGGTGAATTAGAGCAAGCCAAGTTTAGAGAAATTCTATATTTTGGAAAGTATAATCAAAATTTAAAATCAAATATGGTAGATTATGCATTGAAATTGATAACAGTTGCAAAATATTTAGAACCACCACTTAGAGAGGATGAAACAGTCTTAAATGTATCTAGACATTTTGATGCTGATGTTGTGCAAACCGTAACTGTACAAAATATTCAAACAATAGATAGTTTTATTAATTTTATTCAAAGAATACAAAGAGGCAATATGACAAGTAATAATAACAACAGAAAAAACAACAATAACTTTCAATATAATAAAAATGATAATCAACAATATAGACAATCATATAACAATAATACTAGGTATGGTAATAATTTACAAAATTTTAATAATAATAACAGTAATCAAATTAGACAAAATTGTAATAACAATACTAGTTATAATAGACAACATTTTAATAACAGTACTAATAATAATAGACAAGATTTTAACAATAGAAGAAATACAGAGCGACCTAACTATAACAGACAGGTAAATTGTGTTCGAAGGAATAGAAGCTGCGAAGACAGGGAACGAAGTACTACAAGGCAGGAAAATGTGAGTAGAAGTCATAGTAGGGAAAGACATAGTACATCAGATCCAAGTGGTCAGATACAATCTGACAATTCTAATAATCAAAATTTTGTGCAGTAAACTTTCTGAATTACAAGTTAGGCCATTGCTATTATGAAAAACCTTCTGAATTTATTTCTTTAGATGAAGATAAAATTATTGAATCTATTAATTTAATTTATATAAATGCTTTGGCCAAAAATAAAATGATTAAAATGATGATAGATACTGGTTCAGAAAGTACATTAGTCTCGGAGAATTTTATTTTTAATACATTAAAACTATCAGATATAATAAAGATTCCAAAAATTAAAATTATTGGTGCAAATAATAAGAAGTTGGGTGAAATTGATAAACTAGCCAATTTTAAAATTAATATTCTTAATAAAGAAATTAATATGCAAGGATTTATTGTCAAGGATTTATGTGTTGATATATTAATGGGAAATGATGAATTGGAAAAGAAGAAAGTAAAGATAGATTTTGAAGAAAAAATGGTAACTTTGGAAGGGCAAATAATTAAATTTATGCAGAAAGATGAGGTAGAAGAAGGAATAAGAGTTGATAGGATATTATTAAAAGAAAATAATGATGTTTATGAAGAAGAAATGTATTTTGATGATAGGGAAATGTCCCAGAAGAATGTAAAGAATAATTATTGTAGTGAATATTTAAGGAATGGAAATTTTAAGCAGATGGATGCCTACGAGGCGGAGTGCGTAAAATTGGAAGCAAGGAATAATGAGTACATAATGAAGAATAATTTTATTTGTAAAGAAGAAGATATAATGAAAGTTTTAAATTGCCCTGAAGAATATAAATCAATAGTCATTTCCATATTGCAGCAACACAGGGGACTTGTCAATAAAGAAAATAGAATTGCACAAAATTATATCCATAGTATAAAAGTTAAAGAAGAAAAAGATTTTAAAACAAAATCATACCCAATACCATATAAATACAGAGAAGAAGTAAACAAAACAATTAATAATATGTTAGAAGATGGGATCATTGAGAAGGCAGACACACATTTTATTAACCCCATAGTAGTAGTACGAAAAAGATCAGGTGAAATCAGGTTATGTTTGGATGCAAGGAATATTAACAAGATTACTGAAAAGCAATTTGAAGCACCAATGAGTATAGATGGAATATTAGGAAGAATTACAGGAATGTCATTTTTCACTAAAATCGATTTACAGCATAGTTTCTGGTTAATACCTCTAGAAAGAAAAAGTAGACAGTATACAGGATTTCAGATAGATGGAGTAGTATATCAATTCAAAGTAGTACCATTTGGACTTCAATCATCTTGCAGTGCTCTATGTAGATGTCTTCATGATATTTTGGATCAATATGAACATTTTGTAATTCACTACATTGATGATATCTTAATTTTTTCTAAAACGGCTGAAGATCATGAGAAACACCTAAAAATTATAATAAATAGATTAGACAAAGTTGGATTAAAAATAAATCAAGAAAAATGTACATTTTTTCAAAAAGAAGTCATATATCTAGGTTATAAACTTAACACTAAGGGAATCGAAATGGATCCAGAACGGACACAAGTCATTCAGGAATATAAAACACCACACAATTTAAGAACTTTAAGAGGATTTATTGGAATAATTAATTATTATAAAAGGATGATACCAGATCTAAGTATAAAAGAAATTCCATTACTTGAACTACTGAGAAAAGGTGTAAAATGGAGATGGGATCAGAGAAGAGAACTAGCATTCCAAGAAATTAAAAACATTTTTCTGTCAAATTTGAAAATATACTATCCTGACTATACACAGCCATTCATATTAAGAACAGATGCATCAATAGAGAGATTATCAGGGGTATTATTACAAATACATGATGGGGTCGAATACCCAATACAATTCATTTCAAGAATTACAAAGCCACATGAAAAGGGTTACTCAGTTTCAGAATTAGAACTAGCAAGTATAATACACTGTGTCACAAAATTAAGATTTTATTTGTTGGGTAATGAATTTACAATAGAAACAGATCACCAAGCTTTAACATCTATATTAAATAACAAATATGGAAACAGTAGAATACATCGGTGGAGTCTAATACTTAGTGAATACTGCTTTGAAATCAAATACATTTCTGGAAAATCCAATATAGTGGCAGATGCTTTATCAAGGTTAGAAAATACATCACAAAAAGGGCAGCGAACAATAAAAATTGGATTAAATCAATTAGTAGAAAATACTGGATTATATTCTAAAGAAGAAATTATAAGAGATCAGATCAATTTGAGTGAAAAACAAAAAGTCCTTAGGAAAGATGGAGTATATTATAAAATAATAAATGGCATAGAAGTATATGTAATAACTAGAACTTTAGCAAAGAAAATATTGAAAAATTTACATAACGATTATATGCATATTGGTTCAAGAAAGCTATGGATGCTATTTAGGGACAATTATTTTGCAAAGAATGACATAAGTATAGCAAAAGAAATTACTACCCAATGCCCAATATGTCAACTAAACAAAGAAAAGAATTTCAAAAACCAGAACACATATAAATCTAATGTTGTATATGAAAAACTAAATACAGTTTCCATGGATTTTATTTCAAATTTAGTTCTCAGTCCAACAGGAAAAAAGCATATACTAGTGATAGTTGATTTATATACAAAATTTATTAAACTATATCCCTGCTCCAGAACAAATGTTAAAACATTAAAATTATATATTAATCAATTTTTCGAAGAAATAGGACCATTTAGAAATTGCATAATAGATAATGCGACATATTTTAACAACCAAAAATTTCGGGCATTTTGTGAGAAAAAGGGAATCAACATTCATTTTACAAGTATCAGACATCCTCAGGCAAATCCTGCAGAAAGATATATTAAAGAAGTTATAAAATATTTAAGGATACTGTGTCAAAATCAACACGAAACTTGGCAGCAACATATACCACAAGTAGAATATTTTTTAAATAATACACATAATTTGAATACAGAGGAAGTACCAGAATATTTAATGTTTGGCCATATAGGAAACAGAAAGTGGATTAGTGAATATAATCAGGATATGTTAGAACAAGTAATGCAGAAAGTGAATAACCGAATTAGGAGGAAAGCTGAAAAATATATCAGAAGACAAAATCGAAATATAAAAAAACCAATCACATTTCAAAAAGGAGACCTAGTGTTAATTCGTTCACTTAGAAAAAGTAATGTTAAAGAAAACCGTTGTAAGAAATTACAACCAATGTTTGAAGGTCCATATACAATTGAAAATCAGAATGGACTAAATAGTTATGTGTTAATAGATGCAGAGAACAGACTAAGAGGCCTGTTTCATATCAATGACATCTTTAAGTATCATGAAGAGATTGAATAATTTTTTCTATACCTTTTAACACTAATATACAAATACTTACTGTTACTATAACAGATTACTGATATATCCATTTTATTCAATAGACTTGATTTGTTAAATAGATGGTAGATTTCATTGTTGTGAATAAATTTGACATCATACTTGTTGAATTGTGTACATATGGAAATTGTTTGGTACCCTAAAAATCATAATTTGGGGTTAGATACAGAATTGATTGTGTAAATGTCTGTATAAAAAGTGTAAAACTTACCAATTTATATGGATGAAAGCCTTTTGAATGGAAACAATTCCTAGATTTTGTCTATAAATAAACAGAACACAATATCCATTATATTTTTAATTAAGGTTATATTTTATTCTCTGATAAAATCCATTCTCCATTTGACATGACAGTTTGACCATAGAATAGCCGAACTGTGATCCGTTGTTCTCTGTTTTGACATAGACAGCGAACAGGGATGTATTTAACACATTTTAAATAAATAAAAAAAAAATTTGATTTATTAAATTTAATAAGGTATGAGAAAATTAATATTTAAAAAAATAATAAGTAAATTATTTATTTTAAATATTATTTTTGGGGTATTGTGACGATTAGGGTTTATAGAAAATAATTTATAAGTTATATACTACATAATATTAGATATTTGGTTGTTTTAAATAAGTTATATACTAGAGAATTTAATAAAAATATATTTATGTGAGGGCATTTTTAATAAATTAGCATAATAATTGTAAAAAGTTGTATTTTAATATTGTAAATATATATAAGTGAGCCATGTGCTTAGGCAACCAAAAATACTCTCGGAGATTGACAGATATTTATAGTCTGAAGTGACGTTTAAGAATATTTACGAATATAAAGTGGTTTATAACAATATATTGTTTGAAATGTGTATTTTATTAAATTAGAATGTTAAGTTACTAATTTAATTATATATTCTGATCTGAAAAGCCTAAATGTAAACAAAATTATTAATAGAAAAGAATGGAATTCTCTGGATCTCCGGAGATGGCCATGTTTGCGAAATGGTTTGTTCCAGAAAATTCATACAAGTATGAAATAGAACAAATTGGAACATGATCTCTTACGAGATGGTTCTAGAATGTCCAAAAGATATAAATACCCGTGATTTGGATTCAAGATGGAGTTTTTGGGAGTTTTTGGCAGTTTTTAGTCTAAAGTCAGGCAGTTTTGGAAGTTTTTAGTCAGAAGTCAAGCAGTTTATTATGAAAGTTAGTTGGAGTCAGTGAATCAAGTACAAATAGTCAAAATGTTTAATATAGTGAGTTAAATGAAGATTAAAAATTATGCATATAATTTAATGCACATTTATAATTATACACAAATAATTATTGAAGATAAAAAAGGTATATTGGAAGAAATTAAATTATATTATGGTTGGAGATTAATATAAATCAACTTATAATAATTGGATATTGGTATATTGAAAAGAAGAATAAATATAAATGCTGTTTGCTGGTTTGGTTGGTGGTGTATACATGCTGGTGAAGAAAACTATATCTTAAATTGGTAGAAGCTGATAATTGAAAAAAGTAATTTCACAAAAAAACAAGGATAACCGAAGTACGAAGACTTTCAGTGGTGATTAGAATATATATAGTGGAAAACAGTTCATTTAGGCATTCAGTGAAAGAAAGGTACAAAATTTTGTTAATATAATTTAGTTAGTGTCATAACAATTGCAATTTTGAAGATAGTTTGTTTAAATTTTAGATTGTCTATAGAATTTAATTAGTTTTATAAGAATATCAGTTTAAAGATAGTTTATTTTAAATTTACATTGACTAGGTTAGATATATATGTGTGTTTCATAATAGTTATAATAAAGATAATTTAAAAAAGTACTTACAAGCTAATTCTTTGAGAACCGCGATAAAAACCCTATATATTATATTATTAAAAATACTCATTGCTCATCATTCAAACAAACAACACATCATAACAATATATATATATATATATATATATATATATATATATATATATATATATATATATATATATATATATATATATATATATATATATATATATATATTGTTATGATGTATTGTTTGTTTGAATGATGAGCAATGAGTATTTTAATAATATAGGGTTTTTATCGCGGTTCTCAAAGAATTAGTTTGTAAGTACTTTTTTAAATTATCTTTATTATAACTATTATGAAACACACATATATATCTAACCTAGCCAATTTAAATTTAAAATAAACTATCTTTAAATTGATATTCTTATAAAACTAATTAAATTCTATAGACAATGTAAAATTTAAACAAACTATCTTCAAAATTGAAATTGTTATGACACTAACTAAATTATATTAACAAAATTTTGTACCTTTCTTTCACTGAATGCCTAAATGAACTGTTTTCCACTATATAAATTCTAATCACCACTGAATGTCTTCGTACTTCGGTTATCCTTGTTTTTGTGAAATTACTTTTTCCAATTATCAGCTTCTACCAATTTAAGATATATTTTTCTTCACCAGCATTTATAAACCACCAAGCAAACCAGCAAAACAGCATTTATATTTATTCTTCTTTTCAATATACCAATATCCAATTATTATAAGTTGATTTATACTAATCTCCAATCATAATATAATTTTAATTTCTTCCAATATACATCCAATATTCTTCTAATATACTTTTTTAATCTTCAATAATTATTTGTGTATAATTATAAATGTGCATTAAAATATATGCATAATTTTTAATCTTCATTTAACTCACTATATTAAAGAATTGGACTATTTGTAACTGAATGGACTGGACCTACTTTCTTACTAAAACTTTTCTGACTGCACTATCTTGAAAATTCTGAACAATTGACTTCACTAACTTAATGAGTCTATCTTCTACTAACTTTCATAATAAACTGCTATCTTGAATCCAAATCACGGGTATTTATATCTTTTCAATCTTCCAGAACCATCTGGTAAGAAGTCATGTTCGATTTAGTTCTATTTCTTCTATATGGATGTTCTCGAAAAAAATATCTGTTCGATTCATCGACATAATCATTATTTCCAGAATGTTCGACCGTCAACAAAGGTCAAATTCTGCATTCTGGAGAATTCTTTAATTTTCTATTGATAATTTTGTTTACATTTAGGCTTTTCAGATCAGAATATATAATTAAATTAGTAACTTAACATTCTAATTTAATAAACTACACATTTTAAACAACTATAACCCCACTTATATTCGTAAAAATTCTTAAACGTCACTTCAGAGTATGTATATCTGTCTATCATTCACATGTATAGTTGGTTGCCTAGTCACATGGCTCACTTAAATATATCTACAACATTAAAATACAACTTTTTACAATTATTATATGCTAATTTCTTAAAAATGCCCTCACATAAATAATTTTTATTAAATTCTATAGTATATAACTTATTAAAATAATCAAATATCTAATATTATCTAATGTGTAACTTATAAATTAATTTTTTAAATAATATCATTTCAATATATATATATATATATATATATATATATATATATATACAACGGAGTATAGAAGAGCCCCACAGAGCATAACACCAACAGGAACCTGAGTACCAAATTTGAAGACTCTAGGACTCTTTCTTTAATAAAAAAAGGCATACGGACTTGAGAAAAAGAAAATCTAATGACCACAAATTTAATAAGTTTGTCCTTGTATACAGTGGGTGATCAAATTATTAGAGCCACCCCATAAAATTTTACTTTTTGTTTAATAATGGTATGTAATTTGAGCTATAAAACATATTTTTGTGCTTAATTATATTTTATTGTGAATAAAAACCTTCTAAAGTTTACAAATATTAAAAAAAAACGAGTAATTACATGAAAACACTTACCTAATACTTGGTAGTGTCACTCTTTGCAGCAAATATCTGCCTGGCATCTTCTTGGCATACTTTTCATGCATTTCTGGTAATTTTGTTAAATAGTTCCAATCCTGTGCCATACTGCTATTAAGCGCTCGATCAATTGACGCTTTGTGGTTATAATTTGATTAGAAATTTCTTTCTTCATGAGGTTCCGAAGATTGTCTATTGGATTCAGATCTGGCGAATTACCAGGCCACGAGCACCTTTATCTGGTTGTCAGCAAGTAATTTTGTAACAGTTTTTACCCATTGATAAGGCGCCGAATCATGCATAAACGTAAAACTTTTATTCGAACACCAGTCCTGGATCTGGGGAAGCATTTTTGTTTTCAGTACTCTCAAGTACTGGTCCTGTCGAATTGTTCCTTCGACAATGTAGAGTGTACCAGTTCCTTGACTGTTTATGATAGACCCTACCATGATTGTCAGGGGGGTGCTTTACGGTTCTTACAATACAATCTGGTTTGTATTTTTCCCCTGGTCTTCTCCTCACAAATTCAGCTATATCCATGAGGATATGCACGGTAGATTCGTCCGAAAAACAAACCTGGAATATTAATATTATTTTAGAATCATAGACAAATTGGTTAACTGTAAACTACATAAAAGAAAAACAATTTTAAGTAATGTTATTTACCTGATTTCAATCATAAATGGTCCAATATATATAATATTTAGCTCATTGAAGGCGACAGGTTGAAAACCCCATCCTGTATTCGCCGACGAGCTGTCATTGTTGAAATGTTGATGTCAGTCTCATGCATTATTTTCGTTAAAATTTTTCGAGGCTGTTTTCTGTTT
Source organism: Diabrotica undecimpunctata (assembly GCF_040954645.1). NCBI lineage: Eukaryota > Metazoa > Arthropoda > Insecta > Coleoptera > Chrysomelidae > Diabrotica > Diabrotica undecimpunctata. The sequence goes on from NC_092809.1 coordinate 156,928,423, forward strand.
GCCAAGACAATATCTCAAATTTTTCTTTCATCTCATGGTGTTGTAATTTTTTTTCAACCACATTTTTGTTTGCGCCGTGGGGTCAAATCCAAATTTTAGTCAAGTTTTTTTCTTTTTATATGGTCCACAGGTGCCGTTGAAACTCTAGAAATTGATGTTATTTTTCTATTGGAGTGATTACTTTTTAATAATAATAAAATAATAAGTTTTTATTTTCTCTATTTTCTTTGGAGAGATGTCTTTAGCTTTTCCTATGATGTGCTGGTACCACTGGTGTAACGAACATGCAGTGTTTGTTAAATTCGCAAAAAATAGTATACGACTGTCAGAATATTACTAGAGAGCAATGGAAACTATTTATTATAACTCATTTATTATAAACACCAAGAATACAAAATAATATGCACAAGAGTTGCTAGCTAGTCACGTATTGCCACGCCCGCTGTGTTGCCACTTTTGCCAATTACTTTGGCTATTGGCTCTAATAATTTGATCACTGTACATAGACGTGGTTTCAAGAGACAAAAAGCATGTGTTTTCGATACTAAGGAAGCATCTTTGTTATGGCGTTTTAAATGTTGTTTGGCGATGAATGGACTGGCGACTACAAAACCTAATTCAGTATGCACATATGAGGGGTTAAATTATGACCAAGAGATATGATGTTACTCAAGAGTAGTTGGAATTATAAATTAGAGCCAATTAATGAATCAATTTTGTTAGGTTTCCAGAAATGTGGATCGACTAAGTAGTTCAGTTAGTTTCAGAAATATAAAGTTGGGATATTTCCTCGCCATTAGATTTAAGACTCCTTTCGTTCATTTTTGTTTACGTTTACGTTTATTGAGATTATACAGGGTGTTCCATAATTAATTGAACATTAGCTAATGGGTGATAGCCTGACATCAAAATAAAGCGTTTGAGCTCAAATTGCTTAGGCAAAAGCTTTCGTTCTACAGGGTGATTCAATAATATTTTTTTATATTATTTTTAGGGATATATTGAAAACTATTCAGCCGATTTAAGTGAAATTTGGTATCTTGCTATTATTTAGTATGCTTAATATGAAAATGATATTAGGTTTACCATTGACACTAGGTGGCGCCACCTACTATAACATAGGTTCATTAATGTGGCCATAATTTATAAACATTTGTATGTATATGTATATAACATATGTATATGTATAAACATTCTAGGAAAAAAACATGAAATAATCACCCATTAGCTAATGTCCAATTAATTATGGGACACCCTGTATAAACATCATATCCAATTTGAAGCGATGTGTGTTTATTTTTGCTTCAAAATTATTTTGCTATGAGACTTTTTATACACATTTGAGTAACGTTTTTGACCTGAATTTAAATTGCATATGTTCATATTAACAATGAAATTTTAGGTTGACTTTTACATTAACTCAAGAGCTGGGTGTATTACCCATCGATATTTTGAACTGCATGGACGAAAAGGATAAGCAAAATGTAATGAAAGCAATAAACAATGTGGATGTTTACCAACCAGATCCTTCCGATCCTGACGATCTTGAGAAGGGGTAATTATTGATATAACTATGGTTAACATTTAAAATAAAATTGAGTCAAATATTGATGTAGTCTAATATTATCAATATAATTATGTAATACATTTTTTTGAGAGTTTTATAATAGCTTTTTGTACCGATTTAATATTTTAATTTATTGTCTTCAGTAGTTGTTACGTCGGAGGAAGAAAAACATCCTGATTTCTCAATCTGATTTACCATGATATATCAATTTTTGGTATATATACTTTTCGAAATTTAATAGCCCAGCCCATACAATGTCTTTGCATTTCAACTTAATGTCTTTCTAACTCTTCTTCTATTTCTTTATTCAAAATGAAGTTGAAACTGCTCCCATTTTATTTATTTTTTTCTGATGTTTGCAAGGCCAAAGAAGACATTCTTCTTTTTACAGATACATAAAAAACATTTAAGTAGGACCTACTGGGAAAATAAATCTTAAACTGAGTAACAGAATATCGTCAGTTAAAGACGATCACGGTATAACAAACTACCACGCTTTTGATCCGACGATGATGATCCGTGGTAACGACGATGGTCCTCGAGCTACCTGGTGCCCAGGATGGATGTCGTTTCCTGAAGATTCATCATGTTCATTTCATTTTATATCACTCGACGGTCATTACTCGGAGATTTTCGAGGTCGCTGAACACGAATATGATAACGGTGATAGTCCTCGAGCTACTTGGTGCATAGGGTAGGCCCTGAAATTAGCCCAGTATCATAGACCAGATATTAGTCCTACGCCAGGCGTTGGAAAAAAACTGGGAATTCAACTGCGATGTATACCAAATCTTCGTGGACTTTAAACAAGCTTACGATTCTGTTAGCAGAGAAGCATTGTGGGAGACCATGGTAGTAATGGGAGTACCTGGAAATCGGGTACGATTAGCACAGGTGAGCACAGAGAACGCTTCCGCACGGATCAGAATTGGCAGCACCACGTCGGAGGAATTCCTCATTGACACCGGGCTTAGACAAGGAGGTCCTATCGCCCCCCTGCTATTTAATTTTGCATTGGAACACGCGGTAAGGAAAGCTCAACCACAACTGACAAACGGATTTGCCGCCCAAGGATCAAAAATACTATTGGCGTTTATGCGTTGCTCTAAGCAACAGCATTAACCAAACATTAATCAGACCTAAAGAGGTTTAAATAAGTATAAGCGGCTTGCCGTTGCCTTACATTAAAATAAAGATCTAATATCGTCATTATGTTTTTTCTTTTTGTGTTAACTTTTTGTAAAATTTTCTGTGTTCATATTCTTTATTTAATTTTTCCATTTCTTCGAACTCTTTATTGATTTGCTGTCGCTTTTTATGATTGTACTTTTGTTTTTACTCTCTTCTCTTTACTCGATATTCTCCAACATTACTCCTAGACCTTCTCTTTATAATTTTCAGGTACGCGTTATTATTCTCTTTGGTTAATCGTTTGCAGTCCTCATCAAACCAGTTGTTTCTCTGTCCTTTGGGTACCTTACCCATCTCCCTCACCCATCACTTCATCGGCGGTATTTTGCAGTATGGTTTTTATAAACTCCCCATTTTTGTTAAATTCAGTGGGATCTACTTGATGGCCGCTATAGTATATTATATTCAAATTCTTCTCGATAGTACCAGTCCTTTTCCATCGTACCCCCTGTATAGCTGTTATGTCCATATTATATTTGTTAAGAGTATCTAAGAGGCGTCTCATCGCTCCTACAGAGCATAATGTTCTCCTACATCGCTCCTACAGATCGTCTACATAAGGTCCGTTCGGTTTTGTTTTTTCAGTTCTCGTAATAATGCTTTTTTCCAGAGTAGGGTTGTTAGCCCTACGCCCAACCTCCAGACTCAGAGGAACTCAACTCAGGACTCTTCTGTTAGGGTAGTACCACAAAACAGACTGAGGTATGTACCTTAGTCTGTTTTGGTTCGCGGCGCGTGTATGGTATTTTATTTCCCACCTACCCGCCGGTCCTAGGACCGGTAAGGGCGTTCCTCTATCCACCACCTGGGGACGCGTCCGAGGGTAGACAGACAACCCCACACATATTAGTAGAACATCACACTAGGGACGGATTTGTCTACCAACAGGCAGGCTCTGGGTACTCACAAAGGGTATAAGTAGCGTAAATGTACATATCTACTTTTTAGGATGTGTATTTATAGTTGTTCTCTTGTTAACATGCGAATTTTGTTTAATTACTCAACAGTGCTCTAACTTTTTTTTATTTTTTAGGGTAATCGATATGGAAAAATTGACTACAGTCAATAATGAACTAAAGGCTAGTTATCTTCTATGGTAGTAAAATTATAGTATACAACTTAATTATCTTTTTAATTTATAATATGTAACTCGTTTGTTTATTAGTTTATAATTGGTTTCGGGTATTCTATTTAAATTATAGTATGGGACTTAATTATCTTATAAATTTATAACTTTAATTGTAACTGCTTAATTTATTAGTTTATAATTTGGTGTGGGTGTTATGTTTAAATTATACTATGACTTAATCAACTTCTTAATTTGTAATTTAAAAATAAAACTGGTTAATTTATCACTTGTTTCGTAAGTTATTTATTAAAACTATTAATACAAAATAAAATCGTAGACTAATTTTCGAAACCAAATTCAAGAATTCCGCTTTAATCTGTGCCTTCTAAGAATTGCAAGGCAAAACAGACGTTGATAAAGATGTTGAAATTCGCTAAGAATTTTGCTTGGTTGAGGAGATATGTTGTGGAATGCAATTTTTAGATTCCCCATGTCTCCCTTAACATCTTTATCAAAGTCTGTTTTGCCTTGCAATTTTTAGAAGGCACAGATTAAAGCGGAATACTTGAATTTGGTTTCGAAAATTAGTCTACGATTTGATTATTAGATGTCGCTACATTGCGTCTATACGAAGCCATGTTAGAGTTGCTTCCTAAGACACAAAAGATTTATTTCACGTTCAGAGCGTTTGCGAAAGCCGTTCTGATGATGCCTATTGGGCTGAAATACGTATAAACGGATGCGCAAGCTCCCTATACATGAAATAAAATCTTACCTGTCTTTTCCTTACAAAATAGTTTGAATTTAACACAATCGTCTAATGCCCAACAACACTTAAAGTAAATCAAACTCACATTTGTACATACAATTAAAATTAGGAGAATACATTGATAATAGGGTGCCATTAAAAAAGTGGCCGTAAATATTTTTAATTCAATTAATAGTAATTCATTTTTGACAAAAATTTTATTTCGTTCATTTATTTTTTTAATAAAATACGCTGCTTATGACTTATGTGTATGTTTTTTATACCACATCAAAGCTACTTGTACTCTACTTTTTTCTTAAGATAATGATATATGTTTGCCCGAGAAAAATGGTCGAAAATTGGGGTTTCCAGCTGTTAAAAACGCGAGGTGTCAAAGATAAAATAAAAGACAGCTAGTGCGCAAGGTTTGAAGTGTCAGTTGTGTTAATTTTTTAAAGCATGCGTCGATAGATATAATAATAATGTACATAATTATCACTTGTCAAACCAGTTTCGTTGCGAACTAACTCTATTTTACTTTATCTGTAATACATCTCGTTTTTAACAGCTGGCAACTGTAATTTCCGACCATTTTTCCCAGGCTCCAGGCTCTGACAATATACTGGCTGAATTCTTTAAGTACGGAGGAGAAACTCTACATAGACAAATACACAAGCTAATAAAATTTATTAAAATCCTTTGTAAAAGGTATATATTTAAAAATCCAAACGGGCTATGTTAGACAAAACGTTTTCGGAATCCATATTCCATCATCAGTGTCCTTAAGTTTACAATCTATGTGGTTTAGCTTTCCATAATGGTTACAAATCTCCTTTTTTAAAATTTTCAGTTGCAAGGTGTTCTTTAAGTTGACTGGAACATTTCCTGAAGTTTTAATTTTGCAAAAAGTAGGGAAAACCTGATTATTTATGTATTGGGAGATAAACCAAATATCCAGCTTCAAAGTGCATCTTTTAGTGGCTATATGTGGAAATGGATTCTAGTGGAATATGTATTCCGAAAACGTTTTGTCTAACATAGCCCGTTTAGGTTTTTAAATATATACCTTTTACAAAGGATTTTAATAAATTTTTTAATATATGGTATACAGCCAACTACAGGAACGTAGATTCCTTGTGGATTTTAAACTAATAAAACTTATATGGAACGAAGAGAAAATACCAACAAAATGGCATGAAAGTGTAATAATCCTCATCCATAAAAAGGGAGACAAAACCAAGTGCTCTAATTATAGAGGCATCTCCCTACTTAACCCCTCAAAACCTACCGTCTAAATATTCATACGCAAAAAATACCATTTTTGTTTAACCTTGCAGCGAAAAGACGGCACTGGTTTCTGTTTATTGTGTCAAATATCAATTAAACAACGTGTGGTGTTTATATTTTACCGGTTATTTGGTGTATTTGATCAAATCAAAATGACGTGACAACTAAATTCCGTCAAAAGTGGGAGAGGAGGTAAGTCTTTATACAAAAATATTGATAAGTTGTTATGTTTTTAGTCAGATTCTTTGTTTATTTTTTCATTTAGAGGTTATATTACACTACTGTTTATATTTAGTGGTATACAGAATCACTTTGTGTTACCGAGGGTATTCAAAAATTAAGCGTATGAAAATTCATACGTTAGGATTTTATGACCATTAGTTTAGTTAGGCATTGTAATTTTATATTTGTTTTATTTTAGGAGACCACTCACTACCGAAGAGCTAATAGCGTGTCTGGAAGAGTCCGATAGTGACGATGAACTTACCGGTGCACAATTAATAGACATTACATTGTTTCCCCCTGAAAACGACGGAGACACGGATATCAATGAAGTTCCAGAGGAAGAAAATAGCAGAGTGTTCTCAGGTGGAAATAATTACACAAGACCGTGAAAGGATGGAATTGCAATTGGAACCCTCTACTTCAAAAATGAGAACAGGATCAGCAAAGAACATACCTAAGCCTAAAAAATTGAAAGTCGAAAAAACAAGACGTTCGTGGAAACCCTTGCATTTTGTAGAAGAGTTGCCACAGGATTCTAATTTAAAAAAAAATCAAATTTAAAATCGACCTCAAATCATAAATGATATGATCGAGTCAGGAGGTCGCACAATTGATTTTTTTAAGCTTTTCTGGTCATTGGAATTTGTTCAACAAATTTGCGAAGCGTCCCAAAAATATGCGAAGTACAAAAATGGAAATGAATCTTTTACAATTGCTCCTGGAGAGTTCTATAAATTTTTGGCTATTTTTTTGCTTTCTGGATATGTGAAACTTCCAAATCGAAGAATGTATTAGGAGAAATCGACTGACACCTACAACCCGGCTGTGTCAAATGTTATGTCTCGTGATAGGGTGTTTAAATACTCCTAATGGATACTGCGTTAAGTTTGAACTATATGAGGGGAAAAGCCAAAGAGATACTAATATGCCTTTAGGCAGTTCTGTTACAAAAAGGATGGCTTTAGGATATGTTCCTGAAGGAAGTGAAATTTTCCTTGATAATTATTTCAATTCCTTGCTATTACTTGAAGACATGAAAGAGTACAATATAAATGTGACTGGAACAATTCGCTCTAATCGAGCATGTGTCGAACATGCACCGTTAAAAGATTTAAAAAAGAGCCCCGTGGATCTACTTATGGTCTTAGAGATGAGTCAAAAAATATATCTTTGATACGTTGGCATGATAATAGCCAAGTTACGTTGGCTACAAATAAAAGCGATGATCTTGTCACCAAAACAACAACTTGTAAACGTTACAGTCATATTCATAAACAACGGGTTGCTGTTCTGCAGCCATCTTTGATTCAGGAATACAATACTGGCATGGGAGGTGTGGATTTGTTTGATCAGTGGCGTGGTCGTCATCGCATAAACATTAGAAGTCGAAAATGGTATTGGCCAATATTGCGATTTTGCCTCAATGCATCGATAGTGAACTCCTGGATATTATTTAGAAATATCGAGCCAAAAATCAATTAAATAGATTTCATTCGACAAATAGTAAATACTATATTATCAACACCTAATCTTCGTACTCCTACACCTCAAAGAACCTCAAATGTCCTTGATGAAGTTCGATATGACAGACTTGATCATTGGCCAATCAAAAATCAAACACAGAGACTTTGTGCAAGACGCCATAAATGCTTAACTTTTATTTGCAGCAAATGTAATGTTGGACTTCACATTAACTGTTTTAAATTGTACCACTTGAGATAAATTTATTTTGTTTATAATTTTAAGTTTTCTTTGTTAACGTTCATTAGTTCGTTAGTTTCGTTTCTATTATTGCATAATTTTTAATCAAAACATGGTGTTGTGAAAGCCTAGCGTATGAATATTTAGACAGCTATTTACGACCACCTAGGTATATTTTAAACAAAAATGCCTGAAGTATATTGTATCTTAATCCATTTTATCGCCAAATTGAAAAGAAAAACATTTTTGAATAAGTTTTAAGGGGGTCAGGTTTTGGGGGGTTAATACGGCATATAAAATCTTATCGTACACCCTATTAAGTAGGCTGACACCGTTTGTAGAAAATTTCATGGGAGAATACTAAGCCATAGAATACCTTCAGAAAACATAGATCGACCATAGATCAGATCTTTACTCTGACAGCTGCTTGAAAAAGGATGGGAATTCAATAGAACTATCCATAATCTCTTCATAGATTTCAGGCAAGCGTACGACAGCATTAAAAGGGATCAGATGTGGAATGCAATGGCAGAACTTTCAGTTCCAAAAAAACTTATCCAGCTTTTTGTTAAAATCCTTTATAAAAGGTATATAAATTAAAAAACCCAAACGGGCTGTCATGAAGACGAAACGTTTTCGGAATCCATATTCCGTCATCAGTGTCTAGGTGTACATGTTTTGAGCCACTAAATATCTGGGTAAAAAATTTAGTTTACATTATTTAGTCTTATATATAAAGATGTTAAAGTTACCAGTGGATATGATAACATGGCAACATAAGACTCCACATGAACTTGCTGGTCCTGAGACGAAGTGTCTACGAGGACTTGATGATAGCAACTCATCAGTTATAGTTGCTATCATCGAGTCCTCTTTTAATATGGGTAGCCAGATCCTACTACATTCTGTCGAGGAATTTGCGACGCAATCGGTCTCATTCTCTGTTTACCATCTGCCTCTTTCATGACTATACTTTAGTCTTTCCATTTTTGTTGTTTAACGGAAATAAGTTTAGAAGCTGTAAGTTAGTTACTATCCAACAAATTCAAAATAAATCTTTTATTCGCCATATTTAATTCCGGTGATTCCGAGTCAAAATTCGAAAATGAGCTACTAATTTCGATCCATAAAATTTTGTAGTTATTTTTTTTACACAGTAAATATATTTAAACCGTAGAGGGAATTATAATATTGTGCTCAATGTTCGCCACATTTCACTCTATACAGGGTGAGTCACCACTAACGAGACGGAAGATTACAGCGAAACGGTAAAAGATTTTAAAAAATTTTTAAATTTATAGTTTGAAGGTTGATAAGGGCTACATTTTAAAATTATTTTGAAATATACAGGGCGTCCCAATAAAGTGCGGAGTATCAAAGTTATATTTTTTCTAATGGGACACCCTATATTTTGTTGCATTTTCTAATTGTCTCCAAAAAATAAGCTATAGTTTCATAAGACTTCTCTATACCTATGTACAGAGTGTTCTGAGTTATGTGGAATATTCTTAAAATGTAAATGCTTTAAACGAAGACTCATTCCTAACTTATTTAAGAAATTCTAATAAAATTGGTTATACCTCTAAATAGTTGGATATTGGTTGAATGTATTTCATGATTAATTATTAAACATTTATTTACAGTGTGTTCAAAATTTGCACTTTTATTATTGCATTATTCAATGTGTAATATAAGGCTTATTTTAAATGGAACACCCTGTATATTAATGAATTATTAAATTAAAAAAAAAATTACACTTTCGAATGGTATATGGATGTCCTATGTTACTTTCGGTTTTTAAACCCATCGTATTGACATATTGTTATAAACGAAACCAGTGTAGTTGTAAATACATTTTTTGTAAATAAATTAAAATTTTTATATCTTTGGATTTGTATTCGTTGGGAATAGGATAATTAGTATTAAAATATGATGAAAAGAAAATAAAAAAAATTTGTTGAAAATCTGATGTTTTTTAGATTTTCTACGATTCATCAAGTGAAAGGCAACTGCGCAGAGGTTACAGTTTTCAAAAATGACGCAGATATTAACGTTATGTTTAATTATTAATTTAATAATTCATTAATATACAGAGTGTTCCATTTAAAATAAGCCTTATATTCATCAATCAGCCAATCCCGTCCACTGCTGGACATAGGCCTCCCTCAGTTCTTTCCAGTGTTCTCTACACTGGGCCGCTTGTAGCCAGTTTCCCGCTACTCTTTTTATGTCGTCGGTCCATCTAGTCGGTGGTCGTCCTCGGCTTCTTTTATAATTTCTGGGTCTCCATTCCATAATTCGTCTTGTCCATCGTCCATCTTGTGTTCTGGCTAAGTGTCCTGCCCAGTTCCACTTAAGTCTCGTGGTTCTTTCGATGACGTCTTGAACTCCTGATCTTTGCCTGATTTGTCGGTTTGTTATGTGGTCTCGGAGGCTCACATTCAGCATTGCACGTTCCATGGCTCGTTGTGTAACTCTTAGTTTATTCGCAGATTTCTGCGTGAGTGTTAAAGTCTCTGCTCCATAAGTTTGTACAGGCAAAACACATTGGTTATAAACTTTTCGCTTGAGACACATGGGAATTGAACTTTTTAGAATATGGCTTAGTTTGCCAAATGCTGCCCATGTCAGGCCTATTCGCCTCTGTATTTCATTTGTTTGATTGTCTCTGTTTATTTTGATCTCGTGTCCCAGATATTTGTAAGTGTCTGTTTGTTGTATGGTATTATTGTCGATAGTTATATTTCCACTCATTACGAGATTTGTCATAAGTTTAGTTTTCTCAAAGTTTATCTTTAATCCTGCTCTTTCAGACAGACTTTTAAGCGAATGTAGCATAGAAACCGTATCCTGTAAGTTATCTGCGATTAATACGACATCATCTGCAAACCTCAGATGATTTAATCTTTCTCCATCTATATTGATGCCCATATCTTGCCATTGGGTGTTCTTAAATATTGACTCTAGAGCTGCCGTGAACAATTTTGGTGAAATATTGTCTCCTTGTCTTACTCCTCGACCTAAGCTGAATTTTTCTGTGTCTTCGTGTATTCGTATACTTGTAGCCTTATATTACACATTGAATAATCCAATAATGAAACTACAAATTTTGAACACCCTGTAAATAAATGTTTAATAATTAATCATGTAATACATTCGACCAATATCCAGCTATTTAGATGTATGAGCAATTTTATTAGAATTGCTTAAATAAATTAAGAATGAGTCCTCGTTTAAAGTTTTACATTTTAAGAAAATTCGACATAACTCAGAACACTCTGTACATAGGTATAGGGAAGTCTTATCAAACTATACCTTATTTTTTGGAGACAATTAGAAAATCCAATAAAATACAGGGTGTTCCATAAGAAAAAATATAACTTTGAAACGCCGCGCTTTATTGTGACACCCTGTATATTTCAGAATAATTTTAAAATGTAGCCTTTATCAACCTACATACTGCACATTTAAAAAATTTTCAAAATCTTTTACCGTTTCGCTGTAATCTTCCGTCTCGTTAGTGGTGACTCACCCTGTATAGCCTAGAGAGACTTCAATATCAATCAATGAATCATTTATTCCATAAATGTGTTAAAACATTAAACAACTTTGAATATTACTAAGTCAATGATTTTTTGTGGTTAAGATATAAATAAAAAAAATTCAAAAAACATAAGATATATTTCTACTAATAATAAATTAAACAATAAATAGACTTACACTAATATTGCTAAAGTGGTAGTTACAAATATACTTTACATTTTCCTACCATACAGAAACAAAAGTAATATATTGTCCATTTTTCAGATATATTCTTCATTACGATTAATTTTAAAGAGTGATATTACAAATTAATTTCAGCGATATAAAATTTAAATTAAATTTAAACTAAATCACATAATCTACTTTTCTGATATACATATTCGATACATATTAAATAAGTTAACCCGAATTTTTGTAATATCAACTTACGGTCGTTGAAAAATGGATTTTTCTATGGTATGCACGTGTTAAAAATACAAAAAATACGAATATTTAATTTTTGATCTGATACATCTATTGATACTATGTACTTGGATGCAATACCGACTAGTTTCTCTGCCACTTAAGTACGTGTAATGCCTCAGTAGTTAACTACACTACACTTAAGGCGTTTGTCGATATTTTTGAGTTATATCAAGACACCCAATTTTTATTATAATAAATAAATAAATAAATATCTTATCATTCTTCATTTTACAAAGTCTGGTAAGTTTATTAAATAAAAATATAATCAGTAAATAAATAAACAAATCAGTCCCGGGCCCTATTCATAACGTGGGCTACTAGGTTGATATATATGTACGGTACAGTTGCAAAGCGGCAACACTGTTAAACGTGTAGTTCCTTATGAGACCAAAGTACAGCCGACCATTTCAGTCACTGTCGTAACTCGTTTGAAGTCTATTTTTATAGTCAGTGAATAAGCTAAATCTTGGTTTGGAAAGTTTTGGCGTGTTTTTGGTTTGTGTTGCCGGAATTTAATATTAGATTGGAGGTACTTTAACCATTATATTATTTTAAAGAGGACATTACAAGCTACTGATTCATGGTCTAACATTTGGCTTTAGTTTATTTTTAAAATAAGAAATTTGATATTTAAATTTTAGTTAAGCGTTGCTTAGTCCGGGCCTCCCAAAATTTCCTAATGTGGGCCCCTTTTTTGGATTGTAAAATTGAAATTGATAGATAATATTGTTGCCAGATATCATGCCGAAAACAAAGACATTAAGATCAAGGTCCCCTTCGGACATGTCAAGGGCGATTGACGCTCTCCGAAAAAAGACAATCGGCTTAAAAAATCCAGTAAGATGTATAATGTGCCAAGATCAACTCTGCAACGATTGGCCAATGAAAAATATGGAACTCCCTTAAATGCATCTCTTACAAAAGTTGGTAGGCCACCGGTTTTTTGCAAACAACTTAGGAATGAACTAGTTAATTATTGTTTAGCCATATAAGCATCATGCTTTGGTCTTACACGAACAGATTTACAAAGAATGGCTGTACAATTAGCTGAAAGGAATAAGGTTCAGCACCCTTTCAAACATGAAATGGCTGGGTAAAAATGGGCAAGTCTTTTTTTTTAAATGCCACAAAAAGAAGTTATCAGAACGAAAACCAACTGGCACGTGCTTTGCAAGAGCTTTAGGATTCAGTAAAGAAAATATCGATAGATCTTTTAATCTTCTAGAAGAGATTTATGACAAATAAAAATTTACCCCTAATAGAATTTTCAATGTAGATGAAAGTGGTATATCTATCGTACAGTCAAAAGTGGCTAAAGTAATTGGTTTGCATGGAAAAAGGCACGTTGCTGCACTTGCTGAGCGTGGATCTCTCATTACAATCGTTGCCTGTATGAATTCAACTGGAATCTTCTTCATTCTCCCTTTACTCATTTTTCCACGAAAGAATTTGAGCGATCAACTGACAATCACTTGACAGGACATTTATGGGACCTCTAAATGCCATGAAGTGCGAAGAAATTCGACAATGGTTACGACATAGTAATCGGCCTGTTAGTGCTTATGATGTAATTGCGCTTTTTGGCAGAGCCTACATTAAATGCCAGAAGGCTGACATAGCTATCAATGGCTTCAGAGTTACTGGAATTTTTCCTATTAACTGAAACATATTCACAGAATCTGAATACATTGTGGAGGCACGTAAGAATCAACAGCTTGCTCGAAATTCCACCATTTCTCAGGAACTAGACGAGCAAAGAGAATTAAATCCCAGTGAAACTGAATTGAATGCTGTTGAAGTTGACCTGGCTGTACCATCAACATCAAGAGCATCTGATTTAGTTGTTCCGCCAAAGTCATCTGGATCCTCTCAAGCTAACCTGTCATCCTCAGAGAAACAAAATTCTACCCAGAGGCAACCTCAGAATGATAGAACACAGCAAAATTCTTTCCATACATGCCCATTTCGTATCAACTCTATACCGAAAATTAAGACAAGAGCTTCTACTAGAGACCTTAAAGCAACCAGTTCAGCACTTATAACTTCTCCTTACAAATCGCAATTAGAAGAGGCTGCAACAATTAGAGAGGAGAAAGTAGCTAAGGCCAGTAAACAACCGACATGTGGTAAAGTACATGGTTATAGAACGTAGTAGTGGTCTAGTACGTTTTCATAAAGTGAGTGAAAGAACGATGTAAATATGATTAACGTTTTGAATAGATTTTCATACCATACTTCTAAATAAACAAATACTAAACACAAACGAGGAAAGCGAAAATGATCATGACGAATACGTCCGAAAGTGAAAGTGACTTGTGGAATCGCATAAATATCTAAACAACTCTCAGGCTGAAGCTGATTACTAATTTTTCGATACTGTCATCCATTTTTGAAGTGAAAGAGTTACCTGAAGGCACAAATCACGCAAAAACATATGCATGCGATCAAATTAATTGCCATACACTTCTTTCAATACAATTTTAGTAGCGGTTTTTCCAGGTTTCAAGAGAAATGGTACAATAATTCTTTGCTCTACTGCCACATTACCATTTTTCCGGCGAAAATTAAAAACGACTGTATAATTATACGGATTTATTTACGGAAGCGATAGGTCCTGCATTCCAATCAGAAGGTTGGACACTAATTAGTTAACGATTGCTGGCGTTTGGCGTGAGCTAACTTCTGTTATCTGTAACTTCGGTAGGCTTTGTAAATTGAATCCTGATAAAAAATATATGACAATAATAAAACGTAAAATAAATAATTTGAGTAGTTTACAACGATTTTAAAAATATTTAACTAAAAAAAATTACTTTTTCATTGCTGGTAGAAACTGATATTAAAACTTTTATGAACAACTCTAGCATATTGATTCACTTTATCAAATATTTGCACGGCAAACGTAAAGAATTGCTAACGATTCACTTTATCACATAGAGCAACATTTGAATATTTATCCAGATAGAGCAAGATTTGAATAACAGATCACAAGGTCAGTCAGCTCGTTAGCAAGCGAATCCACTCTAAAATGATTGGTAGAAATACATCCCATAATACTCTAAAAAGAAAAAAAGAAATGAAAATAGGCACATGGAATGTTATGTCAATATATGAAGTAGGAAAATTGTATAATACCATCTAAGATATCCGCAACAGCTTCAGTTAGAATGTATTATGGCAACACAAATGCATTTCCCTTCGAGAGGGGTATTAGGGAAGGAGAGACCATCTCTCCTAAGCTATTCACCGCTTTGTTGCAGAGTGCTACGAGAAACAATAATTGGGAGAATTTCTGAACAACTTGAGATTTGCAGACGACATAGTCCTTATTGAAGACCGGGTCTTCATCATGCCTGCCAGCTTCTTCAAGACCTTCAGAGCTCGTGAACACGAGTTGGACTTAAAATTAATTTCTCCAAAACACAATATATGACCAATCTAGTACTGGCGAAAAACTTCTCAACTAACGGCACGCAAATTGAACAGGTATATAGCTATAAATATCTGGGCCAAGAGATTAAATTAGGAAGAGATAATCAAACAAAGGAGCTAAACAGGAGAATAGGACTGGCATGGGCGGCGTACGGAAAACTGAGACAAGTCTTTAGATCAGATATTCCCATGTGCTTGAAAAGGAAGGTCTTTGATCAATGTCTACTCAGAGTTCTAACGTATGGAGCAGAAACATTGACCCTTACTAGAAAAGTAATCAATAAAATACAAGTGGCACAGAGAGCGATGGAGAGGTCAATGCTGAATATATCCCTCAGAGACAGAGTATCAAATACAATAATTATGAGAAAAACTGGTGTTACTGACTCAGTTCAAAAGAATACAACATTGACATGGAACTGGGCGGGGCATGTTGCCAGATTAAAAGATGAAAGGTGGACGAAGAAAATTCTGGAATGGAGACCTAGACACGATGCTTATCGTGATCGAGAACGTCCTCCACTAAGGTGGTCAGATGACATCACGCGCATTCCGGACAACTGGATTCAGGGTGCTCAAGATAGAATGCATTTGCATTATTTACGGGAAGCCTATGTCCAGCAGTGGACTCAAAACTGACGGCTGACGATGAAGATATGCAAAGACTAAACATCAACATATTGGTAATAGTGACACTATATGGCCCAATAAAGGCGGAATAACAATTGCTTCAACAAAAATATATAACTCTGGTAATTGTCCGTAGCGCTGGAATGGAGTGGCAAACATTAGAAACGGAACCAATCCGTCCAAAAATATGTAACCGACTTCCTATTAATTTTTAAGTTTATTCTCCTAGAGATGCAGAATAACTATAACAGTTATACAATCAATTGAAAAAACCACTACATACAATAATGATGGCATATCTGAATGCTAAAATTGGCAAGAAAAGTAACGGAAATTTTATTGGAAACTTCTAACTTTGAAGTCGATTTGAAAGAGGAGAAAGATTACATCAATTCTTCGCAGAGAAAGAATTTGAATTACAATTACAAATACAATTATTCGAAAGGAAAACTTGCGTCATGACAAGATATCCGAATATCAGCAGCTTCTACTATAATCAGAAATCTGTACTAAAAAAGGAAGAAAATGAATTTTCAGAACAAACAGCGATCGAAAAGGGCGCCGAACTGGGTTGTGTACTGTTACCTATTCTGTTGTAACATATTTTAAAAAAAGTAAGCATTGGAAAAATCAATGACCAGTATAGAAAATGGTCGACCCACCAACAATATACGATTTGCAGATGATACTTTACTAATGTCCGAATGCTCGGATAAGAACGCTAAGAATAGGAAAAGCAAGAAATGCATTAAATGCAAAATGAAAAAAATAATCTGTAGCAAGGACATCAAATGGGTTTAAAAGAAAGTTTGCTTTGAACTATGGTCTCACAGAAAATTGCTGAAAATAAGCTGGATATATCGAGTCACAGATGTCGATGTATTGAAAAGAATGGGAAACGATAAGGAAGTTTTGAACACCACAAAAATTAGAAAATTAGACACATCTTGAGAGGCGAACGTTTAACTTGCTTCATATAACAATGCAACGGAAAATCCAGGAAAGAAGAATTGCCCCCTTGAACAATTTGTGGATGGGGTTTGTATGCAGTTCTTTTGATCTGTTTAGAGCAGCAGTGCCAAAAATACAAATTTCCACGATGATTGCCAATCTTCTTAAAGAAGAATGCGCATAAACATGTGCAATTAAAGAAGGAAAAGGTTTCAAATTTAAGAATATGAATAACAGATTGCCATATTTTATTCTATAGGAAGTATCACCGTAGAGTTTGTTATATATACATAAAAAAAGAAGAAATTTTCATTAATTGTTGTATAGAATCAATGCTAAATTTAGAAGGTGGTGGATATATATTTTTAAAGACTTTTAGAATCGTTAGTAATGAAATATTTTTGATTTCATGTAAGTAAATAATTATATAAAAAAGTATTTAATAAAAAATAAATAACATAAAAAAATACTGTTTATATTACATTGTGGAATGTAATTACACATAAAGAAATTATAAAGTTATGAGATTCATGACTATGAGATTATATACAAATATTAAACACCCTAATACATGTTTTAAGCCTATTTGCAAATAATGTTGTATAGTATCTAAACTTACTTCCTTATTGGTCAAGTGTACCAACATCACCTTTTCTGGCTATCTTAACCTTGTTACACAAGTTTCTTTTAAAGTACCTTTAATAGTTATCAAGTTAATCAAGATATGAAATCTGCAAATATTATTAACATTTCCGCGTTACTTTCAGGCATTAGTAGATATTATAGAAATATAATTCCACTATTTAGCTACAGTTAGATTCAAGATTAAAGAAACAATTTTTGGCAACATCTTCATCGAATAAGTCGAAAGTGATGACCTTTTTTCATTAACTTTAATTTCATACAGCGTTTGATTAAATAGAATACCAAACTATTGAAGTCTTTGCTACCTTTTATAACATATACACAAAAATCACCAATGACATACCGCGTAACAAAAACGTGCAATATTTTGTATACGAGGACGATGTTGCTATAGGTGTTAAAGGAAGAAGTTTTTAAGAGGTTTTGGGGAAACTTTATGATATATTGAAACAACTGGACGAATATTGTGTTAAGAAATATCTGACACTGAACACCACAAATGACCACATCTGATGAGTAAAATACATAAATAAAATTTATCCTTTTAGAAGATAGAAAGAGAGACACATAATCAAAACACCCATTGTTCGGTCAATCCAGGCCACCATTAAACATTTTTCCTCAATGTAAAAGCTGCATGAACAGTACAGAGTCAATTAATAACACTGTCCAGGATCTTCGGAGACAACTGTTGAAGGAGAGCTGAGCAGTTCACCAGTGGACGCCAGAAACCCTACAAAATAGCTGGCAGCAGGATATGAAATGCTGTATTTTAACTGGAAAACCCTAGGCATATACAAAAAACACGACATGGAGTTAAAAAAAATGGCGTTACATGATATGCTTGTGGATAAGTACAAGATAACCAGCGCTTCATTAACTGCCCGACTCTGGAAGAAGGCTACGCGCTCACAGATCTCACTCCACCCAATAATAGGGACATCTATGTGCGCAGTATTGGAATAACATAATTTAGAAGCCTCATGTGATCCTGACACGGAAAGTAAATACTTGCATTAATAAGAATGTAGTCACTGAATAGACAGATATTCTCAGAGGACGATTTTGTAGTATGTGCAGTAATTGATACAGAGTCTGTCGTGTAGCGGATAACGAATTAAACAGTTTGCTAACAATAACGCCGATATACCATCACAGCCAGTTACTAACCAAACTGTTTACGGTCGCCTACAGCAACCGTATTATTTCAGCTGCTTTCATATTCGACCGTGTTATAGAAGCACTAAACGAGAGCCGCATTGATAGCCGATATTCGAGACTAATATGTAATATATATATATATATATATATATATATATATATATATATATATATATATATATATATATATATATATATATATATATATAAATATATATAAATGCGACAAGCTCGATACAACTACACGATAACAGCACCCAAATAAAAATCCAAAGAGGTATCCGACAAGGTGACACGTTGTCACCTAAACTTTTCATATCGGCTCTAGAAAAAGCGATCAAAACCATCGAATGGGGTGACAAAGGAATAAATGTGGAAGGAGAGATGCTATACCACCTAAGCTACGCAGACGATATAGTCCTGATTGCAGACGATTTGGGACAAATAAAGAAAGTGTTGGTAGAACTTAGTACAGCCTGTCATAAAATAGGTTTAAAAATGAATATAAAAAAAAACAAAATATATGACGGGCTTAGTACCAAGTAAACACCTTGAAATACAAAATGAAGAAATAGAACTGGTAGACAAATATATATATATATATATATATATATATATATATATATATATATATATATATATATATATATATATGTGTGTGTGTATGCAGCATACGGAGCTCTTGGGAACGTTTTTAAGAGTGACATCCTAACTAATATGAAGAAAAACGTTTTCGACCAATTCGTGCTACCGGTGATGACCTATGGTGCAGAAACATTATCGCTCACAAAGAAAAACGCACAAAAACTAATGGAGCGATCAATGATAGGGGCCACTATGCGAGACAGGATTAGAAACGAAGATCTACGAGCTAAAACCAAAGTCATAGACGTCATTGAAAGAAGCTGTAACTTAAAATGGAAATGGACTGGACACGCTGCCAGAATGAAGGAGGAAAGATGGACTCGCAAACTAGTTGAATGGAGACCAAAAGCTGATAAACGTAGCAGAGGAAGACCACCAACACGATGGCAAGACGACTTACGAAAGACAACAAAAAACTGGATACAGCAAGCACAAGATTTTAGAGACAAACAGGGGAGGCCTATGTCCAGCAGTGGATATATAGAAATATACCTATTGGACGCAATAATGGCTGATCTAAACAATGAAGCATACGAAGAACATGACTAAAACACCGGTGAATAAAAATCTACAAAAACCGTAGTCTAACAAAAATGTCCAAATTACATAAAAATATTTAGAAACAGAATTCAATATCACAACTAATAAAGACAAACACGTCATAAAACGAAAATAATGTTTTAAAATAAATGTTTTTCAAGGAGACCTAAGTTTCAAGACATGTAAAATTTATCTGAATCAGAGAAATCGGAAGATTTGAGTTTAGTTCAGCGCCTACTACGGCATCAGAAGAAGAAGAAGAATTATTATGTTTCGACTTTGTTGATTTTTGTTTACGTCGGTACTATTTTCAATGTCATTGAATTATTTATAAATTAACATTGAAATATTTCAACAATCGGCACTACTGACTAAGACATATCGCAATCAAACATAAGTAATTTACAATTATTCGAAAACCTGTTGAGTAACATGAAACTACCAATATGCCAATATCATATCTTGATAGCGCTGAACCACTAAGCAAAACTGTGGCAAAATATACAAGGTAATTGGTACAAAAATAAATACATATTGGTAAGTCTTATGATATTATGTTATTCGATGTACAGCTCGACAAAATCATAATAAAACTCTAAATATTTTAACAAGTTTCTACTTTTTTAGGTATTGGCCATTTCCAAATTTTCTATAAATCAAAATTAATTACAATGACATATAAGATACTATTGAATTGTAATTACAAAGAAATATAGTACGGATCCGAACTAAGATAGAGATTGCAGTGAAATAAGCTCTTCACAGATGATTAGGAACAATGTTCCATCAAATTTAAAAATGGCAATTAGATATTGGATTTCATAGCCAAACATAAAGATACTAGAGGCTAAGCCAAAAATCTCAAAGGAGTAAAAAAAAATGAAAATTGATAGAACAGAATTAGACCGTTTTCAATGTAACGGGGTTGGATAGAGATATCATCTATTTTTGGCTCCTATTAGAAAAGAGTTTTCATTTTAAAATCGAAATGTTGAGAATAGATTCCTGCGTCGGAGATTTCGACTCTGCCTGCGGAGTGATTTTCGGGAATAGGTATTATCAAATTATATATTAACGTTAGCAATAAACCAGAAATTATAAAATAAATACTTTGTGTGATCTTTTGGTTTCTACATCGGAAGCCTACAAGTTTTCAAAATACAATATTTTAATTTGGTTTTCAAAACAAATTATAAAATAAAGTACTTATTTTATAATGTTTTTTATTTCCATCGAAATAGAAAAAGAAGGGGGATATTAACGTATCTAATAATACTAAATAAGTTTTTAAATTATAAATGTTACAGATAATCATTAAGTCATATTCACCAGTCAAATCTACTCATTGCAGATTATTACATATAAAATAAAATACACTAAAGTTTAATTCATTACTGAATATATGGCAAGAAATGACAACAAATCAACGAATAACAACAATAATAAATAAATATAAGTACTTAATCAGATCTATATATATATATATATATATATATATATATATATATATATATATATATATATATATATATATATATATATATATATATATATATATATATATACACACGGTGAGTCATGAGGAACTTTACATACTTCTACCATATGTAGAGTCCCTCAGGGAGCATATCATGTGGCCACTAAAAAATGTCAACTCCTCTTCTTTATTAATTAACAGGGTGATTTGTGTAATTGACCATTTATTTCATTTTACTGTAGTGTTTATACGGCTCATTTGATTTTTTTAATTTTTGCATGATACAGTACACTACTATCAAGCACTCGACTGGTATTAGCTAAACTAAAAAATTCCAGGACTGGCTTTGGAAAAATTAATTTAGGGATTCGTATTAAATATTACACCCTGTATATATTTTTTTTAAAATGCAATAAGTGATTTTCAAACTACATAAATAGCCAATGAAAACGACATATGCGACAATGTTGTCGCACTTTTATTAAATTTTTAGTGAACGATCAAATCTTACCAAAAATAGAACAACCATAATGAAGTACCAAATTATAAGGTATTAATTTAAACAAATGTTATAAATTTCAAACATTTTAATTAAAATGAGTTCCTACAACATAATCTAATATGTAGAAAATTAACATCTTTACTGTCACTTTGTATTATCTCTATGATAGAATCAATTGTTTTTCAATTTTAAATTTTTACTCATAGATCGTATTGGGGCATTATTTTCGATAAATAATAAATTAAATTGATTAAAAAGTCAAACCTCTTGTATGTGTTAGTTTTTGTTGATTGTAAATGATTAAAATTTTATGTCAAATAATAATACATTGCATCAACTGTACTAAATAAAAATAAATCTAAAAAAGTTTAAAATGAAGGTTGGCGTTGACCGTTTGACGTTTCTTGATATTTTATACCCATTGTCATTATTGTCATTATCAATTGTTATTTATGTGTACACGAATACATATTTCTTCTGTCATATCTACGTTAAGTACATTGTGTTAGTTTTGGTAGATCTTTTGTTACTTTCGTTCAAAATGCCACATCAGTTTTCGACCACAGAATATGCAGACATAATATTTGTTTATGGATTCTGTAATGGGAATGGTAGGGCTGCTAGTAGAGAATATCGCAGGAGATTTCCTAATCGTCGAACTCCCAGTCATCCAACATTTGGGTCAGTTTTTAATTATTTGCGAGAAAATGGCACTTTTCCTAGTGGAACAACAGAGCGACATGTAGATGAAGCGCAGGAAGATGACATTATGGACGCCGTTACTATGAACCCTACAATAAGCACTAGACAAGTAAGTCGAAAACTCAATGTTACTCAATCAAAGGTAAGTAGAGTCTTACAAAAAAATAATCTATACCCATATCACATTCAAATGGTTCAGCGACTACATGCTGGAGATGAGATCGATAGGTTGGAATTTTGTAGATGGATTAACAATAATCGACCAACGCTATACAGGACACTATTTACAGATGAAGCCCAATTTACCAGAGACGGGATAAATAATTCACGAAATTCACATGTGTGGGCAGAAGAAAATCCCCATGCTATTCGAGAACGTCGTTCTCAGTTAAGGTTTTCGGTTAACGTGTGGATTGGCGTCATAAATAACCAATTAGTAGGTCCTCACTTTTTTGATGGTCCTTTAACAGGGCAGGTCTATTTGAACTTTCTACAAAATATTTTGCCGAATTTGCTTGCCAACGCGAACGTTGCTATCCGAGGGATGTATTTTCAGCATGATGGGGCACCTCCACACTTTTTACTGGCAGTGAGACATCATCTCAATAATGTTTATGGCAACAGGTGGATAGGACGTGCAGGTCCTATTTCGTGGCCTTCAAGATCCCCTGATTTCAATCCCGTTGATTACCATATTTGGGGACGATTGAAGCAACTAGTTTACGCAGTGAATATTAATAACCGACAACAATTAATTGATAGAATTATACTTTGTTGTAATACTATTAGAAACGATCCCCAGAGTATCCGTAATTCAATACGTCAATTAACAATTCGGCAACAAAAATGTGTACAGGCTGCAGGTTTCCATTTCGAAAATCTATTTTGAATTATTTTTATTTTGTTACCATTATTGTATCTTTTCCAGTTCTAATTTATGGGTTTATCATAACTATGTACATATTTTTATTTTTTTTTTTAAAATTGTTCTTCGTTATTGTTAGTAGTTACTGTTTTTTGTTGTGCAGTGACTAAGTTTATCATTTCAATTAAAATGTTTGAAATTTATAACATTTGTTTAAATTAATTACCTTATAATTTGATACTTCATTATGGTTGTTCTATTTTTGGTAAGATTTGATCGTTCACTAAAAATTTAATAAAAGTGCGACAACATTGTCGCATATGTCGTTTTCATTGGCTATTTATGTAGTTTGAAAATCACTTATTGCATTTTAAAAAATATATATACAGGGTGTAATATTTAATACGAATAAATTAATTTTTCCAAAGCCAGTCCTGGAATTTTTTAGTTTAGCTAATACCAGTCGAATGCTTGATAGTAGTGTACTGTATCATGCAAAAATTAAAAAAATCAAATGAGCCGTATAAACACTACAGTAAAATGAAATAAATGGTCAATTACACAAATCACCCTGTTAATTAATAAAGAAGAGGAGTTGACATTTTTTAGTGGCCACATGATATGCTCCCTGAGGGACTCTACATATGGTAGAAGTATGTAAAGTTCCTTATGACTCACCCTGTATTATATATTTAATCCTTTCTCGAAGTTAATACTTTAGGTAAGGTTTTGGAAATCACCATTGAGACATCAAATTTTAAATTTAGAATTTTTACTAATATCATTAATTTTAGGTTAGGCTGATAAATGACCTGTCCATTTTTTTAAATTAAAACTACATTTTTTCCAGTAATGTAGTCAACATTTTGAAAGTGAGTACTTTAAATTTTATAAAAAATTAAAAGCTTAAAATGTGTGAATTATTGTAAAAAAAATATTTTAACAATTGCTTCAATTTAATTAGACCAATCCAAAACGAATTAAAATGAATTTAGTAATGTAATGTTTTTTTTAATAATGCGTTATTTTCTGTTTTATTTGTAACATTTTAATTATGTATATCAGAATTTCCAAATATATTTAAATTTGAACAAAAAAATTGTATAATAATAATTCCATGACGTAATCAAGTCATCACAGTAGTGATTATTCAAAAGACAAGTAAAAATAAATTGAAAATTTGATGTGTCGCGATTTTTTTTTTGCTTAAACCTTATCTAATACGTCTTGGTTTTCAACCAAACATTCACTTTATGTGTAAATAAGTTATAAGTTAAGGAAATGGCCGACTTTACCAAGAACAAATTATGTAGCACAGTGCAAACTATCGAACAGTTTGACTTTATCAGGAATTGCAGCTGCTTCCAGGGGTACTCTTACCATGAGCTCTCTTAGGGTACTGATGAATGATATTTTTCTGTAAAACTTGGAACTGAAAAAATATATAAGTTTAATTAATAGTCATACTAAAATTATTTCTGTTGCAATTGCCATAGCACGATATTGATCAACTATTTAATAATTTTATACAGTGATGACTATTTATTGTAAGCAGAAGTTACGAAGATCCAGCGCAGATCTCCATTTTCGTACCGATTATACCTGAGTGCATTATTTACATAATTATCCACTCCGTCAGTAAATGAATAACCATTAGGTACTTCGTATCGTTATATATTCTTATTGTAATAATGTTTAGTACGGACTGTTGCACATCTTTATTATTATTACTTTCAGTAAGACAGTGTCATCATAACGTAATCTAAAGTGATTAACCTCTATCTAGGCCATGATACCTTGTACCGCCTGTACCATGTCATAGTCCTGTCAGGACTTTACATTTATGACATCTTTTCCTTCCAATAAAACATAGAAATTACAATAATGAACTAAGAATAAAAACATTCTAAAATAAAAACTAATAACAATACTGATTGCAAAACTAGTACATCTCAAAATCGTTATATCTAGATGGGGGTTTAATTAATCTTCTCGTAGGAAACTGATTCAGTATTTCATTCTCACAGGCCGTTGATGTTGAAGGTATGTCATTCTGATTGTGATCAAAATCATCTGCTAGGATAATATGATGTTTAGGCATATTATTAGATGGTCTCAAGTGATAGCTATTTCTTCTTACAAGTGTCCCATTTTCTTTCTCAACAACATATGATCCTGGCTCTTGTAAACCTCGTCTAACCACAGCAGGTTTTCATTGCCCATCTTCTCTTATAGCCACATTATCCCCTACACTTAATTCTTCTTTTGTAGCTGTATTTCTATCACAGTAGTGCTTGTACAATTTTCTTTTATTATTCAATCTATTCTTTTCATTTTTTAGGTCTACCTGTTCTGGTAAATATTTTTCATGTAAAACTGGAAGTTTGCCTCTAAGTCTACGACTATTCTAGAGTTGTGCTGGGGATTTGTCTGATCCTAATAGTGGTGTTGGATTACCTTGGATGTTGGATTACCCAAAATCTATATCCATCCTTCGAAATTCGATGTAGAATTGAACAGGCAAGAAACTCATTTCAAAAGTTCAAGCCTCTATTATCCAATAACTCATTAAATTTGGAAATCCGTGAAAAGTTTACAAGATGTTACGTGTGGTCTGTACTTTTGTATGGATGTGAAACTTAAACTTTAAACGCCGATATCATGAATAAAATCGAGGCGTTTGAGATGTGGTTGTATCGAAGGATACTAAAAATTCCATGGACTAGCAGAACCAGAAACGAAGAAGTTCTTCGAAGAATGGGACATCAACGAACTCTATTAAATATTATTAAGAGGCGTAAACTAGAATATCTTGGACATATAATCAGAGGACCAAGATATGAGTTCCTTCGGCTAATTCTCAACGGTAAAATCGAAGAAAAGAAATGGATAGGACGGAAGAAACTCTCTTGGTTGAGGAATTTGCGGCAGTGGACACGTTTGACAGCGGACCAATTGCTACACGTAGCGCAAGACCGAGATCTGTATAAAAATATTATAAGCATGGTAGTCGCCGACGTTCCGTAGGGATATGGCACTCTAAGAAGAAGAATAGTGGTGTGTTCCTATATTCTAATAAGGCTAACTGAAGATCTTCACATTTCCTGAAAATAATTTTAGCTATCTGGACAGCTCGTTCTGTCTGCCCATTTGCTCTAGGATATCTAGGGCTAGATGTCACAAATTTAAAGTTCCATTTCTTAGAGAATTCTCGACATTCCTTAGAGCCAAAAGGCATATTTTCAGATACAATTTCCAAAGGAATCCCATGAGTGGCAAACATAGTCTTAAACGAATTTATTATTGACTGGGATGTTTTGGACTGCAACGGAACAATTTCAATCTACTTTGTGAGATAATACATTACAATTAAATAAGATGCTCACTAAATTCACAAATATCATCCGCTAGCATTTGAAATGGCAGTTCTGGAATTTCTCTTAGTATTAACGGCTCTTTAACATTATTTCTCTGATATTTCTCACAATCAACACAATCTCTAACCAAATCCACTATGTCCTTATTCATATTTGGCCAGAACAATACCTGTCTCGCTCTTTGCTGTGTTTTTGTAACCTCAAAGTGTTTCATGAAACAACTTTAACATCCTACTGAGTGCGCCATGTAATAATGTTTAGTACGGACTGTTGTACATCTTTATTATTATTACTTTCAGTAATACAGTGTCATCATAACCTAATTTAAAGTGCTTAACCTCTATCTAGGCCATGAGACCTTGTGCCGCCTGTCCCATGTCATAGTCCTGTCAGGACAATACTACATTCATGAGCTATTTAGTCTCATGACAGTTATATTTCTTGTAACTATTATTTAAAGAGCTTTAGAAGTTTTAAAGTGAGTTTTATGTGTAAAAAATTGCATCTACGTCGTATATCTGTACTTCTAACTCTGTCCCATAATGTTTTACCGTCAATTTTTCTAAGGGTTTTCATCTCTGTTGTTTCTAACATCCTTTTTGTCCTCTCTGTGTCAGGTCGTGTTTCTGCTGTGTATGTCATTATTGGTCTGATGACTGTTTTGTAAATTCTGCCTTTCAGTTCTTTCCTGATATCTTTATTTCTCCATATTGTTTCATTCGCGCAACCTGGGACTCTGTTTGCTCTATTCACTTGATCTTCCACTTCCGTTTCAAGCTTGCCGTAGTTAGATAATATGCATCCTAGATATTTAAACTCCATTACTTGACCTTCCGACTCCAATTTACATCTTAGCAAATTCTATATTCTTTCTGTAGTAAATGATATTCTTTTAAGTAATACAATCTTTCTCGGCCAAAAGCTACCAATGTTACAGAAAACTCTTTTCGGTTACGTAATTTTTGATAGGGTTCCAAGCTCAGCTATTAATAAAGGAGATCACCACTTTACACATCCAAATAATTTAGTCACATATAATATCAACAATGTTTTTGGAATTCTTCTCTCCTCTGATAAAGTAGTGGATAGACTAGTGGAAAGATTCTGGGAGTCTGATCAACTTCCACAGATTCAGGATTATGTAAATACAGAACATCTCTCCGAAACTCAGTTTTTGAAGACCTTACAAATTCTTCCCTTAAGTCGATACAAGGTCTCTTTGAATTTAAATCGCTCTATTAGTGATATCAACTTATCAGGCACTCGGCCGGAAGCTAGGGCTTGTTTTTTCCAATTAGATTTAGAATTAGAACTCATAATTTAGGTGATCCTTCTCCGAAAGTACTCGGAATTAAATGGAATCAACAATCAGATACATTTTAATTTTAATCACCAAATTTTGATATAGGCCAATCAATCACCAAGAAAAAGGTGCTTAGTATTTTAATGTCAACTTTCGATCCAATTGAATACAAATCGAATTTAGCTGGTTATATCACTATCAGAGATGGATGACTTCAGAAATCTTAGATCTAATGGAGGAAAGAAGGAAACATAAAGGCAGGAGTAAAGCAAAATACAAGGAACTACAGAGATTGGTAGGAAAGAAATCAATGCAGTGAAATAGAGGCACATGCTAAACAGTATGATAGCTTTAACATGCATAAGAAAATAAAGGAAATGACGAATACACTGAGAAAAAAGAAAGATGCCCTTCTGAAAGACGCAAATGGAAAAATCATTATAGAAATTAAAGAGAAATTAAAAAAATGGAAGACATACATAACAGATCTGTTTGAGGATAATCGGCAAGAACCGGAAGAAATCGACAGCGAAACGGGGCCAGAGACCATAATAGAGGAAATCGAACAAGCAATACGAAACGCAAAAAACGGAAAAACTGTAGGTCCAGACGAAATACCTGCGAAACTACTGAAATGTCTAAACGATGAAACTCTACCTGTACTTCTGGACCTATTTAATGAAGTATATAAAACTGGAAAAATCCCACAGGAATGGTTGGTGTCCACCTTTGTAGCAATACCAAAAACAGTATATGCCAAAGATTGTTCAGACTATAGGACAATATCACTAATAAGCCATACCCTCAAAATATTTCTAAAGGTGATTCATGGAAGATTATATAGAAAACTAGAAGATGGTATGGACGATACTCAGTTTGGGTTCCGCAAGGGTTTGGGAACGAGAGAGGCATTGTTTGCTTTTAATGTCCTCTCTCAAAGATGCTTAGATATGAACCTAGATATTTATTCCTGTTTCATCGACTTCGAGAAGGCATTCGACAGGGTCCGACATGAAAAACTAATAGAAATACTGAGAAACAAAGATATAGACAGACGAGACTTACGAATTATTATCAATCTGTATTGGAATCAAAAGGCCAATATAAAGATAGAAGAACAAAAGTCCGAAAATATAGACATAAAGAGAGGAGTAAGACAGGGCTATGTTCTGTCACCATTACTGTTTAACGTGTACAGTGAAGCCATATTCCAGGATAGCGGATCTGGGTGATGGAATCTCTGTAAACGGAAGAATAGTAAATAACATAAGATTCGCTGATGACACCGTTATAATGGCAGACACCCTGGAATCGCTACAAGAATTGGTAAATAGAATTAACGATTATTGCATTAGATACGGACTAAAAATAAATAAGAGAAAAACTAAATTTATGATTGTCTCAAAAACGCAACATGGAAATGAAAGATTAATGATAGAGCAAACCCAAATAGAAAAAGTAGAGACATATAAATATCTCGGAACCTGGGTTGATGACAAAAATGACCAAAGCAGAGAAATCAAAGTCCGAATTGAAACTGCAAGGCAAGCATTTGTGAAAATGAAGACAATGCTTACCAACAGAGACCTTCAGTTGCATCTCAAATTGAGGGCTCTAAGATGTTACATATTTTCTATCTTACTATACGGAATGGAAGCTGGGACATTGAAGAAACAACACATAAGGAAAATAGGAGCGTTCGAAATGTGGTGTTACAGAAGAATATTAAAAATTCAGTGGGTTCAAAGGATTACCAATGCTGAGGTACTACGACGTCTAAATAAGGAGTTAGAAATTATGAACAGCATAAAAAGAAGAAAACTAGAATATTTGGGTCACATAACCAGAGGAGAAAAATATGAGCTGCTGAGAATTATTATTCAAGGAAGGATCCAAGGAAGAAGAAGCATAGGAAGAAGACGCATCTCCTGGCTGAAGAACCTTAGAGAATGGTTTAACTGTAGTTCACTAGAACTTTTCAGAGCAGCAGCCAACAAAGTGACCATAGCCGTTATGATATCCAACCTCCGATAGGAGATGGAACTTTAAGAAGAAGAAGAACCACTATATCTTAAAAAATTCTCTTGCCACGTTTATGGCAGGCTAAGCTTAGTTGGGATTAACTCATCCTCGATTCAGAATGGTTACGTGATTGGAAAATTTTACTTGATGGTTTTCAGTCCATTCTCCCTTTGAAATTCCCTAGATGTTTAGTATTAGATAAACGAATTGTAGATGTTGAACTCAACACCTTCTGCGCTAACTAGCTCAAAATATTTGCAAAATTTGCTTATCTGCGCGTAGTATTCGAGAATGGCGCAGTCTCCTTTCGTTTGGTATCTTCCAAATTTCGAATAGCTTCTGCTAAACAAAATCTCACAATTTAAAGTGAGTTCTTTTAACTCAATCAGTGTCGAACGTGTTGAGCAAGAATTAACCAATCGCACAAACTCATGCTTATAGCGACTTGTTAGTAGCTCTAAGTTGAATTATGAATAAAAAACTTTCATTGACTCCTTATATTCATAATCGTGTGCAAAAGATTATTGACCTAAGCAAGGGTTACTCTTTTTATCACATCGCGTCACAACTAAACGTAGTAAATATTCCTGACTCCTCCTAGGGACATTACACACGATTCTACCCTCTCAATGTTATGGTCATCAGGCCCAGAGCTACCCCCTCGATTTTTCCCAGTTTAAGATTATTCCTATCACAGGAAGCTTACCCGAAATTCGTTCAACACAAAAACACAGCTTCTATGAAACACAAGTAAATGAAACCTTAGAATTTCTTCTTAGAAGTTTCCGACTTTCTCTCGTATGTAAAGAGTATTAGCCTATGTTTCTGTTTAAAAATCTGAAGAATAAAAGCTCTAATCTCCCATTGCTCTCATTTTCCCTACATAATGAAGAAATTGAAACGGCAACTCTAAGCATTGTATGATACCTTCAATTACGATCATTTCACAGGGAACTATCAGAATTAAAAAGTGGAAAACTCCCCCCCCCGAGGCAAATTCAAGGTGCGCTACTGTTATAGCGACTTGTTAGTAGCTCTAAGTTGGATTTTGAATAAAAAACTTTCATTGACTCCTTATATTCATAACCGTGTGCAGAAGATTATTGACCTAAGCAAGGGTTACTCTTTTTATCACATTCCGACACAACTAAACGAAGCAAATATTCATGACTCGTCCTAGGGACATTACACACGATTCTACCCTCTCACTGTTATGGTCATCAGGCCCAGAGCTACCCTCTCGATTTTTCCCAGTTTAAGATTATTCCTATGACAGGAAGCCTACCTGAAATTCGTTCAACACAAAAACACAGCCTCTATGAAACACAAGTAAATGAAACCTTAGAATTTCTTCTTAGAAGTTTCCGACTTTCTCTCGTATGGAAAGAGTATTAGCCTATGTTTCTGTTTAAAAATCTGAAGAGTAAATGCTCTAATCTCCCGTTGCTCTCATTTTCCCTACATAATGAAGAAATTGAAACGACAACTCTAAGCATTGTATGATACCTTCAATTACGATCATTTCACAGGGAACTATCAGAATTAAAAAGTGGAAAACTTCTCTCGAACAAATCGCTAAAGCAACTAAATATTTTATATGATCAGAAGTATTCCACACTACGCGTTGGAGGTAGAGTTTCCAAAGCTACACATATCTCTTACTAACGGATAGCTTTTTGAACCGTTAGTTTAAAGACATTTCTATATTACAGGTAAGAGCTCTCATATTTGTATCCAGCAACCTATGTTATATACTCTCTCTCATTTAGGACATTCTTCATGTTTGTCCTATTGTGTTGATACTAATTTTATCTACAAAAATCTTATCTCTTGATTCTTTGGCTTTCTTAAAACTTCGCTAAGGGTAATAAATTATATCTAAAACTAATGTTTATTACTGACAATATGTATCTTTCACGCAAGTCACTGTTGTTATAGAGATTGATATCAGTTAAAAATTAATTACTAACTCTAAAACAAAATGTAACTGTTTTGCTTACCTTATAAAAGGTTTTGCCATAAACAACATGGTCTTTATCCACAATGTGGGATGTACCATGTATAGATGACTAAGATTTTTCCTTAATTTTCGACCAACCATTTGATAACACCTTTTAAGCCATCCAAATGAAGGTAGTTTATTTGCAGCTCCGTGTAGATAAATGAGAACATAATCTTCAGTTACCAAACGTTCCAAAGTCCATAAGACATACCTGTTATAAATATAGTTAACTGTATTAATAATACACATAAAACAATAGGTGACATACATTTTTAATATAGATGAGTCGTTAATAATAAAACAGAGTAATTGTTTTTTGAAAAAATTACTGATATCTGTAGCTAATAAATTATTGAATATTGACAATAATCGACCATTGGGTAAGAAAATATATAATTAAAGTTTGTTTAGCAGAAAATGGTTGACTTGGCCCATTGTTAAGACCGGTCCGGGGCGATAAGCAAACGAGGTAGACAGAGTTACTCTTTTGACAATTAAAACTGACTAGACGGTACTCCTATAATAAAGCAAAGGATCCACAAAATTTACAATAATTACGACGACAAAAACAAAAAAAAACAGATGTAGAATATATTGCTTTGCCTTATATACCCGAAATTAATGTTTTCAAAATCATCATCTAAATTAATTATGATCGGTTCAATTATATTATGATCTACACGAACATTCTGAATTTTCTTTTCTTATTACTTGTCGGACTGAATTTCTCCAACTACTTGGAAGAAGATTATTGACACATTTTCTTATTAACTCTACAACAGTACTACTTAACGTTGGCGAAATATTTTGTGACCTCACCTTAAGCTTCAATTCGTGCCACACATGCTCTATGGGATTAAACATACAATAATGGGTGGAAGCCGCAGCACTGTATGTCCCATTTCCTCTGCCAATGTATCACAAACATATACTTTTTTTATAGAAAATGCCTTTAAAACTTCTAAAAGCTCTTGTTTGGTGTACTATTCTTCAAAATACATATCATTCATCTTCATATAATTTTAAATTTCTAATTTAGTATTATTCGAGTTTGGAGCCTTACCTAGTTGGCGACTGTGATAGCTTGCATTGTCCATTACTATCACGCTATTCTGAAGAATGCTTGGCATAAGATTATTTTTGAACCATTCTTCAAAAAGTTCTGCCGTTGTATCTTCATGGTAGTTGACGCAGGAGTCTTTAATATTCTTTGCAGAAAGCCACAGGGCATTTGGAACCCAACTATTTTGTGATCCAGCATGTAAAATCGTTATTCTCTTCCCTTTATTTGACGGAGCTTTTGTCTTACATTTACCCGAAGAATCGACAAAACGGCGACTCTTCTAATTAAAATTCTTGGAGTAGAATGTAAAAGTTAAAAGTACCCCGAATGAAGAGATCACAAACGTTCCGAAACTGATCGAATCCTAACATGCAACATAGCAAATGAAAGGGGAGGGATAACGAATACGTTAAGATAGAAAACACAAAGAAGGCCACTACCAAAAGGGCACTATACAACATCTTCGTTATTATTGAACGTATATCGACATACGACATCTCATATGACACTATGTATGGAAATAGATTTACTATAGACGTACTATATAATATAATAAGACGACTATTTAATTTTTTGTTTGTTTGATCGTTGAGTGTAAATAATTACTTAAGGTTTTTATGTTTCCAGCCTTTTTTTACTTTAATAATTTAGCAAAATTACTTTTCTGGATTTTTATCTACATTTGGTGCAATCACGAGAGAGTTCCAAAGCTGAAAAGCCTCCTCTTGCACTTGTAATTAAACATTACGACACAATATTAGCATTAATTCATTGAAAAATATTTTTATAATTATTTGTTCATAACAATCCATTTTGATAATCAGAAATTATGTTTTCGGAGTATTCTGACAATCTAGTGTAGATAATGCCAGAAAGGATTTTGTATATTATATTTTAGCAATGTAATTGGTCTGTAATTCTGGCATTTCCTCTTATCTCGTTTTTATATATTAGCTGTATAAGACCAACTGCCCATTCCTCCGGCATTTGCTCCGTGGTCCATACCAACTTTAACAGGTAATGGATTCTTCCCTAGAGTTCGGGTCCTCCATATTTCAACAATTCTGCCGAAACCCCGTCCATTCCTGGCGCTTTACTGTTTTTTAGTTTCTTTATTATTTGAACTCCTTCAATGTGCTGCTACGCCGTAAAATATATTGTCTCGTTATGATCATTTCCAATGCCTGCATTTAGGTTTTCCTCAAAGTATTCTTTCCATCTCATTATAATTTTTGGTTTCTCGGTATACCTACAATAATACAATACCTACAGACTGATATCAACAAACAAGGTTGAGTTTCGAGCTAATCAAGCAGGCTTTAGACCAGAATCCTCCTGCATAGACCACATTAATACTGTGAGGGTAATAATGGAGCAATCGGTTGAATGGAACACACCCCTATACATAGTTTTTGTTGATTTTGAACGTGCCTTTGATAACTTGTCTCACGCTGCTGTATGGAAAATTTTAGAGCTAAGAAACATCCCGCAAAAAATAATTTCTATTATAAAGTCCTATATACTGATGCGAAATGCAGCGTGACACACAATGGGATCAACAGTGACGAATTCGACGTACTTACTGGAGTTAGACAGGCATGCGTGCTTTCTCCGTTTCTTTTTAACATAGCTATAGACTATGTTCCCTCCAAACAAGACTCCGACACAAGAGGGATACAATGGACGTTAACCACACGCCTAAGCGATCTAGAATACGCGGACGATATCTGTCTATTAGGTCAAAGATTCCAAGATCTGGCTTACTAATTGGAAACACTTTCCACTGAAGCCAATAAAATAGGCTTAAAAATCAATATTAGTAAAACCAAGTCCATGAGAATAAATGCAAGGAAGAACGCGCTATTTACTATCGACAATATGCAGATTGAAAATGTGGAAAACTTTACGTATCTTGGAAGTGTCATAACAGAAAAAGGAGGTACAGAAGACGATATTCGTATGAGGATACGAAAAGCCCAACAAGCTTTCAGCACGCTCAACCCTGTTTGGAGATCTGGCGAGTATACTACAAGGACAAAGATCCGAATATTCCGATCAAATGTCATGTCTGTTCTACTCTACGGATGTGAAACCTGGAAAGTGACAAACACCCTCACAGACAAACTGCAGGTCTTTGTTAACAAATGTCTACGAAGAATTGTTCATATATTCTGGCCTAACACCATCAGAAACGACGATCTGCTACACCTGACCGAACAAAAGCGGGTACAAAATGAAATTAAGTCCAGAAAGTGGGGTTGGATCGGTTACACACTCCGAAAAAATAGTTGCAGTATCGCAAAGACTGCCCTAGAGTGGAATCCCCAAGGGAAAAGAAAAAGAGCTCGCCCAGTACAAACTTGGAGAAGATCCATCATGGACGAGATAAGAGGCCAAGGAAAGTCTTGGAATGAGGTGAAGACCTTAGCGCAAAATAGAACCCGATGGCGCATTTTCACTGAAGCTCTATGCTCCACTTAGGAGTTCAAGAACCTTATATATATATCGATATACCTACAATAAATTAAGCTTGAGTCCGGACTTAAATCCATTAGAGCATGTTTGGGATGAGCTTAAACGAAGGGTCCTGGACAGAAATCAGGCACCAGGGTGCAGAATGAAAGAGCTGCGCTTAATGAAACGCAATGCCCCAAGAATTTATTAGAAAAGTCATCAGATCCATGCGAAATCGGTTGGAAAGTGTAATTAGGAGCAGGGGTGGTAATATCAAATACTGAAAAATAGAGAAATTAATTTTGTAATTGATGATCTCTCTGTTCATAACGTCTTTCTTGCGTTCGTTCCAATGATGAATATTTAGGAAACTCTGTTAGTCTTGCATATTGTTTTTATAATGCGGCCTCCAAATAATGCAATAACAGTTTTTGTAAGTTCAATAATAGTTATTAGTCGTACATTACATATTTTTAATTTCATACTTCTTATATCGAGTCGATTGATTTGCACTTAAGTGTAGTTGAAATTTAAGTAGAAAATTATTCTAATAACTTACAAAAAGAGGTTGTCCATAACGTAAACATAATCAATTCTAGATTTATCTGGAAGATAACAAGCAGAGAACACGACAATAGCTGTATTCCCTCCAGCCCTCAAGTAACCACCATGACTGAGTACTCTTTTGTATGGTTCTATGACTCTCATATCTATGGTACGCTGCTCACCGCCAGGTAGTACCATACGTTGCCAGTACCTAGCATGGCAACGTTCGTCAGCAGCACTAAGGGGTTCGATGGGTTCAGGGGTTGTGTTTTCTAAAAAAAAACATATTTGTTGATTAAAACTCCAAATAGGATTAAAACACAAGGCAAAAGGCTTACCGAATTATAGTTACAATTAATTTAAAAAATGAAACATGTTTTATATTAGCTCTTCAATTTCAAGGGAGGAAGAATTACAAAATTGTTAATAACTGTTTGATAATGGGCCTGAAAAATTCGCTTTCCGATGTCTAAACCATACGACCCTGAATTTTTGATCTTTTGCATATAAGATATCCACAATATATGTCATTTAAAAGCAAATGAATGTCATTCTTTAATTAATAAAATTTTCAACTTTAAAATTACTTTAAGAAATCATGATACCCTCATAATAAAACCTTGTGACTCCACATTTTTGTGAATTTGACCTTTTGGTGTCACCTATTGAAAAATAACTGGACCTATGTAATGCGATCTTTAATCGATCTTTATTCCTCTTCCTAAGAAACCAAACGTTAAGAAATGTAGCGACTGTAGACTCATTAGTTTAATGAGCCATGCCGTTAAAATACTGTTGCATATTCTCCTAAATCGAATTAACAACAAGTGCGAAGAAATAATTAGTCAACTAGAGAAGCACTATTTTCTATGCAAACACTCCTTCAACGATGTTGGGAGGTAAGAAAACCCGTATATATGTGCTTCATTGATTTTGAAAAGGCATTTGATAGCGTTCAACATACCAGACTAATTACCGCCTTGCAGAGCATCCAACTAGATGAGAAAGACATCAAACTTATTGCCAAACTTTACTGGAACCAAACAGCCATTATTAATACCAACAACAGAGAATCAAAGCCAATCAGTATTGAACGAGGCGTAAGACAAGGCTGTATACTATCTCCCACCCTCTTTAACGTGTATTCTGAGAATCTATTTAGGGAAGCTTTAATAGATCAAAAAGGAATTATCATAGGAGGTGAAATAATTAACAATATACGGTACGCCGACGATACTGTGATTCTAGCTGAAAACATCGACGATCTGCAGGAGCTAATCAATAGAGTTGACATGGAATGCACAAATTTTGGACTGTCGATAAATATCGATAAAACTAAATACATGGTGACCAGTGAAGTGGATATCGGCGCAACCCAACTGATATTAAACCAACAACCGCTGCAGAGAGTTCAGAGATTCAAATACCTTGGATGTTGGATTACCCAAAATCTAGATCCATCCTTCGAAATTCGATGTAGAATTGAACAGGCAAGAAACTCATTTCAAAAATTCAAGCCTCTATTATCCAATAACTCATTAAATTTGGAAATCCGTGAAAAGTTTACAAGATGTTACGTGTGGTCTGTACTTTTGTATGGATGTGAAACTTGGACTTTAAACGCCGATATCATGAATAAAATCGAGGCGTTTGAGATGTGGTTGTATCGAAGGATACTAAAAATTCCATGGACTAGCAGAACCAGAAACGAGAAGTTCTTCGAAGAATGGGACATCAACGAACTCTATTAAATATTATTAAGAGGCGTAAACTAGAATATCTTGGACATATAATCAGAGGACCAAGATATGAGTTCCTTCGGCTAATTCTCAACGGTAAAATCGAAGGAAAGAAATGGATAGGACGGAAGAAACTCTCTTGGTTGAGGAATTTGCGGCAGTGGACAGGTTTGACAGCGGACCAATTGCTACACGTAGCACAAGACCGAGATCAGTATAAAAATATTATAAGCATGGTAGTCGCCGACGTTCCGTAGGGATATGGCACTCTAAGAAGAAGATGTAATGCGAAAGTCCTGTATCTCCAATAGTTTACTTTAATTAATTATTCCACATAAATAAAATATCGTATCTCCACATGCATTATTTCCTAAAGAAATTCGAATATCTCTGGCATTTTGTTTCCTAACATAGAACTATTTATTAACTCGGTACAATAGATACCAGAATACGAATAGACGTGAAAATATTGTGCGCACTAGCAGATTTCAAATTACGTCACAGAGCGCTCAGTTGATCGAGAATCTTGTAATTGTTTTGTAATATTATAACATTAATTGCAACATTATAAAGTGTTAGTCGCTCAGCGAGAAGCAGCTGCTATAGTGTATTTTTATGTATGAGAGAGTAATAAAACAATAAATTATGTATGCAAATCCCTAAACTGTTGATACGGGTGACTCAATGAAAAACAGATATTTGTCAACAAGTTTACAGAAGTATATAGGAAAACAATTTTAAATTGAGTATGACCACCAGGTATAAAGGTTGGAGCAGAATAGAATACAATAGTTTTGAGGGTTACTAATCCCTAAATAAAGTTGCCAGTGTCGGAGTGATGGAGGTTAACAGGTACTAATGAATTTGCAAGAAATGTAAGATGTTTATTTTATTGGTTATATATAACCAATAAAAGTTTAATAAGTACCTACCTATTTGCAAAATAAAGTTTAATTCTTTAGATAAAATAAAACGTTTTATTTTATCTATTTGCAAAATAAAGTTTAATTCTTTGCCTATTTGCAAAATAAAGTTTAATTCTTTAGATAAAATAAAACGTTTTATTTTATCTGAAATGAGTGCATTCCACGAAGTAAGGGTTTCAACAATCAAACATTTAATTCTTTAATTCCAGGAATCTACGACAGTAATTGACTAGATAATTACCTTCTAAACTTATTCCACAGAAAATGTGATAGTGGGTTTTTCCATTTTGTATATAGGAAGGTCCAAGTGGCGTATTCAAAATTCTTAACAGTTCACTAAAAGTAGGTACTTCAGTTGCAAGGTGCAGTTTATTGTGTATA
The DNA here is from genome assembly GCF_040954645.1 of Diabrotica undecimpunctata. Taxonomy (NCBI): domain Eukaryota; kingdom Metazoa; phylum Arthropoda; class Insecta; order Coleoptera; family Chrysomelidae; genus Diabrotica; species Diabrotica undecimpunctata. The sequence goes on from NC_092809.1 coordinate 156,967,582, forward strand.
CTAGTGTTATGGAAAATTTGGAAGTGCCGTGTAAACGCCGAAAAATTGGTCCTCTAACAGTTAATGAAAAAACATTAATATTTAATTGTTTTAAATCATTTACAGACAAACGTTTATGTGAAAGTGTTGATGAGACCGTTGAGTTAGTTAGCGGTACACTTGGTGTTGGGAAATCTACGATTTACAGAGTTATTAAAGAAGAGAAATGTGGTAGTTTTCAAATGCCACGTAATGCTCCAGGGAAACCAAAATTTCAAATAGAATATCATTTTAAAGAAGGACTTCGACGGAAAGTGCATGAATTCTTCTTTAGACAAGAATTTCCAACATTGGATAAAGTTCTTGTCTCAGTTCGAGATGATAAGGATTACCCAGAAATGAGTCGAAGTAAGTACGTTATGGAAACTTTTAAAAGAAATAGGCTTCCGCTGGAAAAAGAATCCCAGAAAGTCTATTTTATTAGAAAGAAGCGATATTGTCATATGGAGAAGACATTTTCTAAGAACCATAAAGGAAATGAGAAACCAAAAAAGAAAAATATTTTATCTTGATGAAACATGGATCAACGAGGGTCATACACCAAATAAATTTTGGCAGGATGAAACTGTTACAAGTCAAAGGCACGCTTTTGTAAATAACTTATCTACTGGTTTAAACCCACCATCAGGAAAGGGACGCAGGCTGATAATAGTACACATTGGCAGTTCAGACGGTTTTGTTGAAGGTGGTTTATTAACTTTTGAATCAACTCGTACCGGTGACTACCATGAAGACATGAACGCTGATGTCTTTCAAGAATGGTTCGAACAAATGATAGATCTTCTTCCTAAGAACTGTGTAATAGTAATGGATAATGCAAGTTATCACTCCAGACTTATAGAAGGACTGCCCACAACCAAGTGGTTAAAAAAAGACTTGCAGAATTGGCTGAGTTCAAAAAATATTACGTACCATCCCGGATCTATAAGAAAGGAACTTTATTCGTTGTGTGCCCTTCATAAAGAAAAATTTAAAAAATGCGAAATTGATGAAATTGCCAAAAATCGTGGAATGACAGTACTTAGATCCCCACCATATAATTGTGAATTAAACCCGATTGAACTGGTATGGGCACAGATAAAGAGTGAAGTTTCAAGAAAAAATACCACTTTTAAAATTCATGATGTTAAACAGTTGTTTTTGGAGGCCGTAAATAATGTAAAACCTGAAAACTGGGAAAAGGCAGTAAATCACACTATTAAAGAAGAGGAAAAAATGTGGAAGCTGGACAATATTACTGATAAAATGATCGAGCCAGTTATTATAAATCTTGGTACTGAAAGTTCATCTTCTGAATCTGATTTGGATTTGTAACAAGTAGCTGTAAGTTTTATATTAATATTTTTATTCATCTATTTAACATACCTTAGACGGTTTTAAAAACTCTTTTTCTCTTTTGCAATTTTTAAATATTAAAAAAAATGTGAATTTTTTAAAACCCTTTTTAATGTAGGCCAGTCAGTTCTAATATAGTGTGTGATAAAAGAGGTTACTTTTGTTTAACACTGATAACACTTTATAACACTGAAATAATTCATTTATTTTTTACAATTATTCAAAGTAATTTTTCAATTAATCTTGAGCACGCCCATGGAGTGGTCGGAGCTACCAGTTAAAATTATGCTAATTACTCTCTCGTTCATAAAAATAAACTATAATACAGTTACTATTTGGGGCATTAAGTAAATCATTTGGGCGCAAAGTAAGACATTTGGGTAGAAAGCCATTAAGACACAAAATAAAACATGTAGGCAGTAGTCAGTAGATTTGGTGAGGATTTTTGGTAATTGGCATTTAATAACGTAGAGTTCAATTTTTTAAAGTATTCGATTCTAACTGTTTGAGCAGAGTCCACGAAATTATAAAAACAGCGCAACTTTGAAGGCATTTACAACTCAGTAATGAATGTTTGTTACTTAGACACTTGTAACAAAGATTAACTTTGATTAAATTGTTTAATTTAATTTAATACAAAGAGTCCATTATACAAATACATTTTCGAAAAATTTTAAATAAATAAATAGCTAAGTTAGTAGGCGACTATTTGATAATAATAATTCGAAAGTAAATTACTAAAAATTAAGAAAAATTGAAAGAAATATACATGAATAACAAGACTATTTTACCATCATCCAACTTTCTTGCAAACTCTTCTACTTCTCCATTGAAAACATCTTCAGATTTCAAACTATCAGTATTTGTATCAGCAGAGGAAACATCACTATCATCACTAAGTTGAGTTTGCACAACTTTAATCTTTCTCAATTTGTTGCTCCTTTTATTGTGAGCTAGGAAATTTAAGTTACCTAAAAATTTATAAATAACCTGTGATAATCAGAAAAAAGTCAAAACAAATGTGAATATCGAAATAAGGATATTATCTATGGTATAATTTCACTATTTGAGAGAGTGAGTCATCGTTTAAAGGCCCAGAAATGCGGAAAGCTGTTTGGAAATCCAGTGACGTACACTTACTTTTATTTTAACGTTAATTATATTTTATTTTTCAAATATTAATATTCGAAATAGGCCACAATATATTTATTTACAAGTTTTTACTGACGTTTCAATCTCTATATACAAAGACCGCTTTCAAAGATATAAATGATAGTTATATTTATTTTATTTGTTTATTATTATATATTTTTATAATCTTATATTGTTTATTTTCTTTTTTTTTCTATCTTTAAAAACGGAATAGAGATCGAAACGTCAATGTATTAAACATGTAAATAGATATATTGTGGCTTATGTCCAACCTTCTCCCTAAAAATACAGAATGCCACAAACAAGCAGCTATAGAAAAATAAATATATCTGTCATTTGTATGTTTGAAAACGGTCTCTTTATAGAGATCGAAACGTCCGTAAATTAAACATTTGAATAAATATATTGTGGCTTATTCCCAACATCATTTCTAAAAATACAGAACGACAAGCGAAAAGCCATAGAAAATAAATAGTACTATCATTTGTATAATTGAAAACGGTCTCTGGATATAGAGATCGAAACGTCAATAAATAAACATATGAATAAATATTTTGTGGCTCATTCCCTACATTCCCCTAAAAATACAGAATGCCACAAACAAAAAGCTATAAAAAAGAAGTAATTTTGCAGAAAGTTTACTGATACCAACCGGCTGTCGCGGAAGTTACGCTAAAACGTCTTTTGACGTGACCCGTCCTTAAAGAGTTACACAATGAAATTTTTTTAAAACAAATTTTAAGACAGTTTCCACACCACCCCAGAGGTATGTCTTGTGGCGCGATACTTTTTTTAAATGGGTGTTCGCCAAGAGCCATATTGTCTTATTAAATAAAATGAACAAAACACTTAAACAGTATAAAACAAAACAAAATAAAATCCTATAAAACAAAATAAAATTCTATAAAAACAAAATAAAAATAATGTTTGATGTGTTTAAACACAAACACTATACACACTTACTATGTTCTTTTCATTTTTTTTTTGTTTTTGGTTTTTTTATGCTGATGTTCTTATTAAACTATTAGAAAATATTATTCGCTGTCTAAACCTGAAGATGCAGTGCTGCTATCGCCGTCATTATCTTCACCACCTGGTGTAATTATAATTGGCTCTAGTAAAACTTTGATATGAGTGTCAAGTTCCCACATACGATGTTCTTCTTTAATTATGTGGCCTATACATTTAGCCCATTTCTCTGGAGTTACATGGAGGATTGCTTTAATCAAAAGTTTCTTAATTTCGTTTAATTTGAACGTTTTGTTATTGCGTGCTACTTCTCCTTTCACTTGCTCCCAGATAAGTTCAATGGGATTAAGTTCGCAATGATAAGGTGGTAGACGCAGAACTTTGACACCATAATCTTTTGCAGTTTCATCTACAGCATATTTAAGATATTCAATTTTCCTTAACCGTGCAATGTCAAGTAGCTAAATTTTGAGCATTGATTCTTCGTATGCAATCCCCTTTTTTGTAAGCCATTCTTGAATCCTCCCTTTCAATTTCTTTAATAATCACCTGTTTTTTTCGACTCAAATTGAAGAAAACCATCATCAAGAAACCCTGTATCACTTCCTATATGGGTGACGATTAAACGCCGTCCCTTTCCTGATGGAGCTTTTAATCCTGTATATCAGTCTTCTATAAATGCTTCGCGTTTACTTTTGACATTTAAATATTGCCAAACTTTTCCAACTGTATGACCTTTTCCAACCTTGGTTAATCCAGGTTTCATCCAAATAACATATTTTGCGTCCAGTGCTGCGAATTTTGCGTATTTCTTCTAAATATTTTCTTCTCCGCACAATAATTTTATTTTTTTCTAATAGCATACTTTTTCTGTTGAGTTTTACATATCGAAAGTTCATTTCACGCATGGTCCTGGTTAAGACTCTACGAGATATCTTGGGTAAGGAGTCATCGTTTTCGAGCTCTTGAGAAATATTTTTCAGTGTTGGAATTTCACTCCGAAAATAAAATGAATGAATTTTTCGACGTATAATATTCCTTGTCTCGTCATCCAAAACAATGCTTTTCCTACCTCTAGTTTTACCTTTTTCTTGCTTTTTATTTTCCGATGTATTTTTAAGTACACGATAAATACAGCTAACGGTTACTTTTGTTAAATTGCTACAAATGTCGACCGCTTGGCTAACATTTAATTCCATTTTTCTGCCGACAATTCCTTCATAAACGTTTCGTATTATTACCTTCTCTTCGAACGTTAACATTTTCCGTCTCTTTTGCGGCATTTCATTTTTGGAATCAACATCAGAATTTTGCAGTCTTCTCTTGGAACAACTCGGTTTTTCGTCCAACTTCAATAAAACTCAAACCAAATAATCACAGAATATAACTAAAAATTTACTATAAAACGACAAACTATAACACTCGTATTATCAATAACACGTTTTATCAATAACACAAACTTATCGCATAAAATACCCTACCCTCAGAAACGCCCATGTAAATAACCTATTGTTGATGGGCACTCGCTCGACAAAAACTAGTTTTACGGTTTTCTGTGGATCTGAATTGAAACGGGGTTCCGTCGCTAATTCCAAAGTTGCCAAACGATTGAAAAATATTGTTTTAAAATATCGATTTTTATTTTATAAATTTAAATATGTAACGAAACGGAACATATAAATAAAATTTATTTCATTACAATTTTGTGCTTAATTTTTACTATTGAAAAAATCAGGTTTTTTGTATTTTTAGGACGGTAATAATCGCTGCGTGGAAGAATACAGGTTTTGTATGACCATAATTACTACTTGTGAACAAGATTTGGCTACACTGTACGACAACTTCTGGTCAAGTCTACTATAGAGAAGCACAAATAAATATACTACTTTATATATTCTGTAATTTCTTATGAGGAAACGCAAATTGCAATCGAGAAAACAGGCAGTTTTCGAGGGCCGCTGTGTACATTTAAATTTGAGGATATTCGGCGTTTAAACTATGATACCACTCTTCTAAATTGAGGGTTTCTACTATATATTCAAATTTTATTCTTTTTGAGGTAAATATCTCTGTTAACTAGCATCCTGTCTATATGTATATTTGACTGAATTCTTCATATATCTAATAGTCGATTTCTTCAGAGTCTTCCATAGTATTATTGGTCAAGTGTAGGAAAAAGTTTCAAAATCTTAGCTGTCAATGCAGAGAACAGACAGAGAAACTATTCGGAGAGACAGAACCCTTCCACGAAATAGTTAATCGTGCAGACAATAGAATATCTATGATCAGTACCATGCAGTAGCGTTGCAATATTAAACAATTTAAATGATTTGAAATCGCAATAATTACAAAATTATTACTCACTCAAAACAACAAAATGGAAGTCAGAATAGATAGACAACTTACAGAAGCTATAGAAATAGGCAACGGGATTCATTGAGCCCCATGCTCTTCAATTTGATCATGGATGAAATCATCAAAACCGTTAACAAAGGAAGAGGATACAGAATGGGAATCAAAGAAATCAAAACACTCTGTTACACAGACAACGCAATATTGATAGCCCAAGATGAAGATAGTCTGCAAAGACTGGTCCACAGATTTAACATAAGAGCAAAAGAATTTAATATGACTATCTCATCTCAGAAAACTAAAACAATAGTAGTCAGCAAAGAACCAACTAGATGTAAAATAGAAATTGATGGCATCAGTATTGAACAAGTAATGGAAATAAAATACCTGGGAATTACACTGTCTAGCTATGGAAACCTGGACAAAGAAGCGAGAGATCAAGTATGAAAAGCAATTAGATTGGCGGGATGCCTTAACAATAGGAGGCATTCCAGTAGTATAATAGACGTAAGAACTAGACGGGGACCAGATAGTGATACAGACCATTTCCTAGTAAAAGCCAAGCTCAGAACTAGAATCTCAACACAAACAACAGACAAACAGATGAAGATCGAAAGATGGAATGTATCTAAATTGGAAGAAGAAGAGGGAAAGAGACAATACCAACTAGAATTGAGAAACAGATTCCAGGTGTTGGAAACGAAAGAAAATGAAAGAGAAAATATAGACCAGAAATGGCACTCCATTAAAACGATCATTACAGAAACAGCAGAGAAGTGTATAGGTCGGAAGAGAAAAGCAAAAAGAAATAAATGGTTTGATGAAGAATGCGAGGATACCTTAAAAGAAGCAAACAAAAGAAGAATCGACTACCTAGCAAACCCGACGGATGAAAAGCGTGAACAATACAATAGAGAGAGAGCCTTAGCCAGAAGAACAGTAAGGAGAAAAAAGAGACAACATTTACAACAACAAATTGAAAAAGTAGAACGTAAACACAGAAGCAAGCAAAATAAAAAATTCTACAAAGAAGTAAGACAACATAAGAAAGGTGCATATATAAGAACACCGAACTTTGTGAGAGATAAAAATGAGCAAATGATTAAAGCTGAAAATAAAATAATCGAAAGATGGGCTGAATACTTTGAAAGTCTTCTAAATGTCCAGGTAGACGCGGATGGAAATAAAGCAAATTGTGAGTACCAAACGGCCGAGATAGAAGTACCCCCGCCAAGCCTGGAAGAAATTATCACGGCGATAGAAACCCTAAAAAATGACAAATCCCCGGGACTAGACAATATTGATGCAGAACTGATTAAAAAAGGAGGGCATGAACTTAGAACTAAAATACACCAATTAATGAAAGAAGCCTGGGAACAAGAAATAATGCCAAAAGAATGGAGTGGCTGTATTATCGTGCCAATACATAAAAAAGGCAGAAAGGATACATGTGGCAACTACAGGGGAATCTCACTAATCGGTACTACATATAAGATATTAGCTTCAGTTGTACTAAAACGATTACTGCCATATACAGAGGAAATTATTGGCGATTACCAATGCGGCTTTAGGCCTGGAAGATCAACAATCGACCAAATATTTACTATCAGACAAATGCTAGAAAAGTATTGGGAATATAATAAAGAAGTACACCAAATCTTCATAGATTTCAAACAAGCATATAATTCCATAGATCGCTTAAAACTGTGAAGTGCAATGATGGAGTTAGGCGTACCAAAGAAGCTGACCATGATTGCGCGAATGTGTGTCAACAATTCCTTTGCACAAATTAGAATAGGAGGCAAAACTTCAAAGGCTTTCGGCATAAGCACCTGACTCAGACAGGGAGACCCGCTGTCCCCATTACTATTTAACCTAGCATTGGAATATGCAATGCGAAAAATCTATACCAGAGTCAAACCAGACATAACTGCCAGAGGAGCAAAGATTATTCTCGCATTTGCAGATGATGTAGATGCAGTAGCACAGACAACACTGGAAGTTAAGGATATAGTATCGAACTTTGAAGAAGCAACATTAAGCGTAGGCCTGAAAATAAACGAAGAAAAAACTAAATACATGGTCGTATCAAAAAAGAAACGACAGCGAATAAGACAAAACATTACCATAAACGATCATAATTTTGAGGTGGTCAAAGAATTCAAATACCTAGGAGCAACAATTACCAGTGAAAACACAGGAGAACGGGAGGTTGAAATACGAATACTGGCGGGGAATAAATCATTCTTTGCCATTCAACATCTAATGAGGTCAAAGCTTCTCTCAAGGCGTGCCAAAATCCAAATGTACAAAACCATAATACGACCAGCAGTGACATATGGAAGTAAAACATGGACATTGAGAAAGAAAGAAATCAATAAGCTATTAGTATGGGAACGCAAAATCCTGCGAATTATATATGGTCCTTGCAGGGACAGCGTGACAAATGAATGGAGGAGCAGATACAACAATGAAATAGAGACTCTCTTTGGGAAAGGAAACATCGTAAGATACATAAAAGCCAATAGATTAAGATGGGCAGGCCACTTGGTACGGAGTGATGACGACAGACTGATTAGCAATGTGTTTTGGGAAAGACCAGATGGTAGAAGATCGACAGGAAGGCCTAGAAAAAGGTGGAAAGACGCAGTCAGGGAAGACCTGGAGAAGATGGAAGTAAGGCCATGGGAAATAATAGCACAGGATCGGAATCAATGGAAGGCAATAGTAAACGCGGCAAAAACTCACGAAGAGTTGTAAAAGCCAATGATGATGATGCCTTAACAACACTATATGGGGAAACAGACACACTGACACTGAGATGAAGTCAAGAATTTATAAAGCCAGTGGAAGAGCAATAATGACATATGCCTTAGAAATAAGACCCAGAACCAAGAAAAGTCAAGACATTAGAAGAAAATGTTACGTACATTGTATAATAAATGGACACAAAATAGAAAAAAAAGAATGGAAAAGCCACATAAGCAGAATGGAGGAGATTTGTCAAACTTGTTCCTAGATTTGACAAACTGTACACAAATTGTAGCAGTGCCCATAGTAATAAATAAGAATGTTTTATTATGGTGTTGTATGATGTTGGAGAATAGTTCTGGGAGATGCTTCAGTTGTCTCAAAGAAATTGCTTTTCTCAGATTTGCATTTTTTATTACACAACATGATGGCAGTAAGGCCAACAACTTATGTATTGCTTCATAATTTGTATATATTTCCCTGTTTATAGTTAAATATTAGAAAACGAGATGATACAATATACAATTTATTTTACAATCGATTTTTTTTATTATATTTAGACTTACCTTCTTTTTCGTTTAATTTAAGGGATACATTTTGCAAATTAGAACTAAGATGGGCTTCATAAACAGATTTATCATTCTCATATTCAGTATCACTGATATCATTTGGAGTAATTTCAACAGATACATCCCCCAATATGGATTTTCTTAGTAAGGAAGGACTACTTGGAAATTCTATAAGAAAAGAATTTATTTAACTAAATTTTATGGTTTATTTTTGTTTAAATACCAAAAGGTCCTGATCCTTCACATTTTTAACAATAATCAAATTAATTTTAAAATTGTGTTGGATATTATCAATTTGTTTCCAACTCAAAAATATGGAGATGAACAATTTATTTTTGACAAAAAAATTAAATTTGATAACACCATAACACAATAGGCTATATGATCGCCCCTTCTTTCAATCAATTAACATATCTGTCATCAATCAAATTCTGACAAATCAGGTTATTAACAAGTTATTGTAGGATTTCCTATCTCTTAAACAAAGACAATCATGTATTGAAGGGTTACAGAAAAGATTTTTCAGTATATTGTAGCTCTGGTAAGATGTTCCCATGTGACGGTTATCTCACCGAATTTAACTAAGCTGACAGAGCGCTTTGGCATATTAACACTAGAAAGTCGGAGGGGCCAATTTGGCCCCTGTTGCGATTTGAAGTTATTGTAGTTATTTTATTTGACACAATAATAATTTCATATTTTATGACTTTTAATATTTTGATACAAAGTCTTATTTAACACAAAAAAATATTGTTTACTAAATTTATTAAATGGATTTTCTAACAAACCTACCATAGAAGTCTGAAGGGGCCAAACTGGCCCTGTATTAATTATTATCGTTTTCTCGGAAATTTGACGATTTCTTTTAACTTTCTGTCGGATAGATAAAATTATGTTTATGTACGTTTATTCCTAGAAGGTATTTTGTTACATACTGTTTGTTCCTTGAAAGTATTTTGTTTATTGAGCGGTTTATTAGATTCTGCTGACTCTCGTTTCTAGAATATTGAAACATTCGTTCAATTGTGAAAATTCAAGACGACTGTAAAGATGACTCGTCGTGGACTATCAGAGCTTGAACTTCTTGAAGAAATACGAAAAATACAAGAAGATGTTTCGGGAGGTGAATCTGAATTTGCAGAAAATAATGTCAGACGATGAACAATACGTACCACCACAAAATAATGATTCAAGTGACTCTGATGCTTCAGAGCAGTTAGAAAGTTTTATTGTACAAGACTCACCAATTTATGTAAACACTGCTTCTACAGCTCAACAGCACGAGTCAGCTAATTTTATCGTGAATCCAAGTGCATCTAAGCCAAGTCACAAGAGAAAAAGAGGTCAACAAGGAAAAACTATTTCAATCGGAGACACCGAACAATCGAAAGACGGAACAACGTGGAAAGTTATTGATTCTGGATCAGTACCTGGTAAGATTATGATTTTTAGTATCTTCATATTCATTGAATGTTTGCTCATTACAGGACGCCGCGCTCAGCACAACATTTATCGAGAGGAATCAGGTCCTACGTCGTATGCAAAAAGGAACGTGAGGAACAATTGTGTGGTAAGTGCTTGGCATCTAATAATCAACGACAGCATGTTACGTCATATAAAAGAATGCACTATTGCAGAAGCACATCGATGTTTGAAAAATGACACATGGACTATAACTTTTGAAGAACTGGAGGCTGCCCTTGCTATTATGTACGCAAGAGGAGTCTACGGCGCCAAAAATTTCCCAACCAACAGCTTGTGGTCAACAGTATGGGGTCCTCAGTTTTTTAGGCAAACTATGCCACGAGACAGATTTAAGGATATTATAAAATATCTCAGATTTGACATAAAGCAAACGAGATCTGAACGATTGAAAACCGACAAATTTGCTCTAGCCTCTGCGGTTTGGAATGGATTTATAGAAAATAGTGGTGCATGTTACAAACCGGGAATAAACCTTACTGTGGGCGAACAACTACTGCCTTCTAAAGCCAGGTGCCCGTTCACACAGTACATATCAAATAAACCGGATAAGTTTGGCATAAAATTTTGGCTTTTGATATGCGTGGAATTAAAATATATTGTAAATGGTTACCCTTATACTGGCACTGAGCATCTACGCAAGAAAGATACAAGTGTTGGTGAACATGTTGTTTTGCGGTTAATGGAAAATCAACTGGGAAAGGGCAAAAATGTTACGACAGATAACTACTTTACATCGTTAAAATTGGCCAAGACATTGCAAAAAAAATCAACAAGTCTTGTGGGTACTTTGAATCGCAACAGAAAGGAAGTTACTCTAAGCGTAAAGAGTAAAAATGGAGAATTATATGTTACCCATATATTCCAGAGCGACGAAAAGATAACACTTACTGCATACCAAGGAAAGAATCACAAAAATGTGCTTTTGTTGAGCTCATTACATCAATCAGTGGATGTTGCTGTCGATGGAAAAAAACTTCCTCAAACAGTAAGTTTTTATAATAAAACAAAATACGGGGTTGATGTAGTGGACCAAATGGCGCGTCTTTATACTACAAAAGTTGCTTCAAGACGATGGCCAATGCACGTGTTTTATAACATTCTTGACTTAGGAGCAATAAATGCATGGATTATTTATAAAGAAGTTACTGGAAGTAAAATCAGTCGTTGTAAGTTTATTTTTCAGCTGTGTGAAGAATTACGGGCTCCATACCTTGCCTCCCGAAATCTGGTACTATACCCAGCACCACCGGATTTACCAACCACCAGCACTGTTACTAGCCAAAAAAGAAAAAAATGTCAGTTAAATGTTTTGTAAAGGAAATCATACTTCCAATGAGTGCCACGGCTGTAACAAAGCAATGTGTGGCAAATATAACTGCAAATTGTATGGTGTTCCAAATGTTTAAAATGAAACTAAAAAAATAAATCAAATTCTATCGTCAAGAGTTTATATAATTTCTTAAAACTGTTTATTTTTATTTTTTGTTTATTCCCAAATAAATAGTTAATTCTAAACTTGGTTTTTATTGATTTAGGAACTTGGGGCCAAAATGATCCCTTCGGGCTTTCTAGGTAGGTATGCTAAAGCCTGACTTTCTAGTGTTAAAAATCATAAGATTGCAAGATCTCTTTTGTCTCTCAGACACTTCATACAAAACACTGCTGTGCACCAATGTGGACTATTGTCGTTTCATTTCACCTCATTTCAAATGAGGTAGTAAAACTGGTTTTCAAACTCTTGACTTCATCGGTTACCTCACGAATCTGTTTTTCAAACTCCTCCATTTTTTGACAGTTTGCAATTTTGATTTCACTTAGTGTATCTTCTAATGCTTTTACACAGTTGTTTAGTGTAACTGCCTTTTTGATTCCTGGCACGCAGTCACAACACAAATATGGCATAATTTGGGTGGTCAGAAATAGACACCTTATCTCTGTCGAGCTAATTCCAGTGCAGTTTTTGCATAGTTTTGGAACATTTGCCACATGTTCCTGCCATTGTTTAAGGTTATGTCCAAGGTTAAGGTTAATATAGCAGTCAAGAATAACTGGTAAATTTACAATTATTATAGGGAATGCATTCTTCACTGCATCACTAAATCTCTTAACCCTTTAATGTACTGCCTTACTGGCCATTTTGTACACACTCAGCTGGGAGATGGGTAGCCTCATATTTTTCAAGTCCCGGCAAATCTCGTTTTGTATAGGAACACATAAATAACTAAAAAGCGATACTTAAATACCTTTTTTTATTGCCCAGCCAGTGTTGAGTCATTGTAAAATGATATTTATTTATCTACTAACTTGATAATTCATAGGAATTCAAAATTTTGTTTTCATACAAAGCGTTAGTTTAACTGAAGCGAATTACAGTTTTTGGAATTGTTTGGTTAATGACATTTGTACATAATAATTAGTAGATATGAATGTAATGTACATTTTTATTTAACTAAATTTATTTCATTATAAGTTTTGTCCCCTCAGTTGGCAGACATAACAATCAAGCACAAAACAGATACATATGGATCTTTGTGTTTGAATCGTAAAGAAAGAGTTGAAGAAGTGGGAGAAACGATTTTGTTTCAAAAGGGCAAAGTAATTGTGCTAAAATGAAAGGATAAGAAAGATGTTTGTCTTCTATCTACAGTTCATAATCCACAAATGGAGTCAACAAGAAAAAAGGATAGAGACAGAAATGCTATTTCTAAACCGAAACTCATCATTGACTAAAATGATACAAAGGGGGGTGTTGATTGTCTAGATCTAGATCAACACCCTAATAACTACCCAACCAAGGTCAAAAGGGGGAAATGATACAAAAAAACATTTTTTCATTTATTGGATATTTCGGTATACAACGCATTTATGTTGTGTTATATGTGTATATTATTAGTATATGAAAGAAACTACAATTTAATAATTCGCCCTTAGGTAAAGTAACTGTGCTATGTCACTGAAAATATATTTATACATAAAAAATTTATACCTTAAAAAAATCATTTTTTGACCAAAACTTCAAAATGAATGTGTATATTAACGGGTTAAGAATATTAAACTTTTGGGGAAGACTGTCTTAAAGATTATTGTCAAGTATAGCAAGCCCACCACTACGCAAGATATATAGCTATCACAAAAAGTACAGAGATTTGATAGTGGTTTTTCAACTATTTTACAGTATTGGCCACAATGTTTATTTATCTATAGCTACTTTATTATCTTTGTCATAATAACATTTATATTTGTCAAGACAGAAGATACAATACTGTATTAGTTTCACATAAATGTTTTTTTTTTTGTTTTGACTTTAATGATTTTAATTTAACAAATTTATTTTTTGATACTTTGAAGAAAAAAGAAACTTCTTGATTTATTAAAAATAAGTAAGTAGTATTTCTATACTACATATAAAATAACTATACAGCGTTCCACGTTAAGAAAATAACATTGCGGAGATAGGGCCATGTATTTTTTATGGACGATAGAAGCGCAGCGATGCCACGATGAACGCAAGCACGATTCAGTTTTGTATAATTTGTATTTTCGTTTTCACAGACATGAATTAAATTAACGTTTTTTAACGTAATGGACCAAAAGTGCCCATTCGAAACAAGAGATGAAAAGTAGGGAAAATGATTTTAATTAAATAAATAGCATTTACAAAAGATAATTTTATTTTATCTTATTTTAAATATAGTAACGACAGTTTATTTGTTTTTCGGTAAGAATATCATATACCATGAATCATAGAAATCAGTAGAAAATATTGCTTAGTTAAATCATGCACTTTGCCGGCTATTAAAGTTTTAAAAGCAAATAAACGGACCACTTGGAATGCATATATCTAATTACTAATTGCAACGTAAAATAATATGGTGTGCGTATGTCAGCGATTTTATGTCGTTCTCTGAGACTACATAATGATAATAAGGCCTTGTGGTTCTTCAGTTGTTATTCTGACTTTACAGTTAAATGTTACCTAATTGAAAATGGTAATTCGAAAAATATACCGACAATCTAGTAAACCGCATTCCTGAGAGTTTTGGCAACCCTGATCTCCATAAGCCTAATGTTATTTTCTTAACGTGAAACGCTCTATAGACAAAGCCAATTGGGTATATTTATCACTAACAGATTCAATAAAGAATTAGTGGACAAATATCCATTTGTTAGATACGATATGACTGGTTGCTTTTATAATTTTTGACCTGGAATTTAAATTCGTCATTGGTTTTATGGTGTAATCTATAAACAACTAGTTCATATCCTTTTTATTTGTATTATGTAGGACATGAGAATGACATCAGGAACTAGAATTTCAGTTTTTCATGTGGATCTATAAGCCGAAATAAATGTAAAATAGTAAATGATTAGAGCAGAAGTCACGTAAGGCATAGTAACAATGGTAAAGAATTAAAATTGTTATCAAATGTTTGGCATTAGGAAAACTAAAAATATTTGAGACAATTTAATTGTTTATGTTACATAAATTATTACATCTAAAATTATACTTCTAGTAATAAGTTCGAAAGGGCTACTATAAATTTGGCAAATTTTGTGATGTAAAATAGGTTTCAAATTTTTAACTCTCTTTGATTAGTTTGGCAATTATTTATACAGTATAAACTAAAACTATTTTATTTACCTGATAAGTCTGTAGATAAATCTTCATTTTGTCTTTCTCCAGGTTCATACAATTCACTAACAGAACTGTGAGCTTCTGGATGAAAATGTTCTTCATACATATTAACTTTGGCTTGTTTTGGTATCAAATCTGGGAAGTCTTGTGATATTGGAGACATTAATGGATGAAAATTCGTTGCATTTTTTAAAGTAACGTTTTTATCGACACAAATATTGCCGATATCGTTTATTTCATCAATTAAGACACTATTGGGTACTTGAAAATGGGTTGTTTTTGAGGTATTATTTTGTACAATGTTTCCAAATGATTTTTTGGGAGATTCTATAACGTCCATATTTTTAAGAAAAGGTATGAGTATTAAGTTTATATCAGTTATATGTATGCTTAGCTTTTAGTTATAGTGAATAGTCATTTCTTATTTAACTTCTTGTAAGCATTTTTGTTATTATGAATTATTCTGATTATAATTATTGACGTTGACTGACAGCTGTTTGATTAATGCTATCACAGAATACACCAACCCAACTGGTGTATTCTGTGATGTGGTGATGCTATCAAAATCACCGAACAACATAGCGCTGACTAAATGGCAAGAATGACAAGGAACTAAAATGATGATTGATGATTAACTTCTTATTGTTTTGTGTATAACCAAAGAATATATACCTCATCTAATTTACTTATCGTTGCACGTCATAGCTCGTGAGGTCAGATGATACCAACACGAAATATTTAGGCGGTAGGTGTTTTTTTTTAGAATCAGTTTTATTAGAGCCACTAGACATATTTTATTATATACGCGTAGAAATAATAAGTAAACATTTCTATTAATGTTAACTTAAAGAAATACACAATAATATGTTTGTTGTAATAATATATATGTAAAAAAGTGTTGAATTCCATTTTACATATTTATATGACGCATCAAGTGGCTCAAATTGTTTTTAACAAGATTATTTTTTAACTCTTGTTCTGTTTCTATTTATTTACATTAAACAGTAATTCGTTTTGTTGTATAATCCACTTTTGCAATAATTATGTGACCTATTTGATTTAAAATGGATTCAGGATTTTTTTATACCTTGGCAACTATGTCAACTTCGATCTCTGTCTATGATAATGACGTGCAACACCTTGCGCATGACGTCATAGCGAGACAAAGCCAGGGGACTTGTGTGTAACTTAACAGTGGAAGTGTGACGTCACAACTGTCAATTACTTTCCAAACAAAAGTTGAAATGTCCAATCTCAAGACTTTTTAATTTCTATAAAGTTAACATTTTGCTTCCTCTGCTGCTTTTTCTTTTAAGTATAGTGTTTTTACGATAATACCATCATAATTCAGTGTTCTATTTCTATGAAATATAGTTTAAAAGTTCAAATTAAAGACATTCTAACCTTACTTTATTGATACATGCATTTTATTGCTATTTTTATAAAACAACACGCTTTATTATTTACACAACATTGTAAAATTGTTGCAGTAACTATTAGAATACTTAGATATTGCAAAAAGCGGAAAGATTCTGTAAAAAAAATGAAAAAATAACGAAAAATACAAATTATCCACACTAAACAAGGTTTGTTTGGAAAGTGAAACTGACAGATGTCAATAAAATCTACGTCATCACTTCCACGGTCCACTTATTTTAACGATGCATTATATGGCAACGTTGTTTCATTACTGTAATGAACAACTTCAACTGTTAAATGGTTAACGGTAAGTATACCTCGATGCCATATCTTGCACTAAGAAATTATAACTAGTTACTTTCTGTGAATCCGTGGTTTGAAAATTAATAAGTAATTTGTAAAATTAATTAAAGAAATATATGCATCTACGATTTGATTGTGTGTATTACAAACAAAATAAATATTGCTACAAAACATAAATTAAATATAAAAGGCCGGTAAAATGTAAAGAATTTGAACCATAAAGGAAAAGCGGGTCATACTTGAGACTATGAATATCATTTAGACATTTATTTTACAATCTTTGTGATTTTTGTTTTGTGTATATTGTAATTATCTTTAATATTTTTATTTAGAATTCATATTTTAAAATACATTTTACATCTCAAAAAGGTAATTTTATATCTTCGCTAACATTTACATATTTTGCAGCTTCTATGAAGATTTTTAAATAATTTTTTGTTATTTTTAATGTGTCGCCATTATAACTACGAAAAATATGTTCCAGTTCACTACATTTAGTTACAAATTCCAGTGTTGGTTTGAGTAAACCACCTTCAGAAACGTGGTTTACTCAAGTAAACGATTTATCGTTAAGTATTTCTTTTTTTTTTTTGTAACTTAAATGCAATGAAACCGGCAAAATTTTCCAATCCATCCCATTCCAGGACATTTATATATTCGAATTAATAAAATCTTGATGACTATCAATTAAATCTCCAGGGTTAATTTCTGTATCACCACTAGGAAGGTTTAGCTAGGAAAATATCTCTTCAGTGACAATTTCATAATTAATTATACTATTAGCAGTAATATTCTATTCTATTAGTAGTTAGGAATGACTGAATAAAACAGTTTTGTGTGATTTGCTACAACGTTACTGACTTGTTAAATGGTTCAATTAATATAGTCTTGCCACTAACTATTGTATCATATTTCTTTTCTAAGATATTTCACTAATTCACAGGTTTGGATAAATTTTTGAGGTATCTAATGAAAAAAGTTTATTTTTGACACGTATATATTGTTTTATAATACAAAATCGGATAATATTTACTGTTTTTAATGGAAATTAATCAAAATTTCAGTTAAAAATATTTTATTTTGACGTTTCGATTTCCACTTCGGAAATCATTCTCAAACAAGTTAAACAATTATTTTGTTTCGTTACTTGGTAATTTTATCTGCCTCATTCATATTGCCAATTCGGACACATATACAGTTTAAAGTAGATGACTTTAAAATGATATTGTCAACATTTGTGAGGTGCATCCTAGGAAGATTTGATTACATGAAATCAATTTTAACTTGAGAATAACCATCAAAAAATTGTAGCATATGATTTCATGATTTGTCTTTAGATCCACACCCAATCACGACAGTATATACTTCTGTCTTTAGTAATTCCATTGTTAATCATCAGGGAAAAAACTCCGGTACTAAAGTACATTCGTTTAGCAAATTCCCATCTGTAAACATGAGCACGTGTTGATATTCGCCGTCTCATTCGTCAAGAGGCTATTAAATATAATTTATTGCCTTAAGCCAGACAGATTCTCATGTTACAGATCCAAACTTGCAAGCATTTTAAATTCAAATTGTATCGTGTTGATTTTTAAGTTATTATATTGTGTTATATTTATGTTATAGTTATTTACTGGTCGTGTTATTTTTTAGAGTTTAATTTAATTATGATATAATGATTAAATTTCAAGAAATTCTTACACTAACAGTTTCAAAAGTAAATATTTTTAAAAATCATATGATCCACATCAGTACGACCCTGTTTGGCTTTCACGTGCTTCTATTGACAATTGGGAATTTGTAAAATGAATACGGTTTATCCTGCCATGTTTTAGTGTTACCTTTAGTTTACCTTTACAATAAATATTATGACTCATAATACTGTAAACATATTATTTCTAATTCTATTCTATTCTAGTAAGTTCGCCGCTCAGCTGAAAAAACTGTTTGCCAACCTGACTTTTCGAGAGGGTCGCCGTTCGAATTCGAAGGGATTCTCGATTAACTGTATTTTATATTTAAGGAGGGAATTTTGTTAGTTAGGAAAACAGTTAGTTTTTGAATATGAAGTCGAGTTTTTAGTCCGAAATAAATATTGTAAATAAATGATATAAATTAAAGTAGTTGTGTTCTAGTTCTTAGTGATAAGTGAATATTTTAATAAAGACTTTAATAAACTTGCAAGTGTTATAAATGTAGAACCTTTTATAATAAATAAAGACAATAAATTAGATTAATAAATATATTACATTACTCTCGATACTAACATCAAACATCGAAAATTGAGATTAATTCCCATTAAATCCTAGTAAGCAATATTAAAATGGCACAAGAATATACCTTCAGAATAAAATTTGGGTAAATTTGAACTGTTTTTCAAAACACTTTTTCACTTTCATGTTTTAATTACTTAACCCTTTCAGTCATGCTGGGTATAATTGTACCCATTAATTTGAATGCATTTATAATTCTACAGGAATCTGCAACTTATGCAAATTTATCGTTTATCGAAATCTATATTCTATAAGTACTATACTTCTGCATTTTGTACCTAGATGGCGCATGGATGGTTTTGTGCTATAAGAAAATTAATGTCAAAAGCATTATGTCGGCAATTGCATTGTTCATAAGAGGTAAGCGTACTTGTTTCTTCAAATATTAGTTTGAATAAAGTCAATCGCCGTTTATATTTCAGTGCAATGTTGAAAGTAGTGTTACTTCTTACTAATTGTGAATATATTTTATTGAAATTAGATTTTTTTCAAATATAGAAGTGTGCTTAAAATTCGATGGGCACAATTGTAGCCAAAATGACTCAGTGTTATTTTTTGTTTCAGAGTAAAATGCCTCCAAAAAAGTATTTAACTGAGAAAGGACTCAGTATTCAAAACGAATTGAAGGACGAGGAAGAGGATAATGAGGTAGAAAAGGAGGATGATGATGAACAGGGCGAAAACGATGGTAACTATGATAACTTCATTACTCTGAAAAAAAATGTAAAATGGTTACAGAATGTTGAATATCTAACACGACAATTACCTAATAAAATAACACAGATTTCTAATGAAAACTGTTCTGAGGAATATCCAGTTACATATTTTATGAGATATTTTCCCGAAAGTATATTCGAAAATTTCGTTCAATATACGAATATGTATGCTTTGCAAACTGGAAATGAGAAATTTGTACCGTGTAATCTACAAGAAATAAAATCATTTTTTGGCCTTAGTATTCTAACAGGCTGTCTAAAATTTCCAAGACTGCGAATGTATTGGGACAGATGTTTAAAAATTGATATTTTTTCGGACACAATGACATTGAATCGTTATTTCAAACTTCGCACGCACATACATTGTGTTGACAATCTGGAAACAGACAGAGCGACGACAAACTGTGGAAAGTTCGACCAGTTTTTGAATCAGTCCTAAAGAGATGTAGAGAACTGCATATAGAAACAAATATTTGCATAGACGAACAAATCATGCCTTTCAAAGGGAGATTGTCTAGAAAACAATACATCAAATATAAGCCTAATCCATGGGGAGTGAAACTGTATTTATTAGGTGGTGAAAGTGGACTAATTTACAATTTTCTAATCTATCAAGGTAGTACCACAGAAATAGAACCTTCCAATTTGAAATATGGACAAGGTGCAGCTATCGTATTGCAATTAACAAAAGGACTTGAACCTAATAAGCATGCATTGTACTGTGACAATTATTTTACGAGCTATAATCTTTTACAAATTCTCAACCAAAAATCAATACTTGTTGCTGGTACTGCGAGGATCAATAGATTTTCTAAACCACCTTTAACTGATGTAAAAGATCAACGGAACAAATTATCTCTTCTGATGGAATTGTAGTAACCAGATGGTTAGATAACAAGTCAGTGATAATGGTATCCAACTTCGTTGGGGTTGGTACAGAAGATGTTGTAAAACGTTGGAATAAACAAACAAAATGTTTCATTGACGTAAGTCGACCCGAAGTTATACAAAAGTATAAGTCCATGGGTGGCATAGATAAAACAGATGCTCTTATTGCGTTTTACAGAGTAAAAAACCGTTGCAGAAAGTGGACTGTTCGACTAATCTTCCATGCAGTTGACATGGCCCTAACAAATTCATGGTTAGAATATAAAAAAGATATGCATACTTTAGGAATTCCAAAAAAAGATATCATGGACCTTCTACACTTTAGGATGAAAGTTGGTGAAGCCCTCATAAAAGTCAACTCTTTCAATAACCGAAAACGGGGAAGACCTTCAAGCGGTACATCTAGTCCAGTAGTAGCTGAAAAACGCCAAAACATTGAAATTAGACCTCTTACTGAGGTGCGATTAGATATCATTGGACATTTTCCAGAGCACCCTCAGCTACCTTTACCTTTAATATGTAAAAACCCTGGTTGTATAGGAAAATCAAGATGGAAATGTCAGAAGTGCAATGTCCATTTGTGCCTTCAAAAGGAAAGAAATTGCTTTTTTATGTTTCATATGCGCTAGTTTTTTAGATTTGTTAAGTACTTTTGGGTACAAATTAACCCATAATAAATTTTTTTATGTATACATGCTATATTTTTACTAATGTCCAAAAAGTGTTATATGAACTGTTTTAAGTACATTTTAACCAAAAAATATTTTTTCGTTCGCTGAAAAAGAGAGGTACTGAAAGGGTTAAGTAAATAGCAGTATCCTTCTTGAATCATTGATCAATTAACACAGGTTTTTCTCTAGTGTGCCATCTCATAATATGTCGTTTTAATGAGCTTGCCTGGGTAAACAGCTTAAAACAAATTTCGCACTTATAAGGTTTTTCTCCAGTGTGAATTCTCATGTGCACAATTAAGGAATTTTCATAAGTAAAACGCTTAAAACAAATGTCGCATTTGTAAGTACCTAATCCAGTGTGAATTTTCATATGTTGTTTTAAAATAAATGAACGAGAAAACTGTTTAAAACAAATTTCACATTTGTATGGTTTTTCTCCTGTATGTATCATATTATGTCGTTTCAAATAACGTACCTGAGAAAACTGTTTAAAACAAATTTTACACTTTTTAGATGGTTCTTCATTGTGAATTTTCATATGTGTATTTAAATAATTTTTATGAGTAAACTGCTTAAAACAAATTTCACACTTGTAAGGTGTTTCTCCAGTGTGCAATCTCATATGTTGTTTCAAGTAACTTGCTTGAGAAAATTGTTTACAACAAATTTCACACTTAATAGATGTTTCTCCAATGTGACAATTCATATGTATATTTAAATAATTTTTATGAGTAAACTGCTTAAAACAAATTTCACACTTGTAAGGTTTTTCTCCAGTGTGCAATCTCATATGTTGTTTCAAATTACTTGCTTGAGAAAATTGCTTAAAACAAATTTCACACTTGTAAGGTTTTTCCCCAGTGTGCAATCTCATATGTTGTTTCAAATTACTTGCCTGAGAAAACTCGTTAGAACAAATTTGACACTTGTGAGGTTTTTCTCCAGTGTGAATTTTTATATGTATGTTTAAATAATTTTTATGAGTAAACTGCTTAAAACAAATTTCACATTTGTACGGTGTTTCTCCATTATGCAATCGCATATGTTGTTTCAAACTATTTGCCTGAGAATACTGCTTAAAACAAATTTCACACTTGTAAGTTGTTTCTGCAATGTGCAATCTCATATGTTGTTTCAAATTATTTGTCTGAGAAAACTGCTTAAAACAAATTTCACACTTGGGAGGTTTTTCTCCAGAGTGACTGATCATGTGTAGATTTAAATTCTTTTTTTTAGAAAACTGCTTACTACAAACTTCACATTTTAATGTTTTTTCTTCACTCATAGGTTGTTCTTTATTAAATACGTCTATTGTTTTCATAGTTTCTAATTTGTCTTTATCATGGGGAAAGCCTAAAACAAAAACCAAAATATATAAAAAAGTTTAATGCATAAAATACAAAGAGAAAATTTTAAAAGCTAAGTGAGCATTGGGAGGCTTATTTCATTTGGCATTTTAGATTATACTCAAATTATATATATGAGATAAATAGATCACATGTTTCAAAACTTGACATAAATCCAATATTTTTAACTAATATGACTACAATGTTAATAGTATGGTTCGGAGTAAATCCTCCCATCAAATTGCAATTTATACAGCTGGTTTTGTAACCCAGAGTCTCAACAACATCATAAAATCACTTTCAAAACACTTTCATCATAAGATATTATCAAAATCTGTAAAATAGCCAAAAACTATTTACAAATTAATGAAAACTAATAAATAAATAAATTAGTTGTAAATAATTTTAAATCACGAGTTTTGTTTATTTGGACTTTGGACAGATGTTTTTAATAACTTAATCATAATCAGATATTGCACTAAATTTAGACCTGGTTATTAAAATTTATGGAAAAAACAGATTCAAAAATTTATGATGACCACACATTTTACTGTATTAATTAAAGAATTATCAAAGTTCAATGAGCTCCTCTTTTGGGTCTGTTAGGTAACAAAAATCTCTTTGTAATGAAATGAATCCGGTGTCAATACCATTTCCAATATCCAAAAACTGCTTCAAAAACATAATTCCACTTTGATTTTGTTGCAAAAACACTCACATTCTATTTGTAAATTGGAGCATCTTTACATGTCGCTAAAAATTGGATGATGTTTGATGAGGCATTTAGTTCGCCCCTAGCAGTTAGTTGGGAAATAATTATTAAATAAGGAATAGTCTGAAAATAGAGTCATGGCTTCACCAAAAATATTTTTGATCGTCACGAATATCCTTTAAAGTTCTGTCCATTTCCTGTAATGACTTCTTGTGGGCCAATGTACATGCATCCCAAACAATTGCTCTATTTTTGGCGATGTTTCAATCTGGTGTTTCATTAATTTGTATGCAGTGGCGGACTAAGATTAAAGTGGGTCCTAGGCAATATTGTAATTCCGGGCCTATTTTTCAGTCATGACACATAACTTGCCTTTGGTAGTTTAGTTTTAAAGCATATAGTATATTCTTCTTCTTAGAGTGCCGTCTGCCTACGGAAGTTGGAGACGGCACTCCAACGAGCTATTAATGGGAAATAATGGCTATTTCTATTTTTGAACTTGCTGCTCTAAACAAATCAATCAATCTGCATTGATACAAATCACGTAGATGCTTCAACCATGAGTCCTGCCTTCGGCCAACGGATCTTCTTCCTTGAATATTTCCCTGTATTATGAGTCTTAAAATTTCATATTTTGGTCCCCTCATCACGTGGCCTAGGTATTTCAGTTTTCTGGTTTGTATAGTGGTGATTAGTTCTGTTTCTTTACCAACCCTCTCCAGTACTTCTTTATTTGCAATTCTATCAGTCCATGATATTTTTAATACTCTGTGGTGTAACCAGAGTTCAAAAGCCTCAATTCTTTTTAAATTGCATTTTTTTAATGTCCAAGTCTCAGCTCGATATAATAATATTGAAAATATATAACAGCGAATGGTACGTGGTCTGATCTCCAAATTTAGATTTTTGCACGTTAGGAGTGGCTTCAGTCGTATAAATGCTGATCTGGCAATCTCTATTCGCCTGTTTGATTTCTGCAGTATGATCATTGGTTTCACTGATCAAAGTTCCCAAGTACTGATATTTTTCTACTTGTTCTATCACGTTACCATTGATTGTCAATAGATGATGTATATTTTGTGGTCTGTAATTAGCATGTACTTCGTTTTTTTAGCGTTTATAATAATTCTCATCTCAGCACTATTCATACTTAAGCTTTCGATAAGATGTTGATCTTCTATACTCGTTGCTATGATCACAGTGTCGTCTGCATATCGTAAGTTGTTAATTAATGTTCTGTTAACGGTAAATCCCGCTTTGATATTATTGAGCGTGTTTTGGAAAATTTCTTCAGAATATAAGTTAAACAAAAGTGGCGATAAAACACATCCCTGTCTAACTCCTCTACAGATCTTCATTTCTTCCGAGTGTTGTCCATCAATTTGAACTATGGCACTTTGGTTCCAATATAATTTTTGCACTATATTTATGATTTTACTGTCAATGCGCTTGTTCATAAGTATTGATATTATGTTTTTCATGTCCTACTTTATCGAAAGCATTTTCGTAGTCAACAAAGCACAAGTGTAGATCAACGTTTACATCCCGACATCGCTCAATCAATATGTTGATGGCAAATAGTCCTTCTCGTTCTCGAGTACCCATTCCATTTCAGAACCAGAACTGCGTCTCACTAATATCCTCCTCTAGCCTTTCGTATATTCTCTTATGTATTACTTTCAGCAGTACTTTTAAAGTATGATTCATGAGGCTCAGTGTTCGATAATCAGAGCACTCTTTTGCTGCTTGTTTTTTAGGGATGGTTATAAATGCTGACTTCAGCCACTCTTATGGTATTATTTCCGTATCGTACACCGTGTTAAATCAATCTGCCAATACTTCCAAGTTGTCCTCTTCCACTAGTTTTAACAGTTCTACTGGTATTTCATCTAATTCAGCTGCCTTATTGTCTTTAGAGTTTTTGATAGCATATTTGATTTCATCTATCGTGATCTTCTGTCTCTCTAAAGGATTTAATTCTTGTATTTTCTGCATTTCACCTCTTTCATCTTGGAAAAGTTCTCTAACGTACTCCTCCCATCAATTTCTCTGGTAAATCTATTAGTAATACTCCTTTTTTGTCGTTTATGTGTCCTTGCTGTCTATTTCGACACATTCCAGTCACTTCTCTTATTTTGATGGGCATATTTCTCATATCATATCATGTTTTGTTGTAGATTTCCTTAGCTGTTTTGATTTTTTTCCTTAATTATTCGTTGTAGCGGAAGTATGGCCAATGACAACAACAATACGAAATAAAATAAGAACAGTTGAACTGGACTTTATGAGAAGATGTCTACAAATCACAAGAGCGGATAAAATAAGAACGGAGGAAATATGGAACAGAATGGAAGTAAAATGCTCAATTACAAAAAAGTTGGAAAACAGAGCCCTGCAGTGGTACGGGCATGTACAAAGAATGCCAGAGCATAGGTGACCGAAAAGAATATTAAACTGGGACCCGCCGGGAAGAAGACGGAGAGGAAGACCTGCTACAAGATGGAAAACGTACGTCGGAAATGCTATGATAGATAGAGACCTCAGAGAAGGTGACTGGGAGAATAAAGTGCTGTGGAGGACGAAAACGGCGAACTCATAATGGGAAAAGCCGAAGAAGAAGAAGAATAAGATTATTCGTTGTATTATACAACTTGTATACTTCTGTAGATCTTTTCCTTCTTTCTTCCATCTGTAATAGTATTTCTTCTGCCATCTACTGTTTTTTAGCCTCTTTGTTAGTATAGAAGTTACTTAGTTAGTAGTTACTTACAATTTTTTAAAAATTATCTTTTGCACAAACCGTTATCTGATAATAACAAACATAACAAAAAAAGAAATATCTAATTTGGTGCAGTCATTCTGAAGTGATGCCTGTACAAACATTTCGGCGATTCATTTTTATTAACATAGATTTATGACATTAGTACATTATATTAGAACATTTCAAGAGTATTATCTGAAATTTTTGTACAAAACTATAAACTGGGTGATGTCATCGTAACATAACTGGATCACCTATTAATCTATTTTTAATGAAATCTTTATGGTTTTTTATAACAAAACCAAAAAGATTTCGTTAGTTTATGAGTTTTCCTAGGTCGCAACGTCCATTTTATCGTTTTTTTAAATTTTAGAAGCAAAAAAAGGCAAATGATTTGATTTTTCGAAAAAAATTTATTAAAAATTGACTAATTTGATGCTGTAAAGTTAATTATAACAACAAAATGGGCAATATCTCACGTTGCGACCTAGTAATTTATCTATAAAAGAAGTGTACAAAATTTGAGAAAGATTGATCAAATAGTTTTTGAGATACAGTGAACACTGGCTTGAAAACAATTATTCCAAGAAACACTCGTTAAAAAAAAGCTTATTTTTTTATACTCACACAGTATCATCTACTCCAGGTCCATATAGCGACATGCTTCCTAATAAAATATCTAGAGCATCTTGTTGCTCCTGCTTTCTATGAACTCTACCTTTTTTTTTGCATCTGTGACCAATTTTTCCGCTTTAGTAATTCGATTGTTATCTGCCACATGTGCATAAGTATGAGAACTTGAAACTGAACTTATTCCAATTTCTATGTCCGTGCTTACTCACCTCACTCACTCACCAAGTTCACTTACCTCACTCACTCACATTCTCACATATCACACTCATTCCTCAATGCCTATAACTCCATCAATTTTACTCCAATCACTCTGACATTTAATTGGATACTCTTAAAGAGTTATACTTACTATAGAATAAAAAAATAAATAAATAACACAAAAAAAGGTATACTACCCCCGCTTTAAGGTAGATGACTTCTTGTTTAGCTACTTACCCTTTGTCTTTGTTTGTTTTTCTTCACATTGTACAAGTTTATTTTCACCATCTATTTCAGTTTTTATGGAGAACTCCTTTAGGTCTAGATAATCAAATGTATCATGAGTACTTTCTCTAATGGGCTCCTCTTTAATTTCACTTTTAAAACTATCTAAAAAAACATCATCCAACTTATTACAATATATCTCTAGTTTACAAGTATCTTCACTATCTTGTTTTACTTCCATTTGATAAATCCAGGTTTTACGTATTTCAATAATAATTTTACAGTCCAAAATGCGAAATAACGTCAACGATGATGATGATTTATCATAATTTGGATAATTTGTTAATTTGATAATACCACCGAAATAATACGCCAATGACCCTATGAGGAGGTAGAGGCTAGAGGCATAAAATGTATTGTGGATTGTGGGCATAAATAAATACATAAAAGAAAACGTCAACGATAATATAGTATTTTCCATATAACAATGCGTGTACGTCACCATTTATACAAAGTGACGTCACTTATATTTAAAATTTCCAGAACGTCAACGTTAGAGCAGAGAACAACCCAACACATAGAAGCGACAGTCCTTTGAAGTTACGTGGCCAAGCCGCCAATGACAGCTAACAACCAGAAAATTAATAGTCAGTGGGCATATCACACAATATAAATTCTTAAGAGCGTAGGCGCAAAATTTCGGGCCAATGTTTTTTAAATGCATTCATTTTTTCCGAATCCTGAAAAAACTAATAAGTATTTTTGAAAAATTTAAACGCAGAGTGAAAGACTACATTATTACTGAGGGCCGAAAGTCCCTGAAAACTTCTATAATGTTTATTATAATAAGTTGCAGGGGTGAAAAAAAAAGAGAAAATTTAGTGTGATTTTTAATTTGAAATATCTCATTCAAATAAACTTTTTGTTTATTCTAAGGGACTTTCGGCCCTCGGTAATAATGTAATCTTTCATTCTGTATTTAAATTTTTCAAAAATATTTGTTAGTTTTCTCAGGATTCGAAAAAAAAATGATTGCATTTAAAAAGAATTGGCCCGAAATTTTGCGCCTACGCTCTTAAATCAAATTGAGCATTTATGTTGACTTTCAATAAATATGAAATTTGATTTGATTTGATTTTATGGCCATTGGCACTACAAATTTTTAACAGAACAAATTTTAAACAAAGAACTTTTTCTGTATTTATAAATAATACTTTATTACTTACAATTATAAGAGTATTAGCACTGTTATTCTATGGTATTAGTATATTCTAAGTATATTGTAAGTAATGAAATATTTAACTTTTGTCAATATCTAATCTTAATAAATTTTCAGTTTTCTCCTGATGAAGTCACAAAAGTGTCACTAAATATTGAGATATACAACAAATAAAGTTTTAAAATTTTTTATTTGTAATTCCCATTTAAAACTCCTAAATATTTTATGTATTTCGATCCATATATTTGATCTTTTTTATTTATATTTAACGAATTAAAAATTGGCAGACAACTTTTGTATATAGCAAAAAGTAGATGAGTACCTATTTAGTTTTTTTCATAATTTAATGTAAGTTTGTTTATTTGCAACCATGTTTTTGCAATTTTGAAGTCTTGTTCTGTTGGAATTTTAAGATTTTCCCAATTATCGGTCTAATTATGTTTCCAACAATTTTTAGTTTGAGCATTTTAGTAATTTCTTTGTTTCGTTTAAGAGCGTAGACGCAAAATTTCGGGCCAATGCTTTTTAACATTTTTTTGGAATCCTGAGAAAACTAACAAATATTTTTGTAAAATTTAAACACAGAATGAAAGATTACATTATTACCGAGGGCCGAAAGTCCCTTAGAATAAACAAAAAGTTTTTTGAATGAGATATTTGAAATTAAAAATTACACTAAATTTTCTCTTTTTTTTCACCCCTGTAACTTATTAAAATAAACATTATAAAAGTTTTCGGGGACTTTTGGCCCTCAGTAATAATGTGGTCTTTCTAATTCGAAAAAAATGAATACATTTAAAAAACATTTGCCCCAAATTTTGCGCCTACGCTCTTAAATCAAATATTCTCGTGTATAAAACCCTCTATATATTTTTATTTCTTAAAAATACTATATTCGTATTGTTGTCTTCGAGCGCGCCGACATTTGGCCACCATCTGTTGATTTTTTGACCTGAGCCTTCGGAGACTTGCGTCTTTCAATAAAAGAAATAGCACTGACACCAAATTTAATGTTTTCATTTTGAACTAGGTATCCCTTGGCAGACCAAAGTTTATTTTTTTATAGCTCGGACAGACACGTCGGCGTCGGCTTACTGTTCGAAAGTCAAACCAATACTACATATTATGTAATTAGTAATAACTAATAATAATTACAAAGCAATAGTAATTACCTGTTATTATTCTTAGGAAATCTAAATAAACTTATTCCTTTTCCTGTCACAGATGAACATCCGCGAATCGCACAAATATATCCAGACATTTTAAATATAAATTAAACTTTTAACTATAAACTATAACTATAAACTTATATATTTAACTATAAACTATAACTATAACCTTTTAACTATAAATAAATTATATAAAGGGTCAAATGCACTTGTTGTGTCGAGTATTTACCATAGACGCCTACGGACTATCGAAAACAACCAGAATTAAAGAATAAGCACGTGTTTTTGACAGTAATACAACCAGAATCGGGCATGCGTATACAAAAATGGTACACGCTTTTGGACCGCTATGTCGCTTCTATGTGTCTCTGTTATTCTAGGGTTAGAGTTCAAATTTTCCTAATACAGCTAATAATACGAAACCCAAACGGAACTGCTCGATCTTTCATAGGCGTCAACATGGTATAATCAAAAAATATAGACGCTTAGCGTCTATATTTTTTGGTATAATAATCAGAAAAATGTAATCATCATTATATAGGGAATTTTAGAATTATATTGATTAAATAACAAAAACAATTGTTATTATTATTAATATAAATTTTCTGAAATAACTCTTAAAGTCTAATATTCCACAAAATAATAATTTTAATTAAATATATTAGACAATTGTACGCAACTGATATGGGAATACTTCAAATTTTAATGACAGTTCAGCGTGTGGCAAAATTGTTTAAAGTGTTGCCGCATTTTTAGAGTCAGAATTTTGTTTATGTTTTAATTTCTTACACAATTTGATCACAATATATTATATATTAATAAATTGTATTTATAAATACATATTAAATTTAGATTAATAGCTTTAAAAACTAATTATTGTTGTTTATTGTGATTGTGCTATGCCAAAACAACTAAATGGTCTGTAGAAAGCTGATAAGCTTTCATATAAGATAAATTATTTTGAACAAGAAATAATGGCGGGACGTATTTACTATTCATGCTCTAAAAGAGGTAAGTTTAAACTTTAGAATATATAATTCTGTATTAAAATGTTTTCTTATGTATTTTAGAGTATTGCAACAGTCTTAAAACTGAGTGTATTTACTGTTAATATAACAGTTTGACAAATAGTTGACATTTTAAAAATTCCTCACTTATTAGCTATTCTGATGTTTTGGCAACGCTGTGGGGTTCTGTCGTCGTAAATCTTAAATGACGTGCAATCATTTTTATATGAAAAATTCTATACATAATACCAACGAATATAGACGCATAAGCGATAAGCGTCTATCTTCATCTTCGTTGGTATTATCATAGAATAACCGAACACACATTTGGTAAATCTCTAAATCTGTAACCTGTAACATTATTATTGTTACAGGTTACAACAGTAACAATACCTAGTTTCATCAAATGGAAATAAAACAAGAATTTACTGGAGATACTTGTAAATTAGAGATATATTCTAATAAGGTTGATGATTCTTTTTTAGACAGGTTTAAAAGTGAAATCAAAGAGGAGCCCATTAGAGAAAGTACACATGATACATTTGACTATCTAGACCTAAAGGAATTCTCCATAAAAACTGAAATAGATGGTGAAAATAAACTTGTACAATGTGAAGAAAAACAAGCAAAGACAAAGGGTAAGTAGCTAAACAAGAAGTCATCTACCTTAAGGCGGGGGAGTAGTATACCTTTTTTGTGTGTGTTTTTTTTATTATATAGTAAGTATAACTATTTAAGAGTATCCAGTTAAAATGTCAGAGTGATTGGAGTAAAATTGATGGAGTTATAGGTATTTACGAGTGAGGTGAGTGAGTGTGGTATGTGAGTGAGTGAGGTAAGTGAGCTTGATGAGTGAATGAGGTGAGTAAGCACTGACATAGAAATTGGAACAAGTTCAGTTACAAGTTCTCATACTTATACACTTGTGTTAGATAACAATCGAATTACTAATGATTTCATTTTAAATATACTTACAATTTAAATCAGAACACAGGTTAATAACAAAGAATATAGACACATATGCCTCTATATTCTTTGGTGTTAACCTAAGGTATTCATTTTTCTTTGCTATAGATTATTTTTATTGGCCAAATATTTGTATAAATAAAATCTTACAAAAGAATATTGATCAGTATCGAACAAGGAAGAAAAATTTTAACAATATAATAATTAAATACTTAATCTAAATAATAATTAAAAATATAAAATGTAGAGAAAAACAGCTGAAGTTCTAGGAATGCTGTTTGATTCTCTTAGAAACATGCAACATCTTGTTTTCGTTTTCTTGTTACAAATTTCATTTTATAATGCATTTGAAATTTTCAATGCAGTATTCATTTGACCATCGACAAGTACACATTGTATGGATAGCTAATGAATTAAGCCATAATTACGGTAATTATGGTGTATTAAAAACCAATTGTTATTAAAATTTGAAAGTTTTTACTGCAAAATTTAAATCCTATTGTGATAAGATATAAACCTAGTGAACCTAGTAAAGGTCCAGGAATTTGTAAATGAGATGAGGGTGTCATCGAAAAAGATTGACATGAATGGAAAACCTTGAGATTATGAAAATGAGTGAACAGAAGAAGTAGAAGAGACAATTAATTTAGAGAAGGACGATTAAGAGAATTGGGAAGAAATAAATTTTTGAAAGCAAATATATAAATGAAGAGATAGAAGTGGTTATTTTTTATGAAATAGAGGAAAAGAATTATTATGAAGTAAATGTGGTAAATGTACTTTGCAGTGTCATCGTAATTTATAACTGGATCATCTGTTGACAAAAAACCAAAAAGGTCACAAGGTCCCCAAGTTTCCCTAGGTCGCCATGTCGAGATATTGTTCATTTTATGGTTTTTTCAGATTTTAGAAGCAAAAAAAGATGAATTTTTTTAATTTCCGAAAAAATTTTGTTAACATTTGACCAATTTGATGCTGTAAAATTAATTATAACAACAAAATGGACAATATCTGGACGTTGCGACCTAGTAATTTATCTATAAAAGAAGTGTGCAAAATTTGGGAAGGATCAGTCATAAGTTTTTGAGATACAGAGAACACAATTTAAAAAAATTATTCTGAGACAAACGTTTTTGTTTTTTTATACTCTCCCAAAGGAAAGAAATGTAAACTAATATCTTTTCTTTCCTCCTCTACTTTTAATAACAGCTTCACATCGCCTAGGCATGCTAGATATTAAGCTGGCTTCATTCGTCTATGGAGTTTCAAATATCAAATATATATATATATATATATATATATATATATATATATATATATATATATATATAAATAAATATAGAAAAGACTATTCGCTTATACATATTTTGTCCTATAGGGCTCCTCAGAAGCTCTCGTTTTGAGTATAAGAAATCAATTCTGGGAGATAAATTGATATGTTGTGGAATACATATTGTAGATCCCCCTGTCAGTACATTTACCGTCTGTTATGTGACAATTACCTGAATTTTGGTTTCGAGAACTAAGAAGTCTTCAGATTTTGACCATTCATGTTAATTTCTCTTGTAAACTGCAAGATTGCAAAGATTCGGCTATGCCTGAAATACAGAGGGCGGAGAAATTAACATGAGGGCCTTTGAATTGAAGCAGGTTAACATATGCACAGATAGTCAAGCAGCCATTGGGGCTGTCATAAGCCCTAATCTGGACCCTAAGCTAGTGTGGGCAACCTCTTTAGTTGGGTGGGCTCTTATTCTGCTTGATGTCAAGAATGCCTTTAATACGGCATCATGGGAAAAAATCATGTCCAGGCTGAGAGAATTGGGCGTTAGTGAGTGCCTGGAGATACTTTACTGACAGGTTCATAATAGAAAAAGATACCAGCATCAGTTTGTCGCAGGGTGTTCCGCAGGGTTCAGTACTAGGTCCCATCCTCTGGAATGTCCTGTACGACGGGGTGTTGAGGCTACAGATGCCAAGGGAATGCACTCTTGTAGCTTATGCCGATGATCTCGCACTGGTTGCGAAGGCGAGTCAGAAAACGGACATGGCTAATGCGGCTAACACAGACCTGCGTCGAATTAGTAGGTGGATCAGAGAGAACGATCTACAGCTAGCGCCTCAGAAAACTGAGGTGTTAGTTCTCAAAGGGAGCCGGGAAAAATCCTCTCTTTGCTTTATAGTGGAAGGTGTGGAGGTTGCACAGGTTAAATCGGTTAAGTATCTGGGAGTCTTGTTGTCAGAAGGACTAAGGTTCGGAGTACACATCCAAAAGACGGTAGAGAAGGCGAACCGAAATCTGGAGGCGTTGATACGGCTGATGCCAAACATTAGAGGCCCAGGAAGCACCAAAAGAAAGGTGTTAAATGGAGTTTTCCAGTCGGTGGTAACCTACGAACCTACCTAACCGAATAAGGCTTAGCCAAATAAGTACCCGCGGATCAACTGAGGACATGACATTAGGCAGCAGTAATGTCATTACTGGATTAAGGCTGTGGGAAAATAAAAAAAAAATCCTGTAGGCTTAATTCTAGATACTCACAGGCGCCACTCGCATTACGAGTCAATCGGTTGTGACACTGCGATGGGGAAGGCAACGGGAAACCACCCCATAAATAGTCCCTAGTTCATTCATCATGGTTAATGTAAACCAATTTGGAGAAGATACTGATCATGGACTTCGGATACCAAGATCCGGCAGGGGAGGAAGAACACAAAAATGTAAGGCTTCCCAGGTCGTCAACCCACGAAATCCTTACCAATATTTAAACACTAATAAAGATAAAGTGTGCACGTGGAACGTTCAAAAAATCTGTACTTGGAATGTTCGAAGTATGTTTGAAGGGGGAAAGATACACAACACCATTCAAGAAATGAAAAGACTAAATATCGACGTGATGGGAATCAGCGAGATGAGATGGCCAGGCTCGGGACAGTGCTGTGTGGATGAGCATATGGTATATTATGCGGGAAACGACAAACCACATCACTGGAATGGCGTAGCATTGATTCTGAGCAAAAAGGTCGCTGGGGCTGTGATCAGCGTGATACCTCTCTCTGACAGGGTCATTCTGATGAAGCTGCAAGGCAGACCCGTTAATACGAACATCATTCAAATTTACGCTCTAACATCAGAAAAACCAGAAGAGGATATCGAGGAGTTCTACGCAATTGTACAAAAAGCACTAAAATACACCAAGAAGAACGAGCTAACCATCATCATGGGTGATTTCAATGCCAAAGTTGGCAAAAGCAGTGTAGAAGACATCGTCGGACAACACGGCTTAGGCGAGAAAAACGAAAGAGGAGACCGACTCATACAATTTTGCCGTGAAGAAGATTTTACCATTGCTAACACGTGGTTTAAACTTCCCCCGAGACGACTTTATACGTGGAAGTCACCTGCAGATACAGCCAGCAATATCATCAGAAACCAGATAGACTTTATTCTCATTAACAAAAGATTCAAGAACAGCTTGACTTCGGCGAAGACCTACCCAGGAGCAGACGTCTCATCGGACCACAACCCATTAGTGGGCCAGATAGAACTCAAACTAAAGAAACTCATCAAAAATAAACCTAAACAGAACCTGGATTATGACACTCTAAAAGACCCCGTAGTTCGTCAAAACGTGAGAGATACAATGAGACAAAAACTAGAAACGGCTCAACAACAAGAACAGAGTGTAGAACAAAAATGGAGTTATATCAAAGACGTCATGCTGAATGCGGGAAAAGAACATCTGGGAAAGAAAAAAAGAGTAAAAAATAAAGAATGGATGACTGATGACATTCTACAGATGATGGAACAAAGAAGATTAATGAAAAACAGGGACGCGAAGAAATACCAAGAAACCAACCAGACAATTAAAAAAGAAATACGAAGAGCCAAGGAGACATGGATGCAAGAAAAATGTAAAATAATCGAGGAGCTCCAAGAGAAACACGATCATATAAATATCCACCGAAGGATTCGTGAAGCCACTGGTCAATACAAGAGGAAAAACACACACCTCCTCATAAATAAAGACGGTAATCTGGCGACGACAGTGTATGAGAAGTTGGTTACCTGGAAAATATATATCGAAGAACTTTTCTGGGACGACCGCGGCAACCTTCCGGAAATAAATTGCATGACAGGACCGTCAATTCTAGAAAGCGAGGTAAAGGCTGCTTTACAACAGTCTAAGAATGGTAAGGCTACAGGTCCGGACGAAATACCCGTTGAACTTATTAAGGTGATGAGTGAAGTGAGCACGAAGGAGTTAACTGAACTGTTCAACGTCATATACGATTCAGGTAATATCCCAGAGGAATGGCTATTGTCAACATTTGTAACGCTACCAAAAAAACGATCTGCGAAAACGTGCGAAGATTTCCGAACTATCAGTCTTATGAGTCATGCACTTAAAATTTTTCTTAAAATCATACATGCCAGAATTTACAAGAAATGCGAAGAAAATGTCGGTGAAATGCAATTCGGATTCCGCAATTCTATGGGTACACGTGAAGCACTTTTCACCTTACAAGTCCTACTTCAGAGATGCCGCGATGTCAGTTGTGATGTCTATATTTGTTTTATTGACTACGCCAAGGCATTTGACCGTTGTCAGCACCAGAAGATGGTCACCGCACTACAAAGAGTTGGATTGGATGAGAAGGACATTCGGATCATCATGAATTTATACTGGAACCAGCGTGCTCAAGTCAAGGTCGAAGACCAGCTGACCGACCAAGTGAAGATCATGCGAGGAGTAAGACAAGGATGTGTGCTATCGCCGACTCTTTTCAATATATACTCTGAGGAGATTTTTAATGAAGCCCTCACAAACCTAGACATGGGAATCCGAGTGAACGGTTAATACATCAATAATATCCGCTACGCCGATGACACTGTGTTACTAGCAACCAGCCTAAACGATCTGCAGGCCTTACTAGACCGAGTGCGAACTGTGAGCGTAACATACGGACTGAACCTTAATATTAAGAAAACTAAATTCATGGTTGTCAGCCGTACAAATTTAGATCCCGGGGCACTAATGGCGGGTAGCGAAGAGATCCAGAGAGTCGACAGATTCACTTACCTCGGAACTACCCTCAACGTACAATGGGACTACGCTCAAGAGATTAGATCCAGAATTGAAATGGCACGGTCTACATTTATTAAGTTGAGATCCTTGCTGTGCTGCAGTGATCTTAGTTTGGGAACCAAGATGCGAATAGTGAGGTGCTACGTTCTTCCAGTGTTACTGTATGGAGTTGAAGCCTGGACACTGACGCAAGCCACTGAAAAACGAATCGAAGCCTTCGAGATGTGGATATACAGAAGGATACTAAAAATATCTTCTGTGGACCATGTCACCAACGTTGAGGTCCTACAGCGCATGACAAAAGAAAAAGAAGTGCTTAATTTAATTAAACAACGTAAGCTTGAGTACCTCGGCCACGTGATGCGGAACGAAGAAAAATATCGAATTCTTCAACTTGTTATGCAGGGTAAAGTATTTGGCAGAAGAGGACCGGGACGCCGTCGTATCTCGTGGTTGAAAAATCTCCGACAATGGTTTGGGATGACCTCAGCGGAGCTGTTTCGCAGAGCAGTCAACAAAACCATGATAGCCTTGATGATCGCCAACATCCGGACCGGATAAGGCACTGAAGAAGAAGAAGAAGGTAACCTACGCTGCAGGAATCAGTTCAGAGTGAAAACAGGTTTTGTCTTCACCGGCATATAATGGAACTGTTTCATGGA
Source organism: Diabrotica undecimpunctata (assembly GCF_040954645.1). NCBI lineage: Eukaryota > Metazoa > Arthropoda > Insecta > Coleoptera > Chrysomelidae > Diabrotica > Diabrotica undecimpunctata. Next base: position 157,005,131 of record NC_092809.1, read on the forward strand.
GACTTGAGCTGCAGACTCTATAGCAGAGAACCTGAAACAGTCAACTATTGCATATTGACAATCTTGCATGACTGCAAGGTATTAGATTGCAGGGGGCAAACACTTTTTGGAGACAACCAGGTGACTCCAAAATTGTATGGTATCCATCCACTAGACCTGTATAAGTTAGTACAGGATTCCAGAATTCTGGAATGGGTATCATTAAGGAATGGAAGATGTACAATATGCCAATTAGCTGCAGTACATCCGGTTTATAACAGACAGCCTCCAGGAAAAAAAGACATGGCCCATGCTTTTAACTCTGTAACCTCTCATCTCTCCTGCCACGTTGGAAAGTGTAGAGTGTAGCACACATCTCCCTTGATTTAGAACTCGTCCATATTACAAGATCCACTTATCTGCATATGCTTATATTTGGGTACATTTTTTAAAAATTGTACCTCTAACTGACTTCATGCTATAAGGAATAGTATGAAATGAAGGAGTAAGGTTAATAATGTCCAGATAGAACTTCTGATGTAGCAACAATGATGGTGATGTGATGATTGATGTTAAAGATTTAGTAAAGAAGTATTGTATTATGTAATTTAATAGCTGTGATTAATTTATATATTTTACTGATTTCCAAAGACTTACTTAAAACAAAGGTACAACATATGCATCTACAAGACAGAAACAGGTGCCTAAAACATATTAAGTATATTATTGGGTAGAATTTTGCTATCTGCAAAATCATTTTATTATGTTTTACCTACTTTTTTTATATTTTTGTGAATTTATTTATCTCTTGTAGTAAATGTTTATATTTGGTTTGTATTTTAGGTTTTACTCAGGAGGAGAACAAAGTGGAAATAATGGAAACATCGTTTAAACATTCATCCCACAAAAGACACTATATGAGTCGGCACGCTGACGGGAAAACCGTAAATACAAATATAAAAGTTCAGACTAGACAGGGGCGTTACAAATGTGAAATTTGTTTCAAACAGTTTCTTTGGAAATGTACTTTAAAAATACATTTGATGACACACACTGGAGAAAAACCTTACAAGTGTGAAATTTGTTTTAAGCAGTTTTCTGTAACAAGTATTTTGAAAAAACATTTGAGAATGCACATTGGAGAAAAACCTCACACGTGTGAAATTTGTTTAAAGAGGTTTATTGAAAAAGGGGATTTGAAAAAACACTTGAGAACACATACAGGAGAAAAACCTTACAAGTGTGAGGTTTGTTTTAAGCAATTTATTCAAGCATGTCATTTGAAAAGACATTTGAGAGTGCACACTAAAGAAACACCTTATAAGTGTGAAATTTGTTTTAAGAAATTTATTCAAGCATGTAGTTTGAAAACACATTTGAGAATGCACACTGGAGAAAAACCTTACAAGTGTGAAATTTGTTTTAAGAAATTTATTCAAGCAGGTAATTTGAAATCACATTTGAGAATGCACACTGGAGAAAAACCTTACAAGTGTGAAATTTGTTTTAAGCAGTTTTCTCGAACAGATACTTTGAAAAACCATTTGAATGTGCACACTGGGAAAAAACTGTAAATAAAAAAAATAGCTTTCGAAAAAAAAAAACCGATTGTGTGAACCAGCGATTCCTCTTGTACTGAGTCAAACAATCCAAGGTTTGGCAAATTGCTCTCTTTGTGAACTTAAATACCAAAAAAAGAAAATTAAACGACAGTAATCAGCTATATAAAACTTAACAAAGGAGTGTCCATGTAGAGCAGTGTTTCCCAAAACTTTTTGCTCTGTAGACCACTTGTCGAAATTTTTAATTTGCGTAGATGCCCTAATGTCAAATTTTTTGAAATTCGATGTGCTCAAGTCTGTTCAAGAAAAAACTTATAGTATAGTCGGTAAGGTAGCCTACCTATTTGCCTCCCACTGTTATGACAGCGGAATCTGATCGATAGGGAGGAGCGCTTGATGTGACAGTCAAACAGAATTACATACTTAAACCACGTTTCAGTACGTCGCTGCCATTATAACGTGGGTATATAGAAGGACGTCTATAGACGTCAAAATATTGTGGTGTCACATAAATCCCAAACACCAAGACTTGAAATGAATTTTTGTTAGCAGATCTGATACATTGTTTTCCAATTTGATGTTTTGTTTATTTAAATTTTTGTATGGGCAATAATTGAAAAATAAAAACATCTGTTTAATTTGTATTTTATTTAAAATGCATAAAAAGATAAATTTTTTTCTGTTTATTTATGATTGCACAATCTGGTCAGAAATGACCAATAAGCAATTTTACTCTATCCTAAATTACTAAAGTTGCTTTAAATCAAGAGCTTACCCTATGACGTTTTCTTAATCTAATCTGATAAATAACGTACTAATGTTAAAATGCACCACGCGCACAAGCAGCATGCCCTGCTCTTTCTCTGTCACTTAAACTAATTCGAAGGGTCCTCTTCAGTCTTCTAGTTAGCCCTGTGTTGTCAAGAGCTAGATTGCTTCAACATTCACATGGCTATGGAGTCGTATTCAGCCGTCTTCTTGATCATCGTAGCCACAGTTTCCATACCCAGGTCCTTATGGAGGTCGCTGTTCCTCACGTACCAAGGAGCATTCACAATGTTTCTCTGAAAACTTTATTCTGAAATTTCTAAATTATATATACATATATATATATATATATATATATATATATATATATATATATATATATATATATATATATATATATTACATTTCTTGGCACACCCCCAGAGTTGGCTAGTCCAACTAGGTCGTAGTATTTGTTTATAAAGTTAAAGCTTGTTTTATATAGATAGATGAAATAATACACAATTCATGCTTGCTGTTACCTAATGAGAGGGATGATTCTGATGCTCTGGCACAAATAATTCATTCGTGATAAAAATATATCAAAAACTTATACGACAGTCCCAAATGCAGATTAAAAAAAGTATAGCTTTCTGAAGGCAGAACTGTTGATACCACTTTCTGAACTCCACCTTCTTCAAAGTTCTTCGTTAGTGCCCATTGAGATCAGTTTTTCTTGTAATATGTTATCGATTTCTGAAATTTGACAATATAGGTTAATAATTCAGTGGTGTATTTTCATATTCAAAACATCTTCAAATTGGGTAGTAACATATATATGGACTTTTATAATTCAATACAGAATTTTGATTGATTTTATTGTCCTTGAATAAATTTAAAGAATATTCATAGAAAACTAGGAGTAGCATAGAGTGTACTTAATATTACTTTAAATTGAAGTGTACTATTTTATTATTATGCCTCGAACTGGTTCGGTGTGACAAAAGCAGTAAACTCTCTTGTCTCGAATAGAATTATTTCCTCTATAGTACCTATAATCTACTGTCTGCCAACAAGTCCCCCAAGAGTAATACCGACTTTAAATGAAATTAGCAATACGAATATTTAAAAATAAACATAAATTTATTAAAACATATTTATAACAAATAAATATAGGTCTTCATTATTTACTTTGCCCCTTCAAAAATTCGTAGACTACTGCAAAATCTTTGTCGGCGTAACCATTGAGAATCAGTGCTCTGTATATTTGATGAGCTAAAGCTCCCAATAAAAGTGGAGTACCACAACTTAATGCTGCTGCTTCCGCTAAACCTAAATCCTTGGCTATTAAAGGCACACTGAAACCTCCCTCGTATCTATAAAAGAAGAAAAGCGAATTTAAAAAAATTATCTACAAAACATTGTCAGCAAAATATAAAAATATAAGCAAATTGGAAATTGAGTACTTTAAAATGACAATTAAAAAGTCGTGCTTCATTTTACTTTTGAGAGTTTTTTACTTCTGGAATATATAAATCTTTGTGACTTGGTACTTTTCATCAAATCTGGTATGATAACTCTCCAGCTTCTTCAACGTTCGAAGAAATTGGTACTTCAGTCTCGCTTATTCTTATAAACTAAACAACAAAACTAAGAAATAGGTAGGGGACTATATTTGTACTGTTGCGCCATATATATATATATGGCCTTTTAATTCATCATAGCGATAGCAAAGTTTTTGCTGAAGTGTAAACTTTGCATTTTTCGAATAGCTCAAAAGGATAGAAACCGATTTTGTTAAATTGTGTTCCGTGTTAAATATATATGGAGTGCACAAAATGAGAATCTGAAGGTAGACAACCATAACTACAAATATGCCTCCACTTTTCCCTACCTAGGCTCAATAATAAATGACAACAAAATCAGTCAAGAAATACAAGCAAGGATTCTTAGCGGTAATAAGTGCTTTTATGCATACAAAGACTTAATGAAAATTAAGTTACTGAATCGTGAGTCTAAGCTTAGAATCTACAAAACGGTAATTAGACCAGTAGTCACATATGGATGTGAAACGTGGACCCTCTCAACCACTGATGAAAATCAACTGAGTAGATTTGAGCGCAAAATACTAAGGAAGATATTTGGACCAACACAATGCAGCGATGGTTCGTGGAGAATTAAAATGAACCACGAGCTGGATGAACTAATGCAGAGCGCAGATATTGTTAGATTTGTAAAGTCACTAAGACTAAACTGTCTTGGTCACCTAGAAAGAATGCCAGATAATCGAGCTGTAAAAGTAGTCCAGAGATGGAAGCCACAAGGAAACAGAACAAGAGGAAGGCCCCGTAAAAGATGGATAGAAAACATCAGGCAGTGGGGAAGGAAAGTATCAGACAGGGCAGAATGGAAGAACATTCTTAAGCAGGCCAAGACATACAAAGGGTTGTAGTGCCATTAGAAGAAGAAGAAGAAGAACTTTTCTGTGATAAGCATAATATATAAAAATTTCAGTAAAGTACATTTTAGTTACCATAATAATCTATATGTTTGTTCGTGGTGAGTCTTATATAACGATTTTACTATTGTTATTATCTTTGAATAATTATTTTATATCTAATTTCTTGAGATTTCGTTCTTTTGTTGCTGTCTTGCTCTTTAGGTTTTGTTTTATCATTTTTCTACTAAAAATAGTTGGTGGTCAACTTTTCTTCCCATCTCGGAAATGGTTCTCAACATACAATTTTCGAGGTGGAAATGGAAACTTCAAATATTTTAAATTAAAAATATGGTTTATTCTCATTTAATATGGTAGTTAATATAGAAATGATACAAGAAAATAGTTTCATAACCGTATCAGAATAAAGAAGAAGGAATAAATGGAAAAAAATATTTGAGACAAAAATGCATTAGTTAACATTAAATAGAACTACTTAAAAACATAAATTGAACTTCTTTTAACAATTTACAACATCTTACCCGTTTGAAGGTGGTACATCAGGCATAACTCCAGGAACTGGATTATATGTGTCTGAAGACCATGATCTACCCGTGGATACATTGACTATGTTGGTTAGAAGTTTTGGGTCCAAACCTAATTTAATACCCAAATTCATTGCTTCACAGGTTCCAATCATAGTTATTCCTAAAATACAAGTAATTAATATTATATTGAAAAATGGAAAATCACCTGGGGTGGACGAAATCCTAACAGAGCAGATAAAACACCTCGGGCAAAAAGCGAGACAATGGGTGCTCGATCTATTTAACATCTGTCGCTCTACCGACCAGATTCCAAAACTGTGGCGTAAATCAAAAGTACCTGAACTACCGAGTAGCTACCGTCCGATATCCCCGCTATGCCATTTGTATAAATTGTATGATCGCCTCATTTTACACCGCATCCAGGAAAAATTAGATGCAAAACTAATCCCACAACAAGCAGGCTTCAGACCAGGTAAATCATGCACAGGCCAAGTGCTGAACCTAACAGAATACATAGTGGAGGGATTTGAGCAGATGTAGCCATAGTGGGAGTAGCCTTGCTAGACCTCACAGCGGCCTATGATACGATAAACCACAGAACCTTGCTAATTAAGATCTATAACACTATGCTTGACTATGACCTGGTAAATATTATTAGATCACTGTTGTGTAATAGACGTTTCTACGTTTTGCTAAATGGAAAGAAGAGCAGATGGAGAACCCAAAAAAATGGCCTACCTCAAGGAAGCGTTCTGGCGCCGTCCTTATTTAACATCTACACCAACGACCAACCAATGCACCCTCAGACTGAGAGTACATCACCCTCAGACTGAGAGTCTGAGGGTGCATTGGTGCATTCTACGCTGATGACCTTAAGGTATCGCAATTGGTATAGCCGTAAAGGGGAAAACACTCACACAAGTAGAGTCGACAATGGAAGAGGCTTTAAACATGATGTCAACTTACTACAAACAAAACTCATTAAAGACAAACCTTATTAAAACCCAAGTACGTGCATTCCATCTCAACAACCAACTGGCGCATGTAAAACTGAATGTTTCTTGGGAGGGACAATGCTTGAAACATACTAATAAGCCCAAATATCTTGGAGTAGTACTAGACCAGTCACTAACGTATAAATTCCACTGTCAGCGCACAAGACAAAAGGTTTCTACGAGAAACAACCTTCTCCGGAAACCGGTAGGGAGCAAGTGGGGTGAAAATCCCCAGGTCTTGAAGACAACAGCTAAGGCCTTATGTTTCTCAACAGAGGTAGATCTTGACACGCCCAACAAGTCACCACGGCGTTAAATGAAACATGTAGAATAATTATTGGTTGTAACAAGCCTACCCATCTACCCATACTGTACCGGGTAGCTGGATTCGCATCACCAGACGACCGTAGATGCGCCTCACAATATGTGGAGAAGTTCCGCCAGGAATTAGCCGACTTAAATCAAGGAAAAGGTTTATGAGAAATGTCAGCATCGAACCACCCGAACTGTTCCCCCTACATCCAGAACGACCTAATGGAATGAACCTGGACTGGAGAACCTAGCGGACACTGAATCGCATACGCACAGGTGTTGCTCCTGTAAAACAGAACCTCATTAAATGGGGCATCAAGACAGACAACGACGCACTTTGTGAATGTGGGGAAATACAGAACGTGGAGCACCTGAGAGTATGCAGACTTTGCCCATCACAGTGCACCCTCGATGATTTATGGCTCGAAAATACAAAGGGTGTAGACGTAGCTCGATATTGGACAGAAAAACTGTAGTCGGATCCAGACACGAAAAAGTAAATATTATATTATTTGCTGTAATGTTTGTAATATGAGAAAAAATTACTTAAGAAACGAAACTTTTCGTAAAACGAAAACTTGTTAAAATCTTAGTACCGATAGTTTGTCTTATAAATTATGATGATATAAACTTAAACTACAAAACTAATAACGCATCATAGTACTAAACCACACGTGATTTGATTAAGATCTTATCAATCAGTTTAGTTGTTCGCGTGTTTTGTGATAGTACATTGTTTATGGATTTATGTTTAAAACATTCGTTGAAATATCCAATGCAAGACAATTATTCCATGTGGCAGAAGATCGAGAAGCCTTCGCAATGGTGATCGTCAACGTCGGGTAACTCTGATATGACACGCGAAGAAGAAGAAGACATTGTTTATGATGTTTATAAGTCTTAATTTTCATTTTCTTCGTCAAATTAGCGAGGATAAATATCTTTGGGCGGGCTTAATAACACTCAGGCCTTTTAGCATTTCCCAGGGTCTTCTTCTTCTTCTTTTTCACGTGCCATCTCCTCTAAGAAGGTTGGCAACCATCATGACAATTCGCACTTTCGACACCGCTGCTCTAAAGAGGTCAGCAGAAGTGCAGTTAAACCAAGCTCTCAAATTATTCAACCAGGAGATGCGTCTTCTTCCGCGACTCCTTCTACCCTGTATTCTTCCTTACATTATTAATTGCAACAAGTTATAACGCTCGCCCCTCATGACATGTCCCAGATATTGCAGTTTTCTGATTTTAATTGTATTTAAAACCTCTTTATCTTTTCTTCTTCTACCATTCTTCTTAATACCTCGACATTCGTGACTCTATCCACCCACCTTATTGGGCCCATAACTCGAAGACTTCTAATCTGTCTGAAACATCTTTCTTTAATGTCCATGCCTCCAACCCATAAAATAATACGGAGAACACGTAGCATCTCAGAAGTCTTATCTTAAAAGTCTTATCTAAAGAAATTGAAATGTCCCTGCTGCAGAGTACTTTTTTCAGTTTATTGAAAGAATTTCTTGCCTGTCCTATTCTTGCCTTAATCTCTTCTGTGTACTCATTATTTTCGTTAATTATTGTACCCAGATATTTATATTTTTCAACTTTTTTAATTTGTTCTCCATGTATTGTTATGTTTTCTTGGCGCTGTTGGGCTTTTGTAATTACCATAAATTGTGTCTTTTTTGTGTTTAGGGACAGTCCGTTTTCTTCACTGACTTCTACCACTCTGTCAACCATTTGTTGTAAATCCTCAAGACATTCCGCTAATAAAATAGTGTCGTCGGCAAACCGTATATTATTGATTGGTCGGCCGTTTACTTTTATTCCCATAGTTAGTTCTTCTAGTGCTTCCTGGATTATTTCCTCTGAATACAAATTGAACAAAGTAAGAGACAGGACACAGCCCTGCCTGACGCCCCTCTCAATCTGTATTTCATTTGAAAAGACGTTGTTCTCTTTTACCACAGCGATCTGATTATAATAGATAGCGCTAATGATCCTGATGTCTCTCATAACTAAGTTTTTCTTTTCAAGTAATTCGATAAGACGGTTATGTCTGACCTTATCGAAGGCTTGGTTGTAATCCAAGAAACACATATATACTGGCTGATTAACATACATGCACCTTTGCACAAGTACATTCACAGCGAACAGAGCTTCCTTCGTTCCCAGTGCATTTCTAAATCCAAATTGTGTGTCACTTATGTTCTGCTCAAGTTTATTGTGTATTCTCCGGTGTATAATTTTTAAAAATATTTTTAGCGTATGACTCATTAAACTTATTATCGGGTGGTCTTGACATTCTTTTGCATTTGGTTTTTTTGGTAGTGTTATGAATGTTGACATCAGCCAATCTCTGGGAATGATTCCTGTACTGTATATTGTATTGAATAAGTCGACCAATATTCCAATTTGCTGTTCTTCTATTAACCGTATTATGCCTACAGGTATTTCGTCAGGACCTGTTGCCTTGTTGTTCTTTGTTCACTTTATCGCCTCTAATACCCCATCTTCATTCATTTCCCAGGGTGCACGTGTGTTATTATACTGGTGACGCGAGCTGCAAATAGTTTATTACAAATCAACTGCTCATTAATTGGAATTAATTAACCACATGCTGGATGACAGGAGATTCCAAGTTGTTATAAGTGACAAAATAAGAAAAATAACTAAACAATGGACTCCCACAGTGTTCTTCTGTTCTGCGAGACATAATGCTAATGTAGTCGGCATAGGCAGCAATCTGTATTGATTGGACAAAACAAATGTTACTACAAAAAAATACATCCGAATATGAGATATATGATATTACGACAACAATGAGTGGTTAAGAAGAATGGTTAAAAATCGAAGAAGAAGATATAAACAAGGCATTTAGAAAGGCAAAAAAAACAAAGCACCTGAACTAGGTGCAAAATGGAATTTTTGAGGTATGGAGAAAAAAAGGTCATATCGAATGTTGTTCAACAAAATTCAAAAAGGAGAAGATATTCCAAGTGAATGTTTTTAAGTGAATTTATTATACATGTCAAATATGTTGCACTCACCACATTTCAAAGACGATCAGGTTATATTTGCACAACAAAAAGAGGATATGGAATATATAAGAAAATTAAAAGAAGGGTTCGAATCATGGGACCTAAAGATAAATATGAATAATACGCAATATCTGTGTATAAAAGATTAGGTTCCGATCTTAACGAAAGCATAGAAGAGTAGACTATCAAAAGTTGCCCGACTTTGAAGTATTTAGGATAGGTAGTACATAAAGGCAAGCTACAAAAAGACTTGAATGATTGATATGAAACAACTCACCAAAGAAAACAAAGGGTCTTACGAATTTTGAATCATCTAAATGATTCATTCGATAAATATCAAACACATAATTTAAATTAATAATAAAGTTATTAAATATTAACCTAAAATAAGATTATTGCAAAGCTTGGCTATCTGTCCGGCTCCAATATTTCCGCAGGGAAATATTTTAGCTCCCATTTTACTAAGAACGGGTTCAGCCTCTTTTAAGTCGTTTTTATCTCCTCCAACCATGAATGTTAGCGTTCCTTTTTCAGCTCCAGTTACACCTCCCGATACCGGTGCATCAATATATCTAACGCCGTTTTCTTTAGATATTTTGGATAGTTCTTGAGCCATTTTGGGTTCTATCGTTGAGCAATCGATGAAAAGAGAATTTTTGGGAATGCCTAAAATAAAAATATATAAATTAATTACAGTAAAGTTATAATTTATTTTACTTATTATAAAAAAATCATTATATTTAAGAATCATATTTATACATGAAGAAGCACCCGTTATTTAATAATTACCAACGTACCTACGTTATTTACGAAAAAAGCTAAAGAGAACTAAAGGAAAAAGTAACAAATCGAAAAAAAAAAACAACAAAAAGAATAAATGGAGACAGAGCTTCTTGAAGTACAAGAGCTACAACAAAAATAGAAATTAAAATTGAGGTTCTAAACTAAAAATCTAAAAAATTTAAAATCTAAGTTAACAAAAACTGAATGGATGATAAAACAGATTACGGCCTATTTCACAGAGTATTATTATAAGTATGTTGTTTGAAAACATTTTGTCATATTTTCGTCAAATTTTCAAACAATAGCCTAGCTTTACAGCTATTTTTATTTAAAATAAAAGAGCTTTAAAAGAGCTAAAAAATAATAAAGCTTCAACACCTATACTAACATAGCTATTTAATAAATGTTTCCATAATAGCAAAATTCCTAAAGAATGGAACGAGAGTCTGGTAATAATCTTACACAAAAAAGGGGACAAATATGACCTAAAGAATTATATACCTATCGTTGCTCAGTCAACTATACAAACTGTTTATACAACTATACATATGTACTAATATACGTATTCTAATTAGGATTATATTTCATATTTGTTTTTGGATCGTGGATCCCTCGTCAACCACGGTTTTACCCAACCGCGCCTTTCTCCTCGGAACGCAACCCTCGCGGCTAAAGGATTGTAAATAAAGAAGAAAGAAACAAAGTATATCAGGTTTGATAAGATAACCAGCCACCAAAAGTTACAACATACCTATGTATAAAAAACTTTTATATTCTACCTTTTAAAATACCATTATCGGCTAAAAGAGTATCTTTAACAATATCGCCTGTGGGAAGCATAGTGATCACTATACTTGCATCTTTTGCTGCATCTTTGGGCGAACTACAAACTTGAGTACCCTTAAGATTAGCAACACTGTTAAGTGCTGCAGGTACAATATCGAATACTTTTACTTCTTGGCCCTTACTGGTGAGGTTCTTGACCATTCTGGCACCCATTTGGCCGAGACCGATGAATGAGACATTGCTGGCATTTCTGGCTGTAAAAAGAAGAAAATTCTATTAATATAAATTTATATATATATTGTTATGCTATGTACAATTGAAAATAATATTGGTTTGCTCTTAATATATTTCAAAGTACAAAATATAATAATTCAAATAATTCAACTAATAAACTATAAAAGATATTTCGAAGAAATGAAAGTCGATTATCCTGGATGACCTGTAGTAAACAAAATTTAAGATATGCATAAATTATTTTCTTTGTAAAATATATTCGAGTGACGTGAGTGAGCTTAAGTGAAGTCATGAACAATGCGAGCTGGTTTTCCAAATGGACTTGTACAGTGAATAAGACAATAGAATAGAATATTTAGAAAATATACTTCTCCGTTAGTTTTTAAGAATTTGTAGAAACCGATTAGCATGTTAATAGTTTTTAGGAAATTTATAATTGTAGGTAAAATTGTTGTTTGTTATCTAAATGATAGATGGGGATAAGTGTGACGAACTCTGATTGGAGGAGATTGGAAAAAGTGGGATAGGTATGTAGGAATGAGAGTTTAGCTAGATTTTTGAGGGAGAAAAGATAATCAGTTGTTTTCCAAGGGTGCAAGGCGAACAGTCGTTGTTCTCTGGTGGTTCCCAAGTGATAGTAAGCATTAGAAGTGAATGTTTGTGAGTTTTCTTGGAGTAAGTGTATCTGACGGAAGCTGATCCAGTAAAATATTGTAAGTTATACTTTTCTACTTATATATTCCAAGAGTCACTGTTCAAGCCGGAACGAGAGATTCAGTTTATAGAGGAGAAGAGGCTAGCATCTTTTGAACGATACGTGCATTTGAAGGAGATCATTAAAGACGAGAGGCTCGCAATAATTTGTTGTAAGATTGCTGATTACCTAGGGAACTGCTAAGAATAGATAGTGTAGGCTACAAGGAACAAGGATTTGGACAACTCATCATCAGAGAGATAGTTTTTTACCATTCGTCAGTTTTTCTTTATTAACAAAGTTTTTTTTTAATTGCTTTAGAAAAGATAGAAATATTTTGATCAGGAGATTTAGAACAACAATTTTGAATTGAAATTTTAATTTATATTGTATATAACATTAATTTTTGAAGGTTCACGTACGTAGAACAAAATTTTGATAATCATTATATGAGATATTTTTTGTTGAAGATATTTGAGTGTGAATTTTATTTCAATATATAATGTTGTATCATATATGTTTTTATTATTCCGGTATTCTTTTGGACCTTACCTATCATATGTAAAGCATAGATATTGAAGCACGAATATAACCCTGAGATAAGAGAATTAAATAGTGTGATAAAATCATAATTGCATCATTTAAATAAGTTTAATTAATTAATTAGCTAATTTGCTAATTAATTAGCTAATTAATTGCTACAAGAACTACAGGAAGCAATTAGAGACCGAACAAATGCAAAAGCACCAATGACAAAATAACAGACGAAATGACGAAAAGAATAGGAAAGCATAAAAGAAATACTATTGGAGGAGATAAGAACTGGTACCAAAAGATTGGCAGAAGGAACGGAAAAGAGTCATGAGACAATATCACTTAAGTGTATAATTATTATTAGTGATTAAAGAACACAAAAAGCAAACATAAAAAAACAGAAGTACATATTTCACAAACAATAGAAATAGTCAGTTTTATACATGTTAAAAATATACAGTATGGATAAAATGTTTTATTGTTTATACACTATACAGCAAACTTAATTTGATTAATTGAAACGTTATATTGAATTATTCAGAATATTACAGTAACTATTGTTAAACTGCCCCGTGTCTGCCTTGTAATTTATTTACTCTTTTTATTGATTGCCTTAAAACCCTGACATTTGGGTAGTCAAAATGGTGCCCAGTTTTTAAATACCACAGTCAACTGCCCCACACGTATTTTTCTTTTTTGTACAGTCACTTTTGTGTTGCGTTATTCTCTGTTTGAGCCATTGTGAAGTTTGACCGACATATGTAACAACTCTGACAATCCGAACAAGGTAACTTGTAGAGAACATTAGTTTTATAAAGAGTTGGAGTCTTGTTTTTTTACTTTTAAAAACAGTTGTCCGTTTTCTAATACATCATGTTTAACAATTTTTAATTTTGTAAATTTTTTAAATAATCTAGTCACAGAAGGGATTAAACGCTTTATAAATGGCAGGTTTTATATTGAATTGTCTGTAATGCTCCAGCTGCAATATGCTAAATGTTTTGTTTTAGCTAAAACTGCCGAATCATCATTTATAGTATTCAATTAACTAAATTTTCTGCTGTAGCTGAAGGGCCAGTAAAGAATTAGTCGGCGATGCGAGTCCTCGTACTAAAATAGACCCCGCGAGTCCTTGTAGGACGGACCCTCAAAAAACGACGTCATAAATAAAACGATCACGATAATGCAATATATGGAAGGCAACTCTTTACAAACACATTGAAGCCGACTTTACTTAGTAACAAGTTATTTATCAACACACAAACTACACAAAAATTATTATTTCCCAATTTGCTTTTTAAGCTTAATATTTAAGACATGTAGTAGTTAATGCGGTTAATTGAAATGAAAAAAATTGTAACGATACTGAATGCATTTATATTATATAACTACATAATTAATTTTTACAATGTGTATTTATTGAAATAGATAATGTAAAATAAGTAATGTGATTGTTCAAAAGTATGTCGTAATGATTTTTGTGTCTTGTGACGAAGGATGCCACGCGTTATTTGTTTACCATTCGTAATTCAAAAACATAAAAACACGATTAATTCAGATCCTGCTATTTTATACATATGTATTTTTAGACAATAGGAAGGTCGATATTGGGTCTTGATGTGTAAAAATAAAAAGAAAATATATTTTTGTAGGATTTCACTACACAAATATAATATATATCACAACAATGCTTTTAAAAGTCGAAATTTTACAAAAGAATACAAAAGGGTTACTAAAAAAATGAACGTCATAAATAATTGTATTACAATAAGAGATTTTTCTGACAATCAGGCGTGGACTGGTATACACGCGGTAAAATTATCGAATCACATCGCTATTTTCAGAAAAAACGTCGGTGCAGTTAATTGTATTTTATAATAAAAACATTGTTTTTTTAATCTTAAAAATATTAATGGAAGCACCCAGGGCCGGTTCAAGGTTTTTCAGCGTCAAAAACAAAATTTGGCGCCCTTTCATCATCGAGCAAAAAGACAAAAGAGGGAATGTAAAGGTAGTGGAGGCAAAAATATTGTTAGACAGGAAGTGCCATCTTGAGAGGCCAAATTAAACAAGGAAAGACAGTCTTTCCTTGTTTAATAAATCAAATTTAGTTGGGTTATGTTATTATTTGTCCCAACTGTCACATGAAATCTTATTTATATTGACGTTTTTTAACAATTGTTTCACATTTTAGACTGTTATCGTTAATATTTATTTAAAATTTTCTCGTCTGAGACACATTCTGAAAACTATTTTATCTTCTTCTTCTTAACATGCCATACACCAAAGTGCGTAGGCGACTATCTCATTACTAGAATTCTGTTCCTGGCGGCGTGACACAGCTCGCCTGTATTGTGTATTCCTGTCCATTCTTTAATATTCCTTAACCAGGATAATTGTTTGCGGCCGGCTCCTCTCCTACCTTCGATCTTCCCTTGTAGGATTAACTGTGGTATTTCATATTTTGCTCCTCTCAATATGTGCCCAAGGTAACCAATCTTGCGTTTTTTAATTAATTCAAAGAGTTCTCTTTCCACGCCGGCTCTCTTAAGGACGTCATCGTTTCGAACTCTATCCACCCAAGGTATGCGCATCATTCTTCTCAATGACCACATTTCAAATGCTTCAAGTTTGTTGATAGATGTTTTTTTCAAAGTCCACGTTTCCATGCCATAAAGCAAGATGGACCATATGTAGCACTTGACCATTCTGTAGCGTATTTCGAAATTTAGGTTTTGATTACATAGGAGCGGTCTGAATTTCACAAAAGCTTGTCTTGCCATTTGTATTCGGGTTTTTATCTCTTGTTGTGGATCCGGAAACTATTTTATAGCTACTGTTAATAAGTGTCGGAAAATTTAAATTTGGCGCATTCGCATTTCCGGATATGTCCGCCATCAGAGGCCACTTTTTTGGTCGCCTTTTCATAACGATTAGATTCCCTCTTTTGTCTTTTTGCTCGATGCCTTTCATACAAGAATATATAAAGGGCGTAGTAGAATAAGAATGTCAAATTTGCCCCAGGGGAAACTTGATCCCAAATTTTGGGGTATTGTTCAAAAGTTCATGGGTCATTGTACAAAAGATGAAGATTCACCAAATTTCGCACAAAATATTGAGACATAACCTCAAAATTCCATAAAACGTCAAAAATGTTTTTTGGCCATAACTTGCTTAATTTTTTACCAAAATAGATTTTTTTTTAATTTAAAGTTTTTTATGTTCAACAAAAATATTCGAATAAAAATGAGAGTTAGCGGGAAATTCATAGTGATTTGAGTGTGTTAAAAATTGAATTACAAAAACAAGAATTGTTGTATAACTTCCATTAGACAAATTTTGAAATTTATACCTTAATTTTGTTTAGATCTTATATAAAAAATTAGTTTGCAACGTTTTAATGAAATTTTTAATGTTCAATTGTCATAACTTTTTTATTAATAAAGATAAAGTTTGCAAAGTTTTTTTTAAAGCTGAAACAATATTACGATTTTTCACGAAATTTGTTATAACTCCAGTTCTAACAATCAGAAAGTTTGCCAAACGCCATTTTGTTCATTTGTTTTAAAGGAACAATTTTAATTTTGGTATAGGGTAAAGGGAGGAGAGATGGATCAGGACGATATTCGGTCCACTAGGTATACCTGAAGATGGCAGCCTCGCTAAGGCAGGGGTTGAAAGTCCTTGGTGGTTCGTGTGGGTGTAGTTTCCTCAATGAATGTGTCGGAGAAAGAATGGGAATCGGGCGATAGCAGGGCATCAGGAGAGATGTTTGCCTTAACCGGCCCTTCCATCCTGATGTCTGGTGTGACAGAGGAGAGGTTCTTAGTTGGACGCCGACCGTCTCGGAGTGGTGACGGGACGAGATATCAAAGGTCTAAATTCCTTGGGCATCTCGCCCTGGCACAGCTTCGCTAGGATATTAGGAACCTAACACTACCTGTGTGAGTCACAGGTGTCTGTATGCAGATTTTCCTTCTTCTCTTTAAAGATGTAAAAAAAGGTATACCTGACCAAGCTTGGCAATAGGGCAAGTCTTTTGTTGTATAGTTGCTTAAGAGACGCGAGTTGTAACGCATCGGTGCGTACTTGTAGGAGTGTTATTTACGATAATTGAAACTGCCAGTGATAATTTTATTTGAGTTTTTTAAATTTCATTTTTTGTAAAAACAGGATTATTTGTTAGTTTATTATTGAACTATATTTAAAATGTGTATTATAGAGTAAGAATTACTGTTGTAGTCTGCTTATTTTAAACAATACGGGCTGGTCCATCTGTCCTCCTATTTGAGGATAGATGGACCACTTACGAGGAGGAGAGTTGAACCAGTATGTTTTGTTTTAGGATTATGCCCAATAAATATATTCGCAAACAAAATACACCTAAGGGAGGTAACTGGACCTCTAGGGAGCTAAGTGATGCCGTAGATGCTGTAAAGAATAGTGATATGGGTATTAATGAAGTCGCCAAAGCATTTGGAATACCCAAAACGACTTTTAAACGTCGAATATGAATAAGATGAACCGATTGGGTTCAGATTGAGATTGTTTTTTAGGAACTGCTGTTGAAGCTGAAATCGTTAGCCATATAAAAAAAACTACAAAAAGCAGGCTTTGCACCAAGCAGAACTGAAGTAAGAATCATGGCCTTTAATTTAGCTCAGCGATAAGTGATTCCAAATAAATTTAATGTAGAAGAAGGTAAATTTTTATATTCATAAATCTGATACAAGAGTTACTTATTGTCTACTTTTAGGTAAAGCTGGTAAAAAATGGTTAGAACTATTTTTGAAACGAAGACCTGAAATTTCAATTAGAAAAGCTGAGAACACGTCAATTGCACGAGCTTTAGGAATGTCCAAAGAAACAGTCGATAACTACTTTTCTGATCTCGAGAGAATTATAACCGAATATAATTTTTATGATAAACCCAGACACCTACTTAATACTGACAAAACAGGATTACAACAAAATATAAATACTAGAGCTGGTCAAGTTCTAGCAGAAAAAGGTTCAAAATGTGTTCCTAGCGTAAGCCCTGGGGAAAAAGGTGAAACGATCAGTGTAATACCTTGCTGTAGTGCAGAAGGGATTTTCTTGCCCCCATATTGCATTTTTAAGGGGAAAAATAAAAAATATTATGGTATGCCACCGGGTTCCAAGATTAGGATGTCGGAAAAATCAGTATACGTTAACAGTGAAATTTTCTTAGAATGGTTACAAACACACTTTTTGCCGAGAAAGCCTCCAGGTAAAACCTTATTAATATTAGATGGCCACACATCCCATACGACCAACATGGATCTATTAGAATTTGCAGACCAAAACGAAATAATTTTATTTTGTTTGCATTCCCACACAACACATTACCTACAGTTCTAAAACGCCTTCAGTTTGGTAAACTCTTACGTCGAGCATGGGAAAACTCAGCAACTGTCCAAAATGCGGCTTCTGCATTTAAATCCAGGGGAATTTATTCGTTTAATCCATTAATAATCCCAGAATATGCAATTTTGACACACACCCCATAGGAAACAGAAACAATGAATTTTCCAGTTAGATAAGAATCTCCTCAACCAGATCCCTCTAGAATCAGTGGTAAAGTATGGTAACCGAAACAAGTCATAAATTACTGATGAAGATATAACTCCCGTAAAGGTGCCTGTATTGGCAGCAGCAGTAAAGAGAGTTCGTAAAAAAATAACTGGAGAGATTACTGCTCAAGACTTTATTAAAATGAGAAGGATGCCTTGATCAAAAAAAGATTAAAACCTATAAAAAACAAAAACGTAAGAGAAAGCCAAGCGAATCGTCACTATCTGAAGATGTTACTCTAAACGACACTAGTGGTGATATTGAAAATGAGTGTCTTGGGTGCAGCGAGGACTATCGCCAAACATGTAAAAAAAACTGGTTACAATGTATTTTTTGTAAGCGCTGGTTACATGAAACTTGTACTGGCTTCGCTAATTTCTGTAACAAGTGCGGAAAGTCTCTTGCTATTAAAAAGAAGAAGGTTTAGCTTGGTCCATTTCTCTTACTCCTAGTGGCCCATCTCAACTCCACAGTTGACGAGAGATGGACCTATGACGTGTCAGTGGATTATATTTTTTTTTAGGTTTAAGAATTATAATTTCTAGTTTTTACTTATACCAAAACAAATACCAATGATAAGTTATGTTATACAATTTTTTTCTATTATGATGTTTATTTAATAAAGAAACAGGCTTCAGTTTTCTAAAAGGTGGTCCATCTCTCCTCCCATTACCCTAATTAAATATCTGCAATAGTTTAGGAGATACAATCATTTAAATAATTAAATTATTAATTACAAATTATCTGAAGAGTTTTCATCCTGGTACCCTCGAAAAATCGATTCTACGTACCAAAAAACATAAAAAACGTAAAGATACCGAGGGGACATAAAAGTGCATACTCAACCCCCCCTCCTTCTTTGATTATAAATACCACAATAACCCTTTATTTATTAAATAATACCTTTTCACCTTAAATTTATGTTTACCTACATTACTAACTACCACAATAATCGTGATAAGAACTTTTCTTCTTTTTATATAGACATGGCTCTGTTTGTTGTACCTCCAGTAAGTTGTCGTTCAATCGTTTTCGTAGTCTTCCTATTGGGGAACCGTCTCTTGCCATCTTTACTGCTCTATTTGTTGCCATTCGGCTTATATGATCGTTCCATTTTACTATTTTATTTCTTACCCAGTTCTTGATGTTCTCCACCTTGCATCTACGTCGTATATATGTGCTTCTAGCTCTGTCCCATAGTGTTTTCATCTGCTGTTTCTAACATCCTTTTGATTTCTCCATATTGTTCAGGCAGCTTGCGGCTCTGATTGCTCTATTCACTTGATCGTCCACTTCAATTTCGACCTATCCGTAGCTAGATAATGTTATGCGTAGATATTTAAACTCCATCACTTGTTCTATTGTCTGACCTTCCAGTTCCACTTTACATCTTAGTAAATTTGCTATTGTATCCATGCATTTTGTCTTTTTTGGGGAAATTAACATGTTAAATTTTCTGGCGGTTATATTAAATCGGTGCAGCATACGTTGTAAATCATCTTCACTTTGAGATCGTACACACACACACACACACACACGCAGTGATCAACCCTGCCCCTAGGAACATGTGTTTACCAATGTAAGAATGGGATCCACATGCCCGAAGATCAAACCGGTCACACTTCGCTAGTCGAAGTGGTACCTATCTGACCCCCAGGCTTTTCCACCACTCCTCCTCATCGTGTGACTTACGTGAGGAGGCTTATGATCTGAAATTTACTTAAGATGCCCTTGGTAATAGGACATTCTCGGTTTTTAGTGAATGTGGTTATGCCACCTAACTGTAGGGGTAGCCACATCTAGGCTTTTCTCCCTATTTACTTTACTGACTCTATTGATTTTACTCTAGCTTTATGTCAGGACTTGAGTCCCTAAAAAAAAAAGAAAAAAGAGCGTGTGTTCCGACCATAGAGCCATCAGACTGAGCTGATGACTCTATGTCCGGAAAAGAGTGTGTGCTCGGTCACTCCGCCGATTTGGCAAAATAAATTTTGTTCTCCTCGCCGGCTGAGCACCCGAGAGGGGTCCGGCCACCAAGCCCATGCATGCCGCACATGACCTCAGTGCTCGGATTTCGCGAGTAGATCTTTCATTTCGATTTGCCTTAAGGGCCTAGTCCGCGGAGCGGTATATAGAAGGCCTGGCGGGCCCCTTCTATATTTGCTATATAAGGTAAATTTACGTTAAACGGTTTAATGAAAAGTATGAATATATCAATATGAATTTACGTTATTTAATCAGAAAACACATTTTTTTTTGTGGACTTCCTTGTGGCTTCGGGACTATAAAATGCCTGGGCAACAATTCTTTCCTTTTTTCCTTTTTGAGATCGTAGTATTGCGTCGTCTGCATAGCAGATTATTTTAAGTTGTTTTTCTCCAATTTGGTATCCTTTTTCAGTCCTTACTTTTTTTTAGTATTTCATCCATAATCAGGTTGAAAAATGGAGGACTTAGAGAATCTCTGATTCATAGTGATAAGAATTGACGTAAATAAATAAATATTTAAAATAATAGTTTCTATTCTAATTGACCTTGTCATATTAAATGATATTTTTATGTACCTTTTCCTAATTTAATTTTAAGTCAGTTATTAACGAATTTTTAAATAATTAATATTTTTATATGCTTAAGTACACGTTTAATTACTTTACTAATTTATATTCATTTTTAACATATTTACATATATTATTTTTAATTATGGTTATATAAAAGTTCACTTATCTTTGAATCATATCTTTTTAGATGCAGTATCTAAATCGCAAATACAATTGCGAAAAGCGAACAGGACTATATAAATAAATAGCAATCTACTAACACCTGATAGAGGCAAACATATAGATGTAGAATTAGTGCATAGACGAACCAACAACGTGGATTGACTACCTAAGAAAAGCTATATGCAGAGAAGGAACAAACGACGCTAGAACCGGAAATACCAGAAATTACCACAAATGAAGAACTTAATATAAATGTACAGGAAGTTCGGAAAATACTTGAAAACCTGAAGAACAGAAAAGCAGCAGGTAAAGAGGAGATACCAAACGAGTTACTGAAATATTAACAGCAATGACAGAACAATTAACAACATTAATTAATAAAATTATAAAACACAATAAATTACCGGAAGAACGGAGTGTTGCAGTTTCGCAACGGTATATAAACATTTATAAAATATTAACAGACTTTGTAGTAGTTTTGATTCTCCCCGTATATCAAGATTACAGCTTACAGCCCGTACAAAAATATATCTGTGTTAAAAACTAATTTACAAGACCAGCCATCTGCGAAATATCACCATAGGGGATGCATTTCATACACAATCATAGTCGAGTTTTATCTCTCAAACTACACACATGTGTATGGGCGTTTGGGTTAAAGGTACCTGACGTACTTGGCATCGGTCCTTTGACCGAGAAAGTCGTTTTATGCAGAAAAAGTTGCATTATCAATTTTGTGTGGTTTCTGTGCGTCGCTGAAGACGATTTGCGATAGCTGTGATGCTATCTTTTCATGGGGTAAAGTACACCTTATAATAATTGTTGCCAAAATTACATTGCTGCATATATCAAGTACGTGCATTTGGTATATTTATTTGATATTTGTTTGGAACTTTATCGCATTTGTGCCGCGATCGCGATTGAACTTTGTCAATTGGACGTTTTGCATTTGTTTTGTTTTATGTAATATTTACTGTATTCTTATTTTTTCGTATTTTGTCATTACCGATTATACTTTGAATTGAGTTTATTAATATTTGTATTTGTATTTGAATATATAATTTGAATTGAGTTTAATATAATTCATATATGTTATGTTTGATTGCATTTTGTGTAACTGTATTAACAAGGTTTGTTCATTTTACTACGGATTAAGTATATTATTATATGTGCGCATATTTTTCACTCGTTAACGTTTAATATCAATTTATGCTTTGTTTCTAATCATACTCAACCATAGCAATCGAAATCTTAAATTTCTTTGTTGTTAATGTGTTCTTAAAACCTATTCATCAACATCTTTGTTTTGGTTTGTAAATGGTTATCTTTTTGGTGTTGTTTCATATTAACTAATATTTAAGTTTATATCCTTCTTTAGTTGTAATTGTATATTGGGTTATGCATATTTATGTTTAATTTCACCTCTTTTTAAATTAGAGTTTTATATAGTAAACTGGCTTTCATTTCTTTTCTTTAGTTGAATATACATACCCAATCCGAAAGGGGGAAACCAGCGAGTTCTAGATTGAACAGAATATCATTCCCTCTCCCTTCAGGACGACCCCAATTGTTATATTGAGGTCATCGTATGTGCAGAACGCAACATGGAGAACGAGCGAACTAATTCTACTATTCAAAAAGGAGATAAAAAACAGCCAGGAAACTACAGAGGTATAAACTTGTTAAATCCTACACTAAAACTTACAACTAAAATTTTAAAAGTGCTAATAAATCAGAGGATAAGTTTAGCAGATGAACAACAGGGTTTTCGCAGTGGAAGATCGTGTACAGATGCAATATTCGTTATAAAGCAAATTACTGAGAAATCACTAGAGTATAATAGACCAGCATTTCTGTGTC
Organism: Diabrotica undecimpunctata; assembly: GCF_040954645.1. Lineage (NCBI taxonomy): Eukaryota > Metazoa > Arthropoda > Insecta > Coleoptera > Chrysomelidae > Diabrotica > Diabrotica undecimpunctata. The sequence goes on from NC_092809.1 coordinate 157,027,953, forward strand.
TGATTGACCTTAAAGAAAGCGTTTGACAGAGTAAGACTCAAAGATGTAATCCACCTTCTGTATAATAGAGAAGTTCCCCTAAATATTATAAAAACTATCGATAACATCTACCAAAACAACAAAATGGAAGTCAGAATAGATGGACAACTTACAGAACCTATAGAAATATGCAGCGGAATAAGACAAGTGGATTCATTGAGCCCCATGGTAATCAATTTGATCATGGATGAAATCATCAAAACCGTTAACAAAGGAAGAGGATACAGAATAGGAAATAAAGAAATCAAAATAGTCCGTTACGCAGACGACGCAATATTGATAGCCCAAGATGAACATAGTTTGCAAAGACTGGTCCACAGATTTAACATAAGAGCAAAAGAATTTAATATGACAATCTCATCTCAGAAAACTAAAACAATAGTAGTCAGCGAAGAAGCAACCAGATGTAAAATAGAAATTGATGGCATCAGTATTAAACAAGTACTGGAAATAAAATACCTGGGAATTACACTGTCTATGCTATGAAGACCTGGACAAAGAAGTGAGAGATAAATTAAAAAAAGCAAATAGACTGGCAGGATGCCTTAATAACACTATATGGCGAAACAGACACATTGACACTGAGATGAAGTCAAAAATTTATAAAGCCAGTGTAAGACCAATAATGACATACGCCTCAGAAACAAGACCCGACACAGCCACAACGCAAAGGCTACTGGAAACGGTAGAGATGAGAGTACTGAGAAGAATTACAGGAAAACGCTGAGAGATCGAAAGAAAAGTGAAGACATTAGAAGAAAATGTAAGGTACGGTGTATAAATGAATGGACACAAAATAGAAAAAAAGAATGGAATAACCACATAAGGAGAATGGAGGAGAACCGTGTCGTCAAAATAGCATTGCATAGCTTTGTGCCCTCCAATTATAAAAACTGGCAGGACTCTGGTGTACCTGGTCTTTCGGCATACGACCGTTAGCGCCTCCACTGCCCCTACGAGTCCGAAACCAAAATGAAGGTGCCACGCCGCGTACACAAGGCACGTGTCGTGGGGCTCCACCTTCCCCGTAGTACCTGTGCTGCGATTACCTCACCTATCCGTTATCCCCTCCCACAGGCGGACAGGTGACGCAAGCAGAGGAATTTCCACCTCGCACGTAGAGAGGTCGCCACCGAGGATCTCTCCACTACCACTCTTAATTCTCCTGGCGGGTACGTGCCGAGACACCAACACCACGATTGGCACAAGGCCAAAAGAGGTGTGTACGGGCCTAGCTCGTTCAACCTCGCCTGGTTCTCTTGGAATGAGAGTAGAGTGGTCCCCGAGACTCTCGTCTCTCGGATACTAGGAGTGTAGACCGGTGACCGTGACGCCTAAGCGTCCGTGTGCGTTTCTACAAACCCGACACCTCAAGCGGCGGCTCTCCACCTCTCGATTCCTACCCATTAGTCACCTCTTACGACAGGCAGGGCCTTCTCGCCTCGGCCGTATTCTTATCTCCGCGAGCCGAACGGAGAGGTCATCTCTAGCAATAGATAAGTCACCAATCGGCAGAAGTATCTGACGACCGCGTAAAAGATGGAGTGACAACCTTCCATAGAGGTATTAATCCGCCAATGAACAAGCAGAATTGCTTATAAAGAGGAAGAAGAAGAAGAAGGAAAAAACAACCTATTGATATCGAATTTCTGACGAAGTTCAACCACGATTTTATCCCTTATGCTTTTGAGAGTACTGAAAGATGAAGTCTAGGAGAGTAAAATATGTGAAAGCTGTGGGGTTTCCCGGGAGACATTTGCGTGAAAATTGAATTTTCTTTTGTAAAGAAAATCTTCTTTTGAAAAGAAAATTTTTTGTAAAAAAAATTTCTCCCTTATGACATTTTACGAATCGATAGAGTATTCATTTTATTTTTAAAAAATGTTGGCATAAGGGCTACTGGTTCCCTAAAGGTGTTAATTATGACCTAAACATGTAATGTTAATAGGTTAATATCCGAGATTTTCTCTTTCTTGCAATTGAAAGTGTATTAGACTTCAACGACAAGCAACGGCATGCAATAGTAATTGCATTAAGATATCACAAGAAAATAGCTTCAGAACAATACAGTGAAGACATTTTCCAGGAAAAATTTTCTGTCAATTGCAAATGAAGGAATAATAGTCAGTGAAGAAGCCATAAATAATGTTCGATAAGTATAAGTCAGTAAAAAGTCCTCGTTAATTGCTATATGTCGCTATATATAATATGTTTTCGTTTCTCGATAGTCACATTTTTTTAAAAGTAGCCCCTGTATGTATATTGCAAAAAGATAGTCATGAATTATAATAAGTGCACTCATATGTTTACAATATATGAATGGTTAAACAACAGATTATTACGTAGGTTACCAACCATTCACCATTTGCATAGATCGAATATATCGAATTTAAATTGTTTTTAATTTCGAAATTGAAAGTACGATAAATTCCTAATAATAGAATTTGTTATCACACATGACGTATCTTGGACAAAATTTTATCAGAAAAGAAAGATTTCACCGAAGAAGATGTTAAAATTGGCAGAGATCGAAAATTAATTTAAAAAAAAAATCGAAACCTTTGCGAAAATGAAAATGTGATTCGTCTGAAAATCACACATTTTTCAAAAATTCAGATTCTCATATTGTAACGGAAGAATTCTGGCGCAATATTCCAGTCTACTGCGATAATCCCGATAATGTAATTGTTAATGTACCTGAATCACATACGAAAATGCACCCAGCTCTTTCAGGATTCTTTGCAAGGAAGTTATTTTTAATGGGTTTCCCTTCCGTTGGCACAATACATTACCCATATTTCTGAACTTTTCAATAGCCTTCAAAATACAGCGTTACTTGGAGAATGTTTATTAAACCGTTGTGTGAATTGATCACACACGTATTGCAGACTTGCACTACTATGAGCGAAAATACTTCTACACCAGAAACACTTTCTCCTCTGTATTTAACACGATTTTTAACAATTAGGCCTTAATAATTAATTATTTAAGGATTACTTGATAGGTCTATACTAATTAATTTGAGTAAGATAACGCGCAAAAAGAGACACCCATGTTTCAGTACTGTTTATTTCAGGATATACTGTCTGTAATAATCCCATATGCAGTTGGAGTAGTTGGACAAAATTTAAAATGTTTATTGAAATATTCAAGCATTCCACGATAGTTTTTGCTAGTAGAAAATATAGAATTTTTATTAGCCATTTAACTAATTACTACGTCACTGGATTCAGATTTCCTCCAAACTCCAAATAACTATGACCAACATGTCATAATAAGAAATATTATTCTTAATAACAAAGAAACAATAATTAAAATTTGGAAACTAAGCTATCAGTCACAAATTAACACTTTATATCAGCAGATAACAATGCAAACTTTGGATAACAAACGAATTATTGGTCAAATGTTTTGCATTTATACCTTCCAATTCTAGTTAATAAACCGTTTAATTCATTTGTTTTGTATATTTCTTACAGATAAGTAGGTAGGTAGGTACAAACGCCGGCGCTGGTTCATATATTGATACAAAAGCTTTACAAAATACCTTCCAAGAGAGAGAAATAACCTTCGTGCAAGAATTTGACAGATACCTATATCAAAGAATATAGACGTATACTATATTCTTTGCCTATATGCAGTATGCAGAAATGAATAAATATTTTTATAACTAAGAAATGTAGGTAATTGGAAATATCCGTAAGAATTACCACAAATGCAAAGTTACCACTAATACAAAGTTTATCCCTCGTTCTTTGCAGATGTATAACATTCACGAAATATTTATTTTATTACGTCTTTTTTTTACTCACATAATACACCTCAATACAGCTACAAAACAATACGTTAAACAAAAATAGTAATTCTATATTCTTTGGTAATATGATGAAGGACGGTACTTAATTGGTACTGGAAATTTCGAGTTTTAATTTCAAAATGGCTGTATTTTAATTATAAGTTATTTTTTGTATTATTTAAATTTTAAATCCACTTTGGTGCTTAGATTTTTTTTTTCAAACGAATTTTTTTATTTATTTCGTGAATTATAGCGCATGTGCAATGATTCTGAATATAATCTAGTATCTATAAGAGTTATATTTGCGTGAAATTTTACTTTAACGTTCATATTCAATGGTAATTTTATATCTTTACATATAAAAATTCATATTTTATATCCTGTATATAAATTTAAAAAATGAGTATCAAGATAACAATCAATGTTATGTGTACTTAAATTAATATTTTCATACGATTCATATAACCTCATTCACCAGCTACATGTGTAGTTTGTTTTGTAAACTAAAAGCTACTAAAATAATATAACTTACTTTGGAATTGGAATGTTGTAACAAAAATTCTTGCAGTTTTAAATATCATTTTGATCAAATAGAAACCTCACGCAGAGCCTATGTCGATATTATACTCACAGCACCTTCAAACCAAACTACTAAAGTAAAATATATCTCACGTATTTAATGGTATATAATCAGAATTGGATTCTAAAATGTTTGATTTAAATGCTTGACCTTCCAGTAAGTGAATGTTGGTTGCCTACGTTTTGTCACAGAAATTTCCAGCAGTAACGATGGACGACTAAACTTAAATTGAGCCTTCGGCCATAGTCGTCACTACTAAATGGCTATAGGGTTCGTTTTTTACTTTAAATATAAATTAATATGAAAGGCAAATAAATCAATGGATTGGTGATTGAGTAAATACATTTTTGTTGACACTTAAGTTGGATTTTTTTTATATTTTCTTGGTATATTCTGAAATTATTTTTTTAGTAGTTTTAGTAATTAATAATTGGACATTAATTTAGTAATACCTGCCATACTGATGAATCTATTACAAAACAAAAAATATGTTGTTATGCCACTTCTGGCAAAGAATACAACCTATATAAAATTTTTTTGAAAAAACAAAAAAAAAGTATAAAAAAACCGTGTTTTTCAAGTCTGGGAATTTAACCGCAATGTTCACCAAATCTTCGTGGACTTTAAACAAGCTCACGATTCTGTTAGCAGAAAAGCATTGTGGGAGACCATGGTAGAAATGGGAGTACCTGGAAAGCTGGTACGATTAGCCCAGGTGAGCACAGAGAACGCTTCCGCACAGATCAGAATTGGCAGCACCACGTCGGAGGAATTCCTCATTGACACCGGGCTTAGACAAGGAGATCCTCTCGCCCCCTGCTATTTAATTTTACACTGGAACATGATCTGTTAAACTGGAATGCTCAACCACAACTGACAAACGGATTTGCCGCCCAAGGATCAAAAATACTATTGGCGTTTGCGGATGACGTGGACACAATTGCACAATCCACCAGAGATGCAAAAGAAGTTTTCACCCTATTCGAAAACGGAGCCAAGGAAGGTGGTCTGAAGGTCAACGAGGACAAGACCAAGTACATGGTGGTTACGAAGAACCCAAGACCAAGGGTTAGACAAAACGTAACAATCAATGAATACAACTTTGAAGTCGTCAAAGAATTCAAGTACCTGTGAGCGATCATAACATCTGAAAATAAATATGAAAAGGACGTGGCAACCAGGATCATTACAGGAAACAGGGCATATTACTCATTACTGACCGTTCTTAAATTAAAAATACTCTCAATACCAGCAAAAATAAGAATGTACAAGACAATAATTCGTCCCACAATAACGTATGGAAGAGAGACATGGACTCTGAACCAGCGGGAAACGACAAAATTACTGGTACCGGAAAGAATGAAACTGCGGACTATCTATGGGCCTTGCAGACAATACACTACAGGAGAATGGAGAAGAAGACACAATGATGAAAGCAAACCGAATAAGATGGGCGAGCCACGTACTAAGATCGAGTGACGAAAGACTCCTGAACTCCACATTCTGGGAAAGGCCCGATGGCAGAAGGCCAGTTGTAATAAATAAGCTTTACTTATGGTATCGTATGGTACATTTATTTAAAGAACTACTGTACACTCTTACAAAGTTACTTATCTTAAATGTAATAGTACTTAGTTGACGTTGTGCTAATACGTGCTATATCGACTTGCCATCTTGACGTTAATTTAGTTCTGATCCCCGAGATAATAATCGTTGTCTCTTTCATAATAGTCATTCATTAGTGGGTCAAGTTTGTTTTATCAACCTAGGACAACCATGCGTTCGCGATTCACAATTCTGCTGACTTACACATTCTAATCGAGGCTATTTTTATGAATGTCCTCGATTCGAATTATTAAATATATTTTCGTATAAACAAATGGGAAGTGTGTTACACGTTCCTTTTAAACTTAATCTTTTTATGAATTGTAATCTTTTTGAGATAATACCACACAGTTAGTCGCCCAAGAAAGAGATGGAAGGACGCAGTAGCCAGTGATCTACGCAAAATGGGAATACAGCAATAGGAAATAGCTGCTCAGGACCGACAACAATGAAGGCAAATAGTAAAGGCGGCCAAGATTCACATAGAGTCGTAGAGCCAAATTATGTTGATAATGATGTTTCTCAAGTCAACCTGCCTATTGGGTGACGTGAAAATGTAAGCAAAAATCAGTGCAAATGACAAGTAAAGCTGTCCTATAGGTGATTTGACATTGAATTTACCTTTAAAAAAATCTGTTACTATTGTGAAATAATTTTTTGAGACCACCTACTTCAAAACGTTTATTATGACAAAATATAAAAACAACAAATTAAAATATTCTCAAAAAGTTTACATTGTATTAGACTTAAATCTTCATCATCATCATCAGTGGTGCTACAGCTCTAGTTGAGCCTTGACCTTCCCCGGTCTATTTCGCCAGTCGTTTCTGTTCATCGCCAACCGTTGCCAATTTGCCGCGCCGATTTTCCTTGCGTCCTCGTCCACACCGTCCCTCCATCTCAGTCGTGGTCTGCCTCTACCACTATTTCCCACTGGGACCGATAATAGAGTTCGTCTGGGTGGGTAATTTTCATTTGCTCTTGACACATGTCCAGCCCATCTAAGCCTACCTATTTTTATGAAAGATATTACATCTCTACCATTTACTATTTTTTTATACTTCTCGTACAATTCGAAATTATATCGCCTTCTCCAAATACCATTCTCACAGAATGCGCCCATTATTCTTCTTAGTATCTTCCTTTCGAAGACGAGCAGAAGATTTGCGTCTGTTTTGGAGATGGTCCATGTTTCTGACCCATATGTCAGCACTGGTAGGATGAGTGTTCTATATATTATTAGTTTGGTTTTCTGGCTTAAATTTCTTTTTTTTAGCTGCTTGCTTAGTCCAAAATAACATTTGTTTGCTAGCAGTACCCTCCGTTTTACTTCTTCAGATGTGTCATTATCGTTTGTTATGAGAGAACCCAAATATGTAAAATTATTTACTACCTCAAAATTATATTGGTCTATACTGAAGTTTTCTTCGGCGTTTCTAGCTCTATCTCTGTTATTTGGAATAGATGCTAACATTTTGGTTTTTTCCTCGTTTATTTTAAGGCCCATATTTTGTGCGGCTGTCAAGAAGGTGGAAGTCATCTCTCTAAGTCCTCGTGTAGTACGTGCGATCAAATCCAGATCGTCAGCGTAAGCCATAATCTGCGTTGATTTATTAAAGATTGTTCCCCTATTGTGTAACTCGGCATCTCTTATAGTCTTTTCTAACGCTATGTTAAAGAGAAGGCACGCCAGCGCGTCTCCCTGCCTTAACCCTGCATATGTTTCAAACGCTTGTGACATATCGCCTTGTATTTGCACTCTGCAGATCACTTTACTCATAGTTGTTTTTACGAGCCTTATTAATTTATGGGGAATGTTCATTCATGGCTTCGTATAATTTACCTCTTAGGACGCTATCATACGCTGACTTAAAGTCCACAAAGAGATGGAACGTGTCAATATTAAATTCATTGGTTTTTTCTAAGATTTGACGTAGCACAAAAATCTGGTCAATTGTTGACCTACCTGGCCTAAAACCGCTTTGATACTCACCAAGGATTTCTTCCACGTACGTACTTAAACGGCTGTACAGGGTGTTGGAGAATATTTTGTACATTGTATTCAGAAGAGTTATACCCCTATAATTTTTACATTCCAACAAATCTCCCTTTTTGTGCAGTGGATATATGATTCCAGTGCACCATTCCTCTGGCATTTGTTCTTCTTCCCAGACTTTGACTATTATGTTGTGAATTTGGTGCATAATGCTGTTACCTCCATGTTTGATGAGCTCTGCGGGGATACAATCCACTCCTGGGGACTTGCTATTTTTGAGTCGTGTGATTGCGTCTTTCACTTCAAATATTGAAGGAGGTTCTACGTGAGTGATTAGACTTAAATCTTAGTTAACAATATTTTTATTAATGTAATTACCTAACCGATTTTTTTTATAAAACATTATCAGCTTCAACCAAATCTGTCAAGGATTTAAAATGTTCTCGCGCAGAAGGTGTGGAGTGACGAACGGCTTCCTTCATTTCTGTTCACCATCGATTCGTCTATTATGTCAGAATATGAGAAAAATGTTTCTTTTTTACCCACATTTTTTCGTAGGAATTTGACTTGAAGGTGCTCCTCATCTATGACTTGGCAGACTTCTTTAACATATTTTAAAAGCCGTTTCTCTGTATTAAAGTTTACGAGAATAAGCTCTCCACATTGAACTGAATGTGGTTCCACTACTGAGGTTCTTTATTTTGCTTGTATTCTTAATTTTGCTCTCGATTTCTCATTTGTAAATTATTATCCTCGGACTCAGTATCGCTGAACTCTTCTTCGTCGGTCTCGTTTTCAAGTTCTACATCATCTATTTCATTTTCAGAAGAAAGTTCGTATTTAGTAGACTTATTTTTTTAACACTTCTCCTTTGATTAGTTAGTTGTACTTCCACCGTTGTCTCGTCTGGTTTTTGTGCTTCTAAATCTTCTACGCAGATGCTCTCCCCTGGAGTAACATTTAATTTCTTTCGTCTGCCGGACATAGTTGGTTTTAAATATCTTGTTGTTTTAAACATATCCTTCAACCATTGGCAATTTCCCCAAAAGGCCTATCTTGAGAAGGGATTCGTTTTAAAACATCTTCTCGATCGAGAGGAATAAGTCCTGTCGCTTTGAACCCGGTTTTTATGTTGTCAGCATTTTTTGCTCCTAGTTCCACTAATGTTGCTTTCAGTAGACCTAGGAATCGATCTTTCCTTATACGGCCAGGTTGTGTTTACTTCCATTTAGTCAAAATAGATCTCCGTTTACCCTTCAGTGGTCTAAACTAGCAAACATTCAGCGGTTGCGCTATATGCGTGCTATTGGGCGGTAAAAGAACAATGCTAATATTATTGTTTTGGCGCTATTGTATGACAGTGATGGAAATATGGCTGGCTAAATTGTCACTGATTAACAGCGTCGATTCTTCAAGTTTTTTTAAATAAGGGAGCAGAATAAATTTAAAGCAGTCTTCGAATAGATATAGATCAACCCATCCCGATTTGCTCCGATTGTAACGAGAGTTTTCAGGACCATTTTCTCTCCATGTAGACCACAGCTGATCTGCCTTATATACAATATAAGGTGGCCACATAATTCCTGATACACTAACGGAAAACATCACACTAGTTGAAGATTTTGTGTGGTCCATAATTTTTTCGGCAGGTTTTTGACAAGGGATGAGTTGCTAGCCCACTGCCTCAACCCTCCTCCTTCATCCGGGCTTGGGACCGGCACCGGCATTCACTGAGCTACTCAATCCACCCAGCACTTACCGTAGGCGGAATTAATACAATTAACTTACAATACGTTTCCAAAACTAAAACTTTAGTATTTTCAAAGACACCAATAAACGTACAGCTGTATGCCAAGGGTCAAATAATAGAACAGGTAAATTCCATAAAATATTTGGGAACAAATATCAATAGTCAGTGTAATCCAAAAAAAGAAATCCTATCAAGAATCGAACAAGCAAGGAAAACATTCATGAGCATTAAAACATTTTTTACAAGATCAGACCTTAGTCTACAGCTTAGAATCCGAATGATCAGATGTTACGTTTTTTCTGTCTTACTGTATGGCTGTGAAAGTTGGACAATGGACTCTGAAATAGAAAAAAGAATAGATGCCTTTGAGATGTATATATACAGACGAATGTTGAGGATTCCATGGGTACAAACAGTTACTAATGTTGAGGTACTTCGTCGCATGTGTAAACAAAAAGAATTACTAAGAATAATCAAAGAGAGGAAAATGCAATACTTGGGTCATGTGCTGAGAGGCGAAAGATATAAATTACTTCAAGTTATACTGGAAGGAAAAGTACAGGGCAAAAGATCAGTAGGAAGACGCCAGAACTCGTGGCTGAAAGACCTAAGGAGATGGTTCGACCGCTCATCCGCAAAGATCTTTCGCGCAGCAGTTTCCAAAACTACAATTGCCATTTGGATCGCCAACCTTCGAAAGGAGACGGCGCAATGAGAAGAAGAACTTACAATAAATGTTTACTTAAATACCATTAAATTCCAACAAATGTTCAAATTGACGACCATCAGCAATAATACAATGTGAAAGATGGGCAATAAATTCTTTCCTAACGTTTGGTGGATTGGTGGCCATTCGATGGGCCCCCTTCTACCTATCTACCTACCTGAGAAAACGGTATTAAGGTAAGTTCGTACTTCAACGCAGTAGTGTGGGGGAGCCCCATCATCTTGGTACCACAAATCGTTTTTATTTGGAAATAGCTGATTCAGCTGTGGCAACAGATAATCCTGAAGAAATTCTAGATAACGAGACGCAGTTAAGTTTTCCTCAAAACAATATGGCCCTACAATTTGATTGTTTATAATGCCAGTCCAAACATTCACCTTCTAGGAATATTGTGTCATATACTCTTTAATCCAATGTGGATTTTCACTTGCCCAGTATAGATATGTCTGGCGATTTACGTGACCGTTAACATAAAAGACGCTTTATCAGGAAAAAGTACCTTTTGTATGAAACCCTGATCTCTGTTTCATTTTTCCATAACGGTTTCGCAGAATTCGATTCTTCTATCAAAGTCATTTTCTAATAGTTCCTGGACCAGATGTATTTTGTATGGATGCCACTTCTCCTTTTTTAGCACTCTCTTCTACGGCACTACAGCCCAAATTGAGCCTTAATCTAATTTATTTTATGCCTCCACTCTTGCTTGTCTGTGGCTGATCTTCTCCATACACGGACTCCTAAAAGGGCTTGTACGTCGCTGTTTACTGTGTCTTCCCAGCGCTTTCTTGGCTTTCCAACCGGTCTCTTTTCCTGCATTCTAGCATTCAGTGCTCTTTTTGGTAGCCTATCCTCTCCCATTCTTATCCCATGTCCGGCTCATTGCAATCTTTGTATTCTAATGAAGTCTGCCTAGAACTGGTATAGGGATTTTCTTGAAACGCCAGTACAACGTCCAGTTTCTTGGTTTCGGATATTGATTTTCTATCACTTTTCTAAAGTTTTTCTATTTTTTTTTTCAATTTTACTTACTGTTGATTGAGTAATTGGTTCGCGATTGGGGTACGATTAAAATCTCGATTCGTTCTGTTTCTGTTAGTTTCATTTTTGTAAATGCTGTTATTAATGTCGGCAAAAAATTGGAAGAGTAAAAATTTGACATTTATTATTTGACAGATTCACAACAGATCATTGACAAGTAATGACGAGTGAATGACAATATTGATTTAAATATTTTTGAAAAATAACTTGGAATACTTACTACAATAATTAATTTCAGATTATAATGTAGCATTGTTTGTTATCAATGTATTTTTTTTCAGAACCAGCAAATAACATTATTTTGTTTTACTCCCAGTGGCGTTCCTTAGTGTATTTTAGTTTGATGAGTTCAAACCTTCATGAGTTCTACTGAGTAGTACAATCACTCAAAAGTAGCCAATTATTAAAAATATTATTAATTCAAACTAAAAAATAATAAATGATAAAAAGTACACAATTTTCTTAAAAGGTGAAAACTCAAGAAACGTGGCAACTTAGTGTTAATTATGTTAACCCTTTAAGTTTATAATTTATACTATTTACTTGGTGATAAGAGCTGTGAAGAAAATTAATATTTACATTATGTGATAACTATAAATATCTAGTATTTTCTTGCTATTTAACTGTTCGACTTCACATAGCAAGCATTCAGAAAGATACGAAATTGTACCATTAAAATATACTTAAGAAGTCAAAAAATAAATATACAATTTATTGGTCTTATATTGGCTGCTATTAGAAGTTTCTTAGACCATTATATCTACAATATATATTATTTTTAAAAACTTACATACACACATACTCATACAGGGTATATAGGGCAACGGGTAGAGTGATTGGCCACTTAAGGAATTGCCAATTGAATTAAAATTGTAAATTGGTATCTTTTAAAGTGAAATATTTTGTAAGGGTTTTTTAATAGTAATGAAACATCAGATTTCATAAAAACTCAGGTTATTTTAATCAGAAATAATAATGTATATATATTAAAAATAAACACAAATTTGAAAACTTACAGAACTACACAGTTATTGGCCATACAAATATAGTTATTGGCATATAGAATTACAGTCATAGGCCATTCATAAAATTCCTTATTTTCTTTTTTTGTTCGTGCAGGTAAGGCACACAAAACTATTTAAGTTTTCAATTTCTTGTTGTTTCTTTGCACAAGTACCAATATGGTAGCCTCTAACACAAAATAGACATTTTATTCCAACTTTTGATTTAGATATATTATAGGAACAAAAATAACATAATCCTGTATACAAAAGGTTATTTACAGATGGGTTGGTATCGTCTGATTGTTTCACCGTTATATCTGAGAGAATTTGTATTTTTTCATGTTCTGGATATCCTTCAAAATATTTGTATCTGCAATATCAACTGTATTTACTGTAACATTTTTCTTATTCTTCACAACAGTTTGACATTTTTTGCTCCCGGAATTGACTCATGTGGCAATTTTTTTTATTACTTTCATCTTGAGTTCCCTGTTTTTTTTTACCTTTATTGTTTGCTTTTGCGTCAATTCGCTTTTGTTTTCGTTCTAATTTTATTTTCTCTTGTTCTGCTTTTTCTTCAATTTTACGCCTCTCTGCATTTTGACGATCTGAAGAAGTGAGCACGAAAGGCAACCTTTCTGTTTGCTTTTTGCCCTTTATTTCTGGGGTTTTTGGTCAAAAAAAGAATTTGTTGATTGAGGTGTCAATTTCTTTAGATAATGAGTTGTCTTGATTAACTAAAGGCAGATTATTATTGGATGTCGATTGAATATCTTCTGTCATTGTATCTTCTGTGTCATCTTTTATATTATATGTAATATCAACGTTTTCTGGAAGTTAAATTCGAAAATCCGAAAGTAGATTTTCTTCTGTAATAACAGGAATATCTTGTAAGTTGCATATGATTTCATTGCCACCTACAGGGTTAAGTGTAATATCTGAAGATATATGGGTTTCTGTGATGATAGAGGTATCTTGTATATCATTTGTGATTCCACTTGTCTCTGTGGTCTGAATCGTGGGTAGATCTATGGTATTTTGAAATAAATTAAATATATTAAAGAGCAATTTTGAATCTCCACTTAAGTTCTTCGCAATTATCCAAACTTTGAAATTCTAATATTTTTGCGGCTCCAACTGTGTCTACAAAATCTTCATGTGTTATTGATTTTGTCATAGAAATAGTGTGATTGATACCTTTATGCGTGTTTTTGATCTTCCCTAAACATTTGGAATAGTCTATTGCTTCAGGGTTCCATGGATACAATCCAGATGCTTTAAAGCCATTAATTATGGAATCTGATTTTAATTGACTAATGGTTGTGTTTAGTACCAATGCAAAATTCTCTTTGGTAACTACTGAATTCGGGTTTTTGCGTCTAAACTTTAATACTGCCCGGTTCCAATTTGCCTTTAATGGTTTAAATGCAGCAATATCTGCAGGTTGTATAATTCTGGTTGCATTGGGATAAAAGGCCACTAAAATAATTTGTAACTTTAAACATAATTCACTAGTTTGAATGGTTAGGTGAGTTTTATGTCCATCAACGAACAAAATAACTGGAAAATTAGTGTTTTTTTTGCAACTAGGTAGTTATATAAGACGTTTCCTATGTATTCATAGAAGTTTTCATTCTTCATCCATCCCGTATCGCTACATCCTATGCCCCATTCTCGTGGAACGGTATTTAAAATATTGCTAGGAATTAGTTTATAAGGGTAAATAATCATTGGTGCTGTTATTTCTCCACATGCTGTAAAGGTAAACATAACCGTCAAATTAACTTTGGAGTGATGCTCTATTTGATATTCATTTTTCCTTCCCTTTACAGCCAACACTCGTTTATTTTTGGGACATAAGAGGAAGCAGGTTTCATCGCCATTTAAAATACGTAAAGGGTCTTGAAGAATATCAATGTAACCTTTACGATACAAGTATTCTTGAACACCGGTGAACCATTTTTTTACATATTTTTCAGACACAACTGAACTTGCTGCCGTTACTGCTTCTGGAGTTCTCTCACTTAAATCTGGGTGTCGCTTTAAAAAGGATCTAAACCAACCTCTTCCGGGCCGATTGTCAGTAAAAGGATTTGCACGTGGATTTGCGTCAAGAAAACCTTTAACCGAGTCTTGTATATCTTCCACTCTTACCGGAAAACCTTTGTCTTGGCATGTTATGATCCAATGCTTTAAACGATTCTCTTTCTCCAAACTAAGAATAGGATTGGGACCAAGGGTAGTTTTTTCATTAAATTTTTCACTTGCTCTAAACTGCAATGTTGCTCTTGGCACATTAAATTGTTCAGCGGCTTTTCGTTGGCTCATGCCATTTTCGATGGCCTGAAAAGCAGACTGAAGATCTTGTTCTCTATATTGTTTGTGATACGTTTTATCTTTCCGGATATTTGGCATTTTTGATTCTAAAAATAAAAATCATTTATTAGTAATAATGTTAGCTACAATACGGACGTTTCAAATTTGATACAATATGCCCGCATTAGCAATAATTTTATAACAACTAAAACGATTGTAATTTTATAAATAGAAATCCGGACAAAAAATATATTCTTATTACACATTACAGTTATTGGTCACTCTGTGGTTTAGTGATTGGCAGTCGGCCAACCACTGGTTATTATCTTAAAAAATAAGAAAAAATGTTTAAAATATTTTGGACCAAACTAGGCTGAAAAGGTCTAAATTATAATAAATATTTTATTTCGAAGTAGGTACAGTAATTGGCCGGCAGGCCAATCATTATAACACGAACATATTTAAGATACAGTTCTTGGCCACCCAAATTTACCGCCAAAAATGCATAACTTAAATATTAAAACCACTGATAATGTAAGATATACCCCACTAAATCGCCATAAAATATTAATATACCCAGATACATAATACTATTAGCCAATATAACTCACCTCGTGAATAGCCTTCCTTAACGAATTCTTTAAAAAACTCTTAAACATGGATGCACCTGTTAAGCTTCAAACAAAACACGCCGCGTAACAACTAGATAATTTTAACTGAGAGAGATGATAGCTAGACCAAATATACAGCAATTTTGCCAGATTTTAATGCAAGTAAATTTATTTCCTTATATTTTCTGAAAATCTTAATATTTCGGATTTTTGTGAAAGTGGCCAATCACTAGCGACCGACCAACAACTGTACCCGTTACCCTACTTACGCACACACACACACACACACACACACACACATCCGTATGCTGACCAATTTTTTTTCTTTACTGCAAATAATAATAACTATAGACGGCTCTTCAGAATATTGCCAAACTTATACAGCTCTAACATTGGAATTGATAGGTAAACCGACCTAATAACGGCCCAGTTAAGAAAGATTTGACTTTGGACGTAAATATTAAGGAAACGAAATAACAGAGAAATTGGATTTAAACTATATTTGATAGCTTGATGTTTTCTTTTTCAAAATAATTAATAAAAAAATGAAAAATGTGTTTTTATTCGCCAAAAAAAAATGTTTTCACTAAAATACAAAAAATTTTATCTATCTATACAGCCCTTGCTGTTAAATTTTGGACATAGGCCTCCTCTTCCTTCTTCCACGTCTTTCTATTGTAGACAGTTTGTATCCACTTCGGGCCTGCGTGTTTCTTCAAGTCATCTGACCATCGCATTTGCGGCCTTCCTCTTTTTCGTTTGTAACTATTTGGTCTCCAGTGTATAATCATCTTATTCCATCTGTCGTCTTTCTGTCTTACGGTATATCCAGCAAACTTCCACTTAAGTTTTGCTATCTGCGTTAATACATCAGTCACTTTTGTTTTGTTGCGGATCCAAGTATTTCTTTCCTTGTCTGATAGCCTGATGTTCAGCATTTGCCTTTCCATGGCTCTTTGGGTCTTTGCTATTTTTTCCATGTTTTCCTTTGTAAACGTCCAAGTTTGAGAACCGTAGGTGAGAACAGGAAGTATACATTGGTTGAAGACTCTTGTTTTTAAATATTGGGGGTATTTTCTATTTTTTAGTATATAGGAAAGTTTTTCGAAGGACACCCATGCCAACCGTATCCTTCTCTTTATTTCTCCGGTCTGATTTTCTTTATTTAATTTAATTAGTTGTCGCAAATATACATATTCTTTTAATTGTTCTATAGTTGTTTGTGCAATTGTAATTATTAATTCTTCTGGTTGGTTGGTCATAATTTTCGTTTTATTATAATTAATTTGTAGACCTATTTTTGTTGATTCGCTATTTAATTCATCCATCATATTTTGCAATTCTTCCCTTTTATCTGTTATTAATACAATATCGTCTGCATATCTTAAGTGATTTAAGTATTGGCCATTTATGTTAATACCCCGTTTTTCCCATTGTAATTTCCGCACAACGTCTTCCAAAGCTTGATTGAATAGTTTGCGTGATAAAAAAAAATTTAATTCCGGTCAAAGTTGAAAAATTAAACTCTAATTTCACTATTTGGGAGAGTGATCATCGTTTGAAGGAGGAGAAGTGGAGAAAGACGTATGAAAATCCAGTAGCGTACACTCACTTTTATTTCAACGTTAATTATATTATATTGTTTAAATATTATTGTTCAAAATAGTCCACAATAAATTTATCTGCAGGTTTTTACTGAAGTTTCCATCTCTATATTCAAAGACCGTTTTCAAAGATTTAAATTATAGTTATATTTTAATTTGTTTATTACTATATATTTATATACTTAATCTTATATTATTTATTTTCTTTGTTTTTTCTTAACTTTAAAAACGGTCTCTGGAATAGAGATCGAAACGTCAGTAAAATAAACATGTAAATAGATGTATTGCGGCTTATTTCCAACATTCTCCCTAAAAATACGGAATGCCACAAGCAAAAAGCCACAGAAAAATAAATATTACTATAATTTGTATATTTGAAAACGATCTCTTTATATAGATATCGAAACGTCAGTAAATTAAACATTTAAATTAAATATATTGTTACTTATTTCCAACAATATTTCTAAATATACAGAACGGCAAGCAAAAAGCTATAGAAAAATAAATATTACTATCACTTGTATATTTGAAAACGATCTCTTTATATAGAGATCGAAACATCAGTAAATTAAATCTATAAATAAATATTTTGTGGCTTATTCCCTACAGTCTCCTAAAAATACAGAATGCTATAAACAAAAAGCTATAAAAAACAAGTAATTTTACAGAAAGCTTACTGATGTCACCCGGCTGTCGCGGAAGTTACGCTAAAAGGTCTTTTGACGTGACCCGTCCTTAAAGAGTTACACAATGAAATTTTTTTAAAACAAATTTTATTAGTTTCCACACCACCCCAAAGGTATGTCTTGTGGCGCGTTACTTTTTTTTAAATGGGTGTTCGCCAAAAGCCATATTGTCCCATTAAATAAAATGAACAAAACACTTAAATAGTATAAAACAAAACAAAATAAAATCCTATAAAACAAAATAAAATTCTATAAAAACAAAATAAAAATAATTTTTGATGTAACAAAACATTGTACTATTCTATTTAAACACAAACACTATTCACACTTACTATGTTCTTCTCGTTTTTTTTTCCTTTAGAGGAAAGAATTTTATACAGTAGGCCTAATTAGTTAGGGACACGACTAGATTCTTAATTTTTGTTGTCATTACATAAAGTTTTGTCCTTTTCAGATTACTTTACGTTTCGTCGAACAATCGAATGAGGCAAACTCATGACGTTCTACAAATTAACGATGGAGGGAGAGAGAAACATCGTTGTCAAACAAAAACGCAAAAAAATAGCAGATTTCTTTAAAAAAGCATGTTAAACTTGTTCATTTTCCTTAATTTTATTACTTTATTTTGGATTTACTTATTAGAAAACATTACGAAATCAACTCATAGTATTTTTTAATACCAATACTTTGATCAAGAATATTAAAAAACAATGTTATTTTTAACTGAAATTCTTGTTATCCGAAACGGCCTCCCCCCCAATTATTTTGGTTAACGGAGGTTTTACTGTATAACTAAAAATTTACTATAAAACGACAAACTATAACACTCTTATTATCAATAACACGTTTTATCAATACTACAATACAGTATTGATAAAACAGTATTGACAAACACTATTGAGTTTACAAACTTATCACATAAAATATACTCACAAAATGCAACACATGCACTACCCATGAAAACGCCAATGTAAATGAACCATCGGTTATGTCTTGATGGACATTTCTTCGGCGAAAAAATAATAAAAACTAGTTTTACAGCTGTTTGGGTAGGGATTCTAAATCGGAGTTTCCTCGCTAATTTCAACGTTGTCAAACTATTGAAAAATAATGTTTTAAAATATCGATTTTTATTTTATAAATTTAAATATGTAACGAAACGGAACATATAAATAAAATTTATTTCATTTAAATTTTGTGCTTAATTTTAACTATTGAAAAAATCATGTTTTTTGGTATTTTCATGACGGTAATAATCGCTGCGTGGAAGAATACAGGTTTTGTATGACCATATTACTACTTGTGAACAAGAATTGGCTACACTGTACGACAACTTCTGGTCAAGTCTACTATGTAGAAGCACAAATAAATATACTACTTTATATATTCTGTAATTTCTTATGAGGAAACGCAAATTGCAATTGAGAAAACTGGTAGTTTTCGAGGGCCGCTGAGTACATTTAAATTTGAGGATATTCGGCGTTAAAACTATGAAATCACTCTTCTAAATTGAGGATTTCTACTATAGTGGTAATTCCGGCTTAATAGTGATTTAATTCTGGCTTTTATATCAAAAGAATTATCTTTTTTTTTGTTTTAAACTGTACACACAGTTTTTTCATGGCTTAAGAACCTGAGAGAATGGTTTGGATGCAGCTCAAAACAACTATTTGGAGTTACTGCCCCAAAAATTAAAATAGCTATGATGATTGTTAACCTCCGTAGCGGAGATGGCACCTGAAGAAAAAGAAGTTTTAGAAAAGGTTGTAATCTTCAAATATAAAGTAAAAAAGTAGCAAGATAGAGGCTTGTTAACCTATATAATATATACGAAATAATCTAGATGATCTACAAAGTTTATGGAAGTTGAGTGAAATGTTCGTCTAACAATTAAAAAATATAATAGTACAAATCAGCAGGGACTCTTAAGCACTTTTGACTTTCTTTAAAATACCAGTAAATTGTACCTTATCAAACTAATTAAGAATTTAGGTGACTAAAGGTAAAGTCTAAAGTCAATAGTTTTATTTGCATAACAATATTTAAATTTCCATAGAGTGTTAAATCTTTTTGAAAATTAGGTAAATAATGATATTTTGTATTTCGGCTTAATATCATCGTCTATATTGTCTTATGTTTGCAAAGGTTTACGTTTATTATTGTTACGGCCTTGAATTTTTATAAAATATTAAAATTAAAAATAATTTACATCTTAAATATGTTAAGGAATTTCTTTTTTTAATTTTCAAGGATAATAATATATTAATTGGTCTATATTATATCTTCGGAGAACGGTTAACGAGAACATCTCCCTGAAAATTATTCCCTAAAGAGATAGACGAATTTTATGAGAAAATTGCAGAAAGTAGCACGAATCATCACAGCACGTATACGATGATAATAGGAGACTTTAACGCTAAGATCGGACAACGACTTGAAAAAACCGAAAACTATATAGGACAATTCGGCTCTGGAGTTAGAAAGGAGAGAGGGGAAACCTTGGTTAACTTTCCACAAGTCCACAAGTCCACAATACTATGCAATGAACATATTCTATAAGAAAAAACCTCAAAGAAAGTGGACCTGGCTATCCCCAGACGGAAAAACTCGAAACGAAATAGATTACATACTGTGTAACAAAATAGATATCATACAGGACGTAACAGTAATAAATACTGCGTCAGTAAGTAGTGATCACCGAATGTTTAGAGCCAAATTAGAGATAAAACATTATAAAAATAGAAATAAATTTAGAAAAACTTGGAATATAGACACAGATAAACTAAAATCTAATACAGAACAATATAGAAGTAAGTTAAAACCCGCGAAAGTATTAAATCTAGATAAACTTAGCTTAAATGAAATCAATGAAGTCATAACAAAAGAACTATTAAGTGCAAGCTCAGAAGTGGCAACCGCTAACAGAAAACGAAAATCCAAAATAAGTGTAGAATCACAAAACGAAGAAAAGATCTTCTGAGGCAAACAAAAGAGACACTGCAGAATTTAAGGAACTTAATCGAGTAATAAGAAATCATATAAAAGAGGACATTAAAAAACATCAAGAAGACTGTATAGAACAAATCATAGAGAAAAACCGAAGTCTCAAATGCACCAAACCGAAACTAGGAAAGAAAAACATAATAAACATTAAAAATGAACAAGGACAACTAGAAAAAAGTAAATCTAATATTACAAACTCAATTGAAAACTTTTACGCCGATTCTTTGAAAAAGGTATATTTCCAGAGTGTCTAAAGACAACCATTATTATTCCTCTTCATAAGGGTGGTGAAAAAGCGAATGTCTGCAACTATAGACCTATCGCCTTTCTACCGGTCCTATCCAAAATTATTGAGAGACTTATAAAAGCCCGACTAATCGATGGCTTAATCTGCAAAAAAACCAACTCCGTTTAGGTAAATTTTTTAGTATGAACATAAAACCGTTCAGTTCATGAATAATTATACTTACAGTTAATTACTAAATCCTAATTCTTTATTTTAATGCTTGGTGTTAATAATAATTAATCAAAAATAACTTTGTTTGACATAAAACTTTTTTTTGCGCCATAAAAGGAGTTAGCTTTTTTACATATTCAGTAAGAAATAAAAAAAAGGAGTTGGCCTGTTTTTTTGAACATATTTTAAAACAAATTAATATAAAAAACTAAAATTCAGAAGTATCAAGAAAAACTAAAATATTACAAAAATCGGTAAGACAGTTTCGAAACAAATTCAGATTTCTGCTTTAATCTGAACCTTCTATAAATGCAAGGTATAACAGACGTTGATAAAGATGTTAACAGAGACATGGGGAATCTAAAATTTGCATTCCACGACATGTCTATCAACGAAGCAGAAATCTTTAACGAATTTGTTTCTTGTACTCATACAGAGTAGATCCGAATAAAATGAAAAAGACAGCAAAGATCACGTACAAAGCGTCTATGTATCTGTTGATACGTATTTCGACTTAATAAGTCTCATCAGAACAGTTATTCATAGCCGTTCTTAACGTGAAAAATAATCTTCTCTGTCTTTTAGGAAGCAACAATAAAATGGCTTCGTTATGGACGCAATAGCGACATCTGATAGAAAAATCGGTAAGATAGTTTCGAAACAAATTCAGAAGCCATTTTATTGTTGCTTCCTAAAAGACAGAGAAGATTATTTTTCACGTTAAGAACGGCTATGAATAACTGTTATGATGAGACTTATTAAGTCGAAATACGTATCAACAGATACATAGACGCTTTGTACGTGAAATCAAATCTTTGCTGTCTTTTTCATAAAATATTACAGTATAAAAAACTTAGATTGTTAAAAAAATATTTATTTATGAGGTAGATTATTATAGTAGGAATGATAATCAGTTGGGATGGAGGTTTTTAGATCTTGAAGATTCTGGAACTTTCTGATGGTTAATGGCAATCTATCAGAATGGAAGTTCGGCAGCTGAGCAAACTCCTTTGGATTAGTCATTTTTTCACGCCGTTGGGGAAGTAACTTCCATTCTCCTTCAAAGTTTACTTTATAAAATCCGTATATTTTAAGGCTCTGATTTTATTAACCTTGAAAAGAAAAATTAAAAATGTTTACTACCTTACCTGTCAAAGGTGAAGAAAAAAAACTTACCTCGAGATTCCCCTTCATTTTTCCAGGTCGAATGGATTTAAGAAATTTGACATTATTAAACGACTTAAAGAATGAATGTGCTAAATATTCAACGTAGTATGGTTTTGGCTTTTTGCGAGCACTTCGACCAACACCAATGTATTCAGCAGGTATATTAATAATTTTATTTCGAAGTTTTTTTTTTCGATGGAGTCATGCATAGAATCTACCTCGATCTGTGTGTGACCTACTTCAAGGTACTTCTGTTCAATAACGATGTTCCTGGTCATCGCCACATTTATCAAAGCATTTTAGGCCGTAACGTTTCGATTTTAAGCTGCGCATCCATCGCTGTAAATTACTACCTTTTTGTCTGTGGTGTCCAAGATTTGTGGTAGAACTTTATCTATAAGAAAGTATGAAATGACAGAAGCAAATTATTCAGCGGAAACTCCACCTTCTGTCTCATTCCATAAAAAGCATGATGCTTCCTTAGTTTTTAAACCAATGCACAAAAATTATGCACATTAAGTTTAGATTTATAATACAGTGATGATATATTAGACTTCGGTGCTGTAGCAGAGCCTGAACAATAACTGCAAATACGTAATCTTCTCAGTTTTTATGCTTTTTTTTTTAGTACGAGCCTGCTCTTTTCTTATTGGGTGTTTCTTGTATTCATCTTCAGATACAAAAACCTAATTTATATGACGTGCATTTTTCGCAGGCGTCTTTTTAAGGATGAAATAATGATATGTTTTTCGTATCTAAAGTTTTATTAAATTTTGCCGCCAATACAGGCAATATGTTGTTTGTAGAACACCAGTCCGAAACATAATAATCATAAAGCGACTGTTTTGATAACAACCGTATGGGTACGATTCCACTTTTAAACTACTTTCTAACGGTTGGCGCAACACGGAGTTGGCGCTTTTACCGTAGTGGGGGTCTTATGCATGGAGGTAACTTGTTTTTGGGCAGGCTATTTGAAAAGCTTACGATAAAAATTAGGAGTTAGCGGTTTGTGAACTGATATATAGCTGGGCAAAGAAAGCAATACACAAATAAAATATTACGATAAAAGTGGAGTTAACTTTTTTGCAGATTAAGCCATCGTAATATCCTTTTTCCTTGAAAACAACATTTTATCACAAAGTCAGTTCGGCTATTTATCTAATAAATGTACCAGCGTTGCTATGTTTTCTGTAATACATGAGGTCTATCAAGCACTAAACTACCACTGTTTTTTATGACTTTGCCAAAGCTTTTGATGGTGTAAATCACGACATCACGGTAAAAAACTAAATTTCTACGGAATTCGAGGTATTTCTTTGAATTGGTTCCAATCTTACTTGAGGAATAGGAAACAACTAGTTAGAGCAAATAATATTGACTCTAGTCACAACATTGTTGTATGTGGAGTACCACAAGGTTCAGTACTGGGTCCTCTACTTTTCCTTATCTTTATAAATGACATCACTAACTTAAAAATCGATGGAAACATTTTTCTTTTTTGATCAAATAAAAGGCATTTATCGAGCACAGTTTGATTTAATCTTGCCCAAGTACTTTCGATCCCTAGATCATCTTCAGGGGCATTTCGTCAATTGCGGCCTATCCGCTTAATATAAATGTAAATTTCAATGACCACTAGCACTCGAGACATCTATTTCGAAATAAAAAAAACTACCCCAAACATTAAAAAATTAATCTAACGATTTGCAGTCAATTTGGAAAGTTATACTTCAGAATTTTATTAATTATTTAAAAATAAGTCTTCCACATAGAATCACAAAATTACCAAGCTCCATAGTAGGTATTACAGGTTACTGAAATTTGTGTGTAATTAAAAAATCTGATATAAGGTTAATAGGTTTTGTACCGAATTTGGATTCACCACTTTTTCGTGAACTACATTTTTTGTTACATAAAATAATGACGTTTTCTGAAGCTTTTGAAATTACAGCTGAATGGCAATTCAGCGTCTCAATTAAAATTCAATTTTGCCAAAAAAAAAAAAAAAAACGGGAATTATGATCCATTACTTCTAAGGTAAAGATCTAGTAATAAAATATTATTGTCGTAATGTGTGTTTGTAAAAAGCAGGGTATTAGATGTTATTAACACATTGGCTGCCCAAATAGAAAGAAAACAAATTTCATTTCAGGCTCCAAACTTTTTTTTTATTAATTCATATTAAAAATGCATTAGGTTATTAAATTTTTGAGTTCAATTACAAAAAAACATTTTTTCTTGATTTATGACCGTGAATTATATTTAACGCACGGAGCTCTAAGACCAAAATACCACTTCCAGGCCACGTGCATTGTAGGTGACTCACGCAATATACTTTACCTACCGCGACAAGTCTCAGCTTGCAATTTAGTTTGAGTAAAGATTTCGTTAGAATAACAGTGCTGTTCGAATTTGTTTCATATTAGAACTACCTATTCTGTTTATTAAGGCGAAAAAATTTGATACTTACGAGAAACAACAACAATATTTGCAGAGATTGCATAAGGATGAATACTTTGATGTGAGTGATGAGGATGTAGATGATCCTTTCGAAGGTGACAATTCTGCAGACGATTACATACCATCTATGTCCAGCGCAGATAGTGAACAAGAAGAACCGGCTACCAAAAAATGGAAACGAAAAAGAACCATCTACAAGTACTGTAGATCAAGTGATAAGAAGTGTAGTGTTGCGGGCTAGTCGTGAATCATTTAGTGTGGAACAATCTTCAAAGCCGTATCACGGAGACAACAGATCATCAATCTAGTGAATCATCTGAAGACACAGATCACGATGGCATTGAACTTCCTGTTACTTCTATCGAATTTCAAATTACATGGACTGCTGTAACGGGAAAAAGTTTAAAGGTATTTGATTTCAATGCAGTACATTCTGGCATTTCACCTGAAGTTGCATCGTTATTAGCGCAAAAAGAACCCTATGATTTCTTTAAATTTTTTCTAACAGATGATATCATTGACTATATTGTAACTGAAACAAACAGATATGCTGAGCAGATCAAACAAAATAAAAATATTTCGCAGTATTCAAGAGTCAAAAGATGGAAACCTCTAACAAATTCAGAATTTGAAATCTTCCCGGGTATAATTATGTGGATGGGTTTAAATAAGAAACCTCGACTCTCCGATTATTGATCCAAGAATATCCTGTATGTCAATGATATCAAAAAGCGTATGTCACGAAATCGTTTAGAACTAATATTACGTATGTGGCATTTTTCTAATAATACAGAATGTCCAAGAGGTGATCGACTTTTCAAAATTCAACCCTTAATTGATCGTTTACTGGCCAAATTTCAAACTGCCAGAATTCCGAATAAAAACGTATGTATTGATGAGATTCTAGTACCGTTTCGTGGACGGCTGGCTTCCAAACAATATATCACAAGTAAAAAACATAAATTTGGGATAAAACTCTACAAATTATGCACAGAAAATGGGTAAACTTTCAATATGAAAGTTTACTGCGGAAGAGACGTTTTGGAGCCAGGGATTTCAGCATCATCTTCAGTTGTTATGTCGCTGATGAAGGTCTCCTAGATTGTGGTAGAATACTGTACACAGATAATTTTTATACTAGTATTCACTTGGCTCACCAACTTTTAGATAGATCAACACATCTCATAGGCACACTCAGATCGAACAGAAATTAAACCCCCAAGAGGTTGTGAAAGCAAAGTTGAAAAGAAACGAAATTATTGCACGAGAAAGTAACACAGGAGTTGTTGTAATGAAATGGAAAGATAAAAGAGATGTATTAATGCTTAGTACAGTACACACACACAGCAAAGTAGAGGTTATGAGTAAAAACAACGAAATGGCAGAAAAACCACAAGCAGTGATCGACTATAATAACTGTAAAGCGTTTATTGACCTTTCAGATGAAATAAAGTCATATTTGAATTCACTACGAAGAGGAGTAAAATGGTACCGTAAACTAGCAGTCGAACATCTCACTGGATCAGTTATTACTAGACTTCGGCAAATATGCATATTGCATATTTTGCATATTGTGCATATTTTATGCAAATATTTCATATTTTGGCATATTTGTATAAAAGTTTGCATAAAGTGCATAAAAGTTCAGATTTTTATACTGTATTTGAAAAATTTTAAACATACCAATTTATTTCAATTCTTGTATAAAATTTTGTAGTCATTTTAATCAAGAAATGATCTAAGTACGTAATCTCTACAGGTACAAAACATTTACAATTTCAAAGAAGATCAATTTAAGTAGCCCTCAACATTCTTAGAAAGTCTCAGTCACTGAGGCATTCAGTTATTGGATAATCGCTAAGGGTTCGCTCATTTGCATTTTATGATCTAATCCCCAAATCTATCTACAATTTATTGTATCTTAACAGCAGGTAAACGGCTAATAGTTTTGTTCCTAATTTAGGGATTTTCCAAAATCTCCCAGTTTATTGAATTAGGTACCTAAACATTTCTAATTTGATGCTCAGATTTGTAAATCATTTTTGTTTTTGATATTCAAAGCGTACAACACTCGTTGTGCGTAACAAAAAGGAAGATTGTGATTTTATAATGCCTAAAACAACCAGTGCTTCAACTTGGAGTAAACCTTATAAAGAGCTGTCTATGGATATGGGAAAAATCTACTGTTCAGTCTGTGGCAAAATTGT
Source organism: Diabrotica undecimpunctata (assembly GCF_040954645.1). Classification (NCBI taxonomy): domain Eukaryota; kingdom Metazoa; phylum Arthropoda; class Insecta; order Coleoptera; family Chrysomelidae; genus Diabrotica; species Diabrotica undecimpunctata. The sequence continues at coordinate 157,055,002 of NC_092809.1, forward strand.
AAGTATCTAATATTTTCTATTAAATATCTAATATTTCATACATACAGGGTGTTTCCAAATGACACTTACAACGTTTGACTGTAGATACTTCTCTCGAAAAATTGAACAAAACGATATAGTTAATGAGGGGTCAAACTTATTTACTTTTCGAGATACAGGGTGTTAAAATTAAAAAAAATTAAATTCTTTTAGTTAATAACAACAATAACTTTAAAACCAATAAACGTATTTACTTGAAATTTAGTACTCGTAGGTTGTTTTTAAATGAAAAATAGCTTCCTTTAGTGAGAAAAAATTGTCCATGGTACAATACAATGGTGTGTATTTAGAAAAATTTTTCACCTTTACTTTTTTTTATGAAGTCAGCTATTCTAAAACACAATTATTTTTATTGTAATTGAATTAACAAAAAAAAAACTTTTCTTGAATTTTAAAATAAGTTATATGATGTACTAATGGTTAGTAACAAAAACTAATTTGTGGATTAATACTGCATTTAAAACACTTAGCGAGTGTTTTTTTTTCCAAACCAGTTATTTGATTAACCAAAAACACCTTGTATATTTTTATATTTTAAAGGTTGGGTTAAAATAAAGGTTTTTATTTTTATTTATAGATAGCATGTGAGAAGAAATTTCAGATAGACCAACATGTGAGAACTGCTTCACACATTGCAAAAAAAGGAAAAAGAGGAGGAAAACATCAAACTTCAATGGCTAAATGTTTCCAATCTACTTCAAAAAAATTAGATGAGCAAGAAACTTTTAATGAAGACTTGTGTCGCGCATTAGTGTCTGCAAACATACTGCTTTCAAAATTAGCAAATGTAAATTTTAGTTCGTTTCTAAAAAAATATTGCAAACTTAATGTTCCAAGTGATCGGTCTCTAAGAAGAAATAATGTGAACGGGCTATACTCGTCGGTGTTAATTAATATTAAGGAAGAAATTGCAGATAATTATTTTTACATATCTGTAGACGAAACCACTGATTCCTCAGGAAAGTATATTGCTCATTTATTGATTGGTGTTCTTAAAGAAGATACCTTACCAAAATCTCATCTTATTTCATGCCAGCAACTTGAGAAAACAAATGCTTTAACAATTTCGCGTTTTATACAAGAAACATTAGCAACTTTTTTTCTTCCGACAACTATTCCTTCTAATAAATTACTGCTTATTTTATCGGATGCTGCTCCTTATATGGTGAAAGCAGGACAAAATTTAAAAATATTTTTCCCAGATTTAATACATGTTACTTGTGTAGCGCATGGATTAAACAGAGTTGCAGAGGAAATACGAAAAAAATTTCCTCTTGTAAATACCATGATATCCAGTGTCAAAAAAGTATTTCTTAAATCTCCTATACGAATTCAACTTTATAAAGAAATGCTACCTAACATTCCTCTTCCACCACAACCTATTTTAACGCGATGGGGAACATGGTTAGAAGCAGCTAATTTTTATGCAGATCATTTTGTTAAAATAAAGAACATAATTGATACTTTAACAGATGAAAGTTCCCAATCTCTTTTGGATTCTAAACAAACTTTTCAGAGTAACTTGCTTCAACAAGAACTTTCATTTATAAAATCAAATTTTAGTTTTGTTCAAAAAACAATTACTCAGTTAGAATCACCAAAACTGTCATTGTTCGAAAGTACAGCATTAATAAAAGAATTTGCGTCATGTTGTCGGAACGTTAGAGGTAATATTGGAAAAGATATTTTAAAAAAATTTGAAGCTACTATGGAAAAAAATAAAGGTTACCATATTCTTTCTGAAGTAGTCAGTGTTCTAGCTGGAAATATTTCGGAAACAATTAATTTAGAACCAAATGTTTTGGTTAGTTTGAAAAATGCTCCCGTTACATCAGTTGATGTTGAACGAAGTTTTTCCATATATAAATATATCTACTCAGACAGAAGCCACAAGTTTTTGTTAGAAAATTTTGAACACCACTTGGTCATTTATTGTTACCATAATTCTAAATAAGTTTATTCATACTTAAAAATGATGTAGTTACTTAAAATAAATGTAAATCTTAATGAATAGTAGGAAATATTTAGTTATGTACACTTTTTTTTTAAATACAATTGTTACTATTTTACGATTTTTTTATTTATTTGTATGCATATTTTGTAAAATATTTGCATATTTTCGGGTAAACACGTGCATATTTATGCGCATATTTTCTACATTTTTATTTGCATATTTGCCGAAGTCTAGTTATTACAAATGCCTATATTATGTATAAAAGTATATCTAAAAATAAAATACAAATTACTGCATTCAGAGAAAAAATAACAAAAAAACTATTAGAGGAACAATTGCCGAAAGAACAAGTCGTACAACAAGAAATTTTACAAACTTGTCGACTGAAAAAAATGGAATCAGCAAGAAGAAGGTGTACAGTTTGTTATGACAATCTGAAAACAAATGTGACATTTGTGAGAAATTTTTCTGTGTTGAGTGTTTTTTTGTGAAACAAAACTGTAAAAATTTTATTTATAAAGAACTAAATAGTTTGTCACTTTCACAAATATCTACTTAATTTGATTGTTTTTTGGTAACACATAATTTACAGTAAAATGTGCATCTTATTTTCTACGGCTATTACAATAGTATTTTTCACGCAAACCATTGGGCTAGCTTCAGTAATCTGACCACCGGGCCATGTACAAATGCTTTGTATATGAATAACGTGTAAACTGTGAATGATATTTGTCTCACAGAGCATAGAAACTAACCTGTCGTTGGAATTATATTTAACTCACGGAACGTCTGGTCAAAACGGAGCGTGAGTTAAATACAACTCACATGGCGGTTAATGTGTTAAAAATGGAAAAAATAGCTACTGTTAAACATGTTCGAATAAAACCATGAATCGAGAGAATGTCTTAAATTTATGGTAAATTGTGTAAAATGATAAAAAGACTATGAAAAATGCTATATAATTTTTATCAAGCGACATCGAGCCCCTTTCTGTTTCAGTCAGACAATCATAATATCAGTAGCACAACGCATTATCTAAACTAAAGAAAAATAACCAACGATCTAAAAACAATGAAGCTCTGGATTACATTATAATCTGGAGTAAACACTTTAGTCGCGTTTGTAATTGTAACGCTGATAATCTGCCCCTCTATACAGGTGTTTGTTGATAAGAGGTGTGACGCAACGGCAGAGTACTTATGCTAGCGGTTACGTGTCACATAGTACAGGTACTACGCCCACAGCGACAAGTGAAAAACTTCTTTTGGTCTCTGTAGTGTCCCGGTGTCATTTTATCCTGGTAAGTATTTAGCATAGGGACTTTGTATTTAAGAATCGATAAGTCTTTGTGAAGTTTATGAGAATTGTAATTATTTTTGTGAATATTTTTTATATTAATTATTTGGAGTATAGAATAAACTTTATAAATGTTTATTGCATCGAATAGAACCAGGAAAATTGTTTCCTGTGTCGAGATATAGAGCTTCTCAATATTAAATAAGCTAAGTCACGAGTGAAAAATAAGATTATTAAATAAACTTAATTTTATTTTATTAAATTGCAAAAACCACTATTTTTTAAAATAATTCTTTTGAATCATTCAAAATTTGAATAATTATTTATGCAATAAGTTTATTTCTTCATTAAAATTGTATTTCTCTAATTTGCTCGATATTATACCTGGTGGTTCGTAAGTCATAGTCAGAAACAAAATTCTCACACTCGGTGCATTCAAATATTAAAATTTATACAAATTAGTTCCAACATTAAATGTAAAGACAGATCGATCTAATATTCTAATCGCTTTTCTGTGCAATTTTCAATATTTTTAAACGGCAAGGCCATTATAGAATTTTGAAAAAAATATTTTTTATGCTAATACAAAAAGTTATTACCATAAAACATGATTAGAATCTTCAAGATTATTGGAAGAACTTTTTACACTTTTACAATTTGTTTTTGAAATCTCAAGCTCTTTCACGAGCGCGCTATCTGCAAATCGTTAAATCCTTTTATTACTAACTACTCTAATAAAATATCGTAAAATAAACATTTTCGAGAAATTTTAACAATATTTATTAGTAAAAGGAAGGGTTTTTTTTTTATCAAAAATTGAACTGTTTGTTTTAAATGCTCGCCAAGGACATAAAAGTTATTATTTTCGCCATCTCCATATATTTTTAGTTATACTTAAGAAAAAAATATTTGTTTTTTCGTTATTCAAATTTGCATCAGCTATAGTGCGAGCCGAAGATGGAGTCAAATTAAACATTCACTGCGGTATTAACTGCTTTTTTATTCTTCTTCTTCTTCCTACTTTATAAATAGGCAAAATGCCTGTTTTACTTCGGTTTTTAGCCTCAATTGACGTTGTCTGACCATCTTTTCCTTCATGATCTTCTTCCATTTGGCGATTTGTCTCTTGCTATTCGTACTATTCTATTTTCTGTCACTCTTTCGATCTGTTGATTCCATTCCACTTTTCTTCTTTTGGTCCACGTGTTTATTTCCTCTATACCACATCTCGATCGTATTTCCTCACTTCTTACTCTGTCTCTTAGAGTTTGGTTTGTTATTTTTCGTAAGACTTTCATTTCCGTTGTTTCCAGTAGTCTTTGTGTTTTCGCCGTATCTGCTCTTGTTTCCGCTGTGTACGTCATTATCGGTCTTATAGTTGATTTATATATCCTGGTTTTCGTTTCCGTTGTGAGGTATTTGTTTCTCCAGATTGTGTTGTTGAGACATCCTGCTGCTCTGTTTGCCATGTTCACTTGTTTTTGTACTTCTTCTTCCATTTTTCCGTAGCTTGACCGTTTTATTCTCAAGTATTCAGTTTCCATCACTTGTTCTATTATTTTGTTATTTACGACTAGTTTATATCTTCTCGGTTCCACTGATATTACTATCGCTTTAGTTTTCTCTGTTGAGATCTCCATGTTGTATATAAGCGCCGTATCTTCGAATTCTTTAATTAATCTTTGTAGGTCATCTTCATTTTTGGCTGTTAATATGGCGTAGCATATTATCCTTATTTCCTTTTCTCCCATTCTATATCCTCTTCTTTTTTTAACTTTCTTTATGATTTCATCCATTATCAGATTAAATATTAATGGGCTCATCGAATCTCCTTGTCTAATGCCAGTTTCATATTTGATAGGTTGCGATAGTTTTCTTTTACATCTTATTATAGCTATATTATCTTTATATATATATATATATATATATATATATATATATATATATATATATATATATATATTCTCAATGGTTTTTACTACATCCAGTGATATTCCCTTTTCATATAATAAATGTATCGCGTCCCGAATTCTCACTCTATCAAACGCTTTCTTCAAATCTATCAGACACATATATGCTGGTTTTCTGTATTCGCTGTATTCCAGCGACTTTTCTGCTTTTTTATTATGATTTTATTGTTATATGATTGAATAAATAACTTTTTATACTCGGAAAACTTTTATACCCTCATCTACAAATTATAAATTTTAGACTTCATCTGTCTTACCCCTTAAGAGAAGTAACGAAAATCGGTTCTAAAGTTTTTTGTTAAAAATAAACATTTCTCACAAACATATTGAAAGGAAAAAGTTAAATAAATAGTGTATTTTCCAGTTAACTAGTGTAAATCCTAAGTTTCTACTACTTCAAAATTGAAAAAAGTGTTGGAACAATATAAATATGGTATAGGCTTACTGTTATTCGCGCAGACACTCCTGCTTGAAATGCTGATTCTCGTTTCATATTTTTTATTATTATTTTTCATTTTTACATCAAATGGACAAATTATCCTTAATTAACTAAGATAATTAAATATTATCGTAAAATTAAACTGTTTTAGGGAAAATTAGCAGCAGGAGCTGTAAAGCTATGGCTAATATACGTTATATCACAACTCGCTACATATTTGTTAGTTTTTCGAAAAAACTGTCATCCTTGATGAAATATTTCGGTTCATGGAACTTGAATATCTTAATGTGGTCATGAATTTTTTTTATTTTATATTATAAAGATTAGTAGAATGAAATCTCGATACAAGTGCAAGATACCGAACGCGAGTATTAACGAGAATAACGAGTAGTCCAACTTTTCATTCTAACCGAGTAAAATACTGTATTTTGAGCAATTATTTAAATTAAAAAATTATTGCAATGGAAATATCCTCTGTAATATTTTTGAAAATAGATTGACTTGTAGAGGCAAAATTACCAGTAGTATACATATAAGTAAAAATAGATTGAGTGAAACTACAGTAAATGAAACTTGATTATACTTAAAAATATTTTATATAAGACGCTTCGATTTTTAGTATTTTGAAACCTATTTTGAGGTTAGAAATCTAAACTTCAAACCAAATATTTTTAATCATATATATTTTGCTCTCCAGTCCTAGAAGGCACATGGCTTGGTTTACTTTTCTTTTCCAGTCTCTCCTGTTTCCTGCTTTATTTTTCCAATTTGGGATTTTATGTTCTTCTACGTCTTTTTCAACATCTTTCTTCCACCTGGTTTTCAGCCTGCCTTTCTTCTTATTTTCTCCTATTCTTTCCGTTAGTAATCTTTTGGGTGTCTCGTGTTTGACATCCTTTGGATATGTCCCAGCCACCTTAGTTTTTGTGATTTTATGTTCCCTATAATATTCAGTTCACGATACATCCTCTCTAGTTTTTTTTACAGTTTTTTTTGTATATTTGGTCTTTTTATCTACATTCCGTTCCATAGCTTTCCTGCAAATATATTCGTGAGGACATTTCTCTCCCACACTTTGAGCATGATTTGTTAGAATTTGTTCATCGTCCATATTTAACTTGCATATAATGCTAAAGGTCTTGTTATATATTCATATTTTAGCTCTTTTAGTTATGTTTTTACTTCTTAATAAAATATTTAGAGCAAAGATACAAAAATAACCAGCCATAATTCTCGCTTATACCCGGTTCACAATTTGTTGATAGCTCACTACAAGTTTAACCCTAATTAGAAAACTGAAATACAGAGAGGATAAGTAATACGATATAATAGTAAAAACCAACCTAAAACTGACGGTTTAAGACGTTTTCGACTAACCCACCTTATATCTGAAGGAATACAATACCTTATAATCCTATTACAGGGGTATTTTGAATGGTTAGATATGAACGACCAGTGTCGTAGAGTATATGATTGAAACATTTATTTGAACTATATTTGAACAAATAAATATATTTTTAAATTGTACTTATGTAAATTGTATTTTTTAATAAAACTTATTTATTTTATTCAAAAATAAAAAGTTTCTTGCCATTTGTAAAAGATACATTTGTTTAATTAAGGAAAAAGGAGCCAAATGTCGCCTGGCAAAATTTCCAATGTGTTTTAAATGTATCCATTATTTTTGAATCCGGAGAAAACTAATAAATATTTTTGAAAAATTTAAACGCAGAATGAAAGATTACATTATTACTCAGGGCAGAAAGTCCCTGAAAACTTCTACAGTGTTTATTTTAATATGTTATATAACAGGGGTGAAAATAAAAGAAAAAATATAGTATAATTTTTAATTGAAATTATTGCATGCAAACGAAACTTTTTATTTATTCTAAAAAATATTTCATTCTGCTTTTAAATTTTTCAAAAATGCTTTTTAGTTTTCTCAGGATTTGAAAAAAAATGGATACATTTAAAACACATTGAACATTTTGACAGGCGACATTTTGCGCCTTTCCCCTTTAATACCTTACGATTACAACTACTATTACTTACCTTATATAATTACGATTAGAAAACTATTCAAATTCAAAATAAATAGGATCAACTTCGGAATCCGAGTCGTCTTGAGGGTTAATAATTAGGTTAATAATCTCTACGGTCGCATCAATTATGTTATCAAGATCCCACATTTTTTGTTCTTTTTCCAGATGAGTTCAATTAAATTTATTTCGCAGTGGTAGGGTGGAAGTCTAAAGACTGTGATGTTTCGCCTTTCCGCCATTTTGTCAACTACGTATTTCTTGAACTTAGATTTGTGTTCCCGGGCAATTTTTAAAAGTTCTGCTTTTACCATTCCATCTTCGTAAGGCAGATACTTATTCCGCAGCCAGTCAAGAATATCCTGTTTCTTCCACGCATTCGTTAGAAGTCTTTCTACTAGTCGTGAATGATAAGGTGCATTATCTAATACTATAATTGAATTTGGTGGTATGTGTTCAATCATTTGTTCAAAATACTCTTCGAAAACATCAGCTGCCATCTCCTCGTGATAGTCTTTTGTGCTTTTGGAATGAAATTCCAACAAACCATGCTTAACAAATCCTTTTTCACTGCCAATGTGAGAAATTATTAATCTACTGCCTTTACCAGAAGGTGGGGAGATACCAGTAGACCAACCTTCCATAAAGGCTTGCCTGGAGCTTAATATATTTTTATCTGACCAAATTTTTTTTAGAGTATGACCTGAGTTTACCCACGTTTCATCCTGGTAGAAGATGGGCCTTTCTTCAGCCCGGAATTTTCGTATGAATCTTAGATAATTTCTTCTCCAACATCATCTTCTCCTCCCGGTCAATCAAAAGAGATTTTCGGTCTGATTTCTCCCACCGGAAATTTAATTCTTTTAAAACTTGCCACAATTTAGTTCGTCCGATATGAGGCAAATCCGGGTCGTCTCTAACTTCTTGTAAAATTTTGTTTAGGTTTGGTATTTCTTTTTTGAAAAAAAGTCCATGAATTTTCCTTCGAATACCATATTTGGCAAATTCATCAATTTCAATAGGCTTTTTCCCTCTCTTTAAGTGTTCGTTTGTGTTTGGGTTAGCTATACCGTGTTTTTTTTTTCTGATAGGAACCTATATAAAGTTGACTCTCCTACGCCAGTCATGTTGGCACAACTTTCGACTATGTTGCGAACAGTGTTTGTGGGATTCTGAGAAACCAGAGCATCGTGAACATTCAGGTCAATAGTCTTCTATCTTGGTGAATAGACATTACTTGGTGAATAGACATTATAATAGTAGACGCGGAAACACCGACGAGCCGTAAATTACATGCGATCAAAAACGTACTAAACAAAAAAGTTGTTTTCGTTCGTAATAACTTCACCCTTTCAAGTTAAGTTTCGAATATAATTATATTATTAAAAATCTGGGGAATTCCATCTTAATTATCTTGCAACGGATAGTACCTTCGGATATGAATTCCAGGTTTTCTAGTAAAGTGATTAAACGCGAAGATTAGTATTAAAATATCCAAAGAGATAAGGTATTCTTATTTACAAAATTGTTAATGGTTAAATTCTTATTTGTATTAATATAATATAATAACCAACATTAGTCGTGAAAGTTTTAATTTTTTTTTTGCTAAATATATTAGTATTAAAATATTATCAATATTATATATAACAGTATTAAAACATTATATTATTATTTAATGAATAAACACCTTAGAAACGCCTATGATTTACGACCGTTTTATGAGTTTGAGGCATATTTCGTGCTCTCAACAATTTGTGAACGAAGAATAGATTTCTTCTTTCATATATGTGTACTTCTGGTGAATGTCACTCCTAGGTGTTGGGATCATTCTACTTCTTCGAATTTATGTATTTCTTCTTCTGATTTGATCTGTGATCTGTGATTATGGTCAGGTATTGTCGTTATATGTATTTTCGTTCTGTTTATTTCATATATTTGGTCTTCTTCATTTATGTACATCCCTTTTTTAATCGCTTTGGCTTCTAGTCTTTTTAGCATTTCTTTAAATTCTTGTTAACTTCTAGCTATCAGTACCATCAGCGAATGCAAGGCATTGGTATTTTCATTGATAAACAGGTCCTCTCCTGTTAATCCCGGCGGTTTTCTTGACGATAATTTTAAGAAAGACACTTGCCCAGACAGTCATTCTAGAGGTATTTTGTAAGTTGTAATCGATTATTTAAGGCTTTATTGTTAAGGTATAATAAAAAAGAACCATGAAAATTTAATTAAATCTGTTATTTAGAAACAGTTTGAAAAAGGGCTGAGTTTTAGAACCCCTATTTACCTTTTAGAACCTTCAAATATCTGTACAAGATTTTTACGTGAAATCAATGATTTTTTCAGTATTTTTTCTTCTGTATAACTGGGGTATAATGCGAAACGGTATCCAAAGACAATTATTCACATTCACTTTTGACCAAACATTAAAAAAAGAAATTTATAAAGCTATTAGGTATAACGACCGATAACCGCTGAATTATTTGTAACTGATAATTGACATGTCAAATTCATTCCTTGAGTAAGCGAATATTCTTTAATCTTATCACTAGTTGTTTAAAAAAGTTATGTCAAGATCACAATATTTAAAATATATTTAAATTTTCCATTTTTTAAAAAGGCTTTTGCTTTGGTAATGAAAACGTACGACGGAACGGATAAATTAATATTATCAGTGTATACTGATGTACGAATATAACCGTGTAAATACGAATAGGTGTACAAATTTATAAATACAATTTTAATGGTGATAATTATCTACAAACGCGGCCCATTTTATTTACATTCTTATTATTATCGTACCTTGCATATAGTATATCAGTACGACTGTTGACAACTATGGTAATAAGGCTGAAAACTTGATAAAATTCATCGACTAATATTGGCTCAAGGTCTAAATACTATGGTCGTTTTATATTAGTGTAGTTGCCTTTATGAATTTTAAAAAATTAGTTATGTATTAATGAAACAAGGTTATTTTTAAGGTGTTAATATATTTTACTTATTGTTCGATTAAAATAACAATAGTAGTTGATGTACTTGTTATGATGTTATTTTTTAATCAACAATTGCAGGTTAAAATAATTTTCTTTACCCAAATAAATGCAATTCCGCGATACACCTCCTATTCATTTCTTATTTCTAAGTAAATGTAAGTACTTATTGATATATATCTCCCTTTTTTTTTTCAAGTGTCATCTCCACGACGGAGGTCGGCAATCATCGTAAAATTCTTTAACCATGACACTCTCCTTCTTCCTATACTCCTTCCTCCTCTTATCTTTCCCTGTATTATCAGCCTTAGTAGTTCATATCGCTGTTCCCTCCTTACGTGTCCCAGATATTGTAACTTCCTTATTTTTATTGTGTTTATTATTTCGCATTATTTGCTCATTTCTCGCAATACTTTCGTGTTAGTTTTCTTCTATGTCCATGCTATTCTAAGCATCCTCCTGTAACACCACATTTCAAAGGACTGTAACTTATTTATGTGTTCTTGCTAATGTCCAGCTTTCAAGTCCATATTGCAGTATCGAAAACATGCAGCATCTCGGTGCTCTTACTCCCAGTTCTAATCTAAGGTCTTTGTTGCAGAGAAGTGTTTTCATTTTACAAACGCATTTCTTGCTATTTCTATCCTGGCTCTTATTTCGGTTGTTTGATCATTATTGTCTGAAATCCAGATTCCTAGGTATTTGTATTTATCAACCCTTTCTATAAGAACATTTCCCAAATGTATGTTTGTTGGTGTATTTGTTTTCTTTGTTATTATCATGTATTTGGTCTTTTTTATATTCATTTTTAGTCCATATTTTTCACAGAAACTGTTTGTTTTGTTTAGCAATAATTGGAGTTGTTCAGCAGAGCTTGCCATAATCACGGTGTCATCTGCATATCTTATGTTGTTAATAGATCTTCCGTTAATTATTATTCCTTCACTTTGAGATAGTATTGCTTCTTCAAAAATGGCTTCACTATATTCATTAAATAGTAATGGGGACATAATACATCCCTACCTAACTCCTCTCCTGATTTCAATTTCTGGACTGGGTTCGTTATATATTACGATTTGTGCTCTTTGATTCCAGTAGAGGTTTGTTATTAATCGTAAGTCCCTATGGTCTATATTTTTCGTCTTTAGAATTTGGACTAATTTTTCATGTCTTACTTTGTCTAATGCTTTTTCAAAATCAACGTAACAAACATGCACATCAACATTCATATCCATGCATCTTTGAGCTAACACATTAAAAGCAAATAACGCTTCTCTGGTTCCTAGTTTGTTTCTGAACCCAAACTGACTATCATCTATTCCCTCTTCCAGTTTTTTATTTATACGACCATGTATTATTTTCAGGAATAATTTGAGAATGTGACTTATTAGTGATATTGTTCTGTATTCACTGCAATATTTAGCGTTTGTATTTTTAGAGATAGCACAAAAGGTGAAGAGTAACCATTGTTTCGGTATGTGTCCTGTTTTGTATACTGAGAATAAGTCTACTATGCTGTCTAAGGTTTCATCATTTATGCATTTTAAGGTTTCTATAGGGATTTGGTCTGGACCTACTGTTTTACCATTTTTGCTGTTTTTTATTGCCATTTTAATTTCCTCTTTTAATATCTTTAAAACCATATCCTCTTCTACTTCTATCTACATCTGTTCTGTTTTATTGTCTTTGAACAGTTCATTGATGTATTCTGTCCATCTCTTTAATTTGTCGTTTCAGCATTCCCGGTTTTCTTGTTCTATTGTTGTGAGATAATTCTTTAATTTTTTTATGTGTGTCAAAACTATCAGGTCTTTTCTGGTATTCTTCTATTTCTGCGCATTGTTCTTTTAACCATTGTACTTTCGCTTTCTTAATTCTGTATTTTATTTGTTTATCCACTTTTTTGTACTCCTGATTATCTTTGTTTTATATTGACGTCTTTCTTCATTAAACGCCATATTGACGTCTTTCATTAAATCTGAAATTTCTTCCGTCATCCATTACTTCTTTTTATATCTGTTGGTATTAGAATTTCTTTTTGACTTTTATCTGTTTCTATCTTTATTAATAACCATTTTTTATCCGTCTCAGTATTTTGTAAAATTTGTTGTTTAACATTCATTAATCCGTTGTTGATTTCATATGCCAGGCGTTTCCTTATGTGTAGGTTCCTTAATTTACTTGTATCGATTTTTGCATTTGTTTTTCTTCTTTTTATTATTTTCATTTTAAGCCTAATTTTGGTCACTAATGGATTGTGATCTGATCCTATGTCGGCACTTGGATAGGTTTTTGCGAAAATAATTGCGTTCCTGTATCTTTGTCTAACTAATACATAGTCTATTTGGTTTCTTACAATTCTCTCTTCTTGATCTGCTGGTGACTTCCAGGTATATAGTCTTCTCTTTGGCATTTTGAATAATGTATTAGCTATCACAAAATTATTGTTTTGGCAAAATTCGATAAGCCTGTCACCCCTTTCGGGGTGCCCAGACATATCCTCCTGTATGTTCGTCTACTTTTTTTTCCCCAACCTTTACGTCAAAGTCTCCCATTATAATTGTTACATCTTGCGTTTTAATGGATTTTAAAATGTTGTCTAGGTCTTCGTAGAAAGTTTCAATATTGCTCTCTGGTTTGTGCGCAGTTGGAGCATAAACTTGTGTGATGTTCATTTTGGGTTTGTTCTGGTTTAATTGTAAGAGTATAATTCGATTGGAGTATGGAGTGAAATTTATTACAGCTTCATCAATGTATTATCCCGACACCATATCTGTGTGAACCGTCTTGACTTTCTGAATAATATATTGTTTTATTGTTGATTTTTATTTTTCCTGAGTCGGGCCATTGGACATCGCTGATTCCTAAAATATCTATATTTAGCCTTTCCATTTCTTTAACGGCATTATGTACTTTTCCAGCTTGATGTAGACTTCTTACATTCCAAGTCGCTACTTTGCAAGATTTTCGCATGTTGACGACCGGGGAGGCCTTGCAGTCTTGTCATGTTTGCCGAGTTTCATGATCAGTAGAGTGTTTGGCTGTATTGTTAGTCATGATGATTAACTAGGGATGCTCTATGAGCCTTTAATGCATTGGTTTCCCGTTGCCTTATGCATCTGCACGCCGTTGACCAGGTCTGGTTCGTCCGCCTTTAGAAACGATTTTCCATTTCTAGGACAAGAAATATCTCACGAAATATAGATACTCTCACGGGCAGGTGAGGTTGACATTTGAATAGGAGAGGCTGTGTATTGCGCATCACTATCCCGTATATTCCTGCGAATGTAAGGGATAGTGATAGTGATGTAGGTTGTACACTGTGCAGCCATAACATTCTACATCTCCCTATGCATCTCTTTCCTTGGATCTTTCGCTGCATAATTAGTTGGAGCAAGTTGTATCTCTCTTCACGTTTAATATGTCCGAGATCTGAAATATTCCACTTTTCTTGTTTTTATATTATATATATATATATATATATATATATATATATATATATATATATGTATATACATTATATACGATATATTATACACACCTAGACATCGATAGGAGTAGAACAGTTTGGGTTTATGCCAGGAAGGAGAGCAACGAATGCCATGTTTGCGTTAATATATATTGCGTTAATAAATGTTTTTGCCTTAATTTAAAAGCATCTTACCCTTATCACAAGTAAAATATTTTTCAACTCGTGAAAAAAGTTGTGTATTAATTGTATCTATTTTTTTACAGGACTATCGAAGGAACTGTATTTGGACGTAAACATTGGATAAGTGTTAAGGACATTACAGAATGAGGATAAATCATGGAACTGCAGTCTGTACCTTACTTAAGGTACATGTCCGAGGTCTGATGTTATGAAGGTTCTGCAACTAACGATACTTCGATAAGTTATATTTTGCATTTTTCTCATTTTCATTCTTCCTGGTTCTAAATTATTGTCAATATACTCAGCTTACAAAGTCGCTATTATAGACCAGAGAAATTAATAAAAAAAAACCTTTTTCCTGACACTCTTTGATACAGATATCAAACAACTGCTTTTGATAAATTTAGTTATAACAATATGTATTAAACAAAATATGCAAAAGATAAAACTTCTTTTTTCACTTATAAAGAATGTAAGATCTGTCTTCTTCTTCTTAACATGCCATACACCAAAGTGCGTAGGCGACTATCTCATTACTAGAATTCTGTTCTTGGCGGCGTGACACAGCTCGCCTGTATTGTGTATTCCTGTCCATTCTTTAATATTCCTTAACCAGGATAATTGTTTGCGGCCGGCTCTTCTCCTACCTTCGATCTTCCCTTGTAGGATTAACTGTGGTATTTCATATTTTGCTCCTCTCAATATGTGCCCAAGGTAACCAATCTTGCGTTTTTTAATTAATTCAAAGAGTTCTCTTTCCACGCCGGCTCTCTTAAGGACGTCATCGTTTCGAACTCTATCCACCCAAGGTATGCGCATCATTCTTCTCAATGACCACATTTCAAATGCTTCAAGTTTGTTGATAGATGTTTTTTTTCAAAGTCCACGTTTCCATGACATAAAGCAAGATGGACCATATGTAGCACTTGACCATTCTGTAGCGTATTTCGAAATTTAGGTTTTGATTACATAGGAGCGGTCTGAATTTCACAAAAGCTTGTCTTGCCATTTGTATTCGGGTTTTTATCTCTTGTTGTGGATCCGATTGGTCATTGATTGTGGTGCCAAGGTATTTAAAAGTTTTCACGCGTTTTATGCGATCGTCACCTATGCATATTATCGGGTTTTCTGGAGGGTTTCTGCTAATGACCATATATTTCGTTTTCAAAATGTTGATTTTGAGGCCATATTTTTTACCTATGCTATTCACCCTATCAAGTAATAACTGCTGATCTTCCAAATTATCAGTTATAATCACTGTGTCGTCCGCATAGCGTAGGTTGCTAATTGGTATGCCGTTCACCTTAATGCCTAATTCCGTGTCTTCTAATGCTTCCGCAAATATATTTTCAACATATAAATTAAAAAGCATCGGAGAGAGTATGCAGCCTTGACGGACACCTTTCCGGATTTCAAATTCATCCGTATATTGGTCTTGATCAATCCTCACCTTTGCCATTTGGTTCCAGTATAGATTCTGAATAATTCTGATCTCCTTCTGGTCCATGTTGGCCCTATGTAGTAGTTCCATCATGATATCATGTTTAACATTGTCAAATGCCTTCTCGTAGTCGATGAATACAGATTTTGTAAGATCTGTACTTGATTTTAAATACTAGACTAATTAATTCCTTGTGATTAATTCTTTTCTTTATGATCCATCACTGCCCCAGACTATTATTGTTAGGGATGGACAAATAATCAAACAATTCATTATTATTCATTGCTAATAAGATAAACAATTGTTAGCAATTATATCGAGTGTGTCAAGCACTTTGACTGTTCCAGTACTGTGTTCGTATAGTTCAGTTATGAGCGAAATAAGGTATTGTGGTACATCTACTTCTTTTAGTGTCTGCCATGGTGCTGCCATTTGACTCTGTCGAACGCTTTGCGATAATCTATAAAACAAATGTATAGTGGGATATTGAATTCCCTAGATCTTTTTATTATTTGTCTTACGTTCAGAAGGTGTTCTCGAGTACCTCTACCTTTGGTAATTCCAGTTCGCTCTTGGAGTATTTCTCTTTGTAGCAAAGTTTTCAATCTCTCAGTCAGGCTATTGCATGGCATATATATTTTGTTACAGAGCAATTTTATTTCGGTTTCTTCTGTGGCTTTGAGCATTTTTGCTATTATATCTGGATCTGGTACTTTCTTATACTTGAGTTTAATGATCGCTGGTCTTATTTTATTCTTGAGTATATTAGATTCTTCTTCGATTTTTTTCAGGGACTGCTATATCTTCATTGTTGATTCTCAGGGTTCCTATGTAGTTTTTAACGGCCCAAGTTCTGGCTTTAAAGTCTCTTGTTATGTAGTGTATTTTTATAAATAGATATCTCGGCTGATTGTGTTGATCGTGGCTTCTAATTGCTTTACATATATAGTGATAGTTTTGTTGTCTATGAGCCTTGCATCTTCGTTTTATTTCTTTGTTTAGGTTTCTTAAATTCACTTTTTCCCTTTCACTATGTACTCCACTTTGACAAAGATTTCTTCAATTCTCAATTATTTTAAGGGTTTCATCTGTAATCCAGTATTTCTGTTTCACAGGCTTATTTAGTTTTGGGTGATTAAATGGTGTTATGACACTATTTTTAATAGTCTCCCACATTTCTTCTGATGCGCCCTTTCGAATAGAGGGCATACTTTTTTGCACTTCTTGAAGAAGGTCGCCCTCTTTTCTTAATTACATCCTCTTTGTATATCTTCGTTTGTGTTTAGCTACGAAGGGAGTATGATCTGATCTGCATATCGCCCCTGGATATGATCTGGCTGTTTGGATTCATGATCTCCAGCGAATATTAGTAAGGATGTAATTAGTTAGATTTCTAAACCTATCTCCATGACTTTTCCAATTATAAAGTCGACGTACATGAAGTTTAAATCGAGTATTCATAATAAAATAGTTATTTGTGATAGCAAACTCGATTAAGCGGTCTCCTCGTTCGTTTCTCTGACCTATGCCGAGCTTTCTCTGTACATTCTTTAGGTTAGCTCTTCATTTGGAATTTTTCGTAGAATTCTTCAATTTTATGTTGTTTGCTGTGCTGGTTGGCGCAGTCAACTGGTAACTCGTATGATATTGAGTGTACGTGGTTTGCTTTTCAATTTAAGGATACTATCCTATCGGTCACAGCTTTAAATTTAACGATATATTTCTGTTGTCTTGGTGAGCTCGTAGTTATTTGTGATAGCAAACTCGATTAAGCGGTCTCCTCTTTCGTTTCTCTGACCTATGCCGAGATTTCTCTGTACATTCTTTAGGTTAGCTCTTCATTTGGAATTTTCGTAGAATTCTTCAATTTTATGTTGTTTGCTGTGCTGGTTGGCGCAGTCAACTGGTAACTTGTATGATATTGAGTGTATGTGGTTTGCTTTTCAATTTAAGGAAACTATCCTATCGGTCACAGCTTTAAATTTAACGATATATTTCTGTTGTCTTGGTGAGACTAGAATGGCAACACTTTTAATGCGTTCTAAAATGGCCCTCTTCTAAGCTAGTCCAGTGATTTCAATGTTATCTCTCTTTTAATAATTGGCAGCTTACCTGTGATTGTTTTTAGCCCTTGCACGTGCCATGTACCGACATTAATTAATTTTCTGAGTTTTAATTTTTGTGGATCAGATCATCACCCGGGCTGTGTGACAACACCCGAGGCATTCTCTTGGACATCACGCATAACTTTTTTGGGAATGTAATGGATTTCCCTGCCTATTGCATCGCAGTATTACAACCATTCTACTAATACAGCTTTACTTGTAAAAGTCCAACGGTCCAGAATCATTTTTTAAGCGCCTTATCTTGGGACTGCCGATAGATGCTGCCCATTGTCAGGAGTATTTAACGGCCTTCCGGTCGAAGTGTGGAAAGAAAAGGATATATGGGGATTAGATAAAGTGCAGGATTGGGACCTGTTTTCTTTTAGGAAGGATGCTTAGGAGAGAAATAGTAGCTGGCATAGGAGCAGAGTTGCCAAGCTCTGAAGTAGTTTGTCCTTTATTTGCAATTGTAAAAAAGTAATACCGTTACCCCAAAGAAAAACTAGAGAGAGAAAATTGTAAAGAAAATAATTCAAAAAAATAAACAAGAAAATAACAAATCTAGACCGCTCAAAAGCAGAGTAATCTCTATGTGGGTGTTTAGTCAGTATATTTGTATACAATACTTCGTCGCAAACTTTATTCCTTACTGCGTTCCATCAATTTAGATTCTAGACTTTTTACAGGGAAATCAAATATTTATGTAAATTGTATACGATTTATTGCTAAGGTGTTTTGTTTATTATTAAAGTTTAATCATATTATCTGTGCATTAAATCTTGGGAGCAACTAAGAGATTAATTAACAAACAGAGACTATTTAAACATACATTTTATCTACCTGTATTAACTTCTTCTACACATACTATTTTCCGTTACTTGTAACATACATTGGAGATAATATGCAAAAAAATTATTTTAATACTTTTTCAATTTTAATTTATAAAATTTATTACACATATCGTGTATAATTTGGCAAGACGCATACGTCAGTTATAATGAAAACTACTAAGCTCTTTAAAACCTAGTTTTAATCCTATAGTGATGAAACTGCTCTTAAAATTATTATTTATAATTTAAATTTTTTAAGTAGATAACAACTTTAAAGTGAGATAATACTGAAATTTCTATGGTAAATTATAGTCTCATTGTAAATATAATTTTTCGGCGTTATCTTTATATCAAGGTTATTTAATCAAGTCATATCTCTTGTATATTTAGTCTAATTATTCAGGTTGTAAAAATTACCTCACTAGAGGCTTAAAAATTTCTTCATCGTACAGTATACAAATTTGTTCCCGTAACCAGCTTATTTATGGTAAACTGGCAAATACGTAATTTTCTAGGTACAATACAGTTTATCAGAAACATTAGAATAACCGTTTTGGTGCTATTTATAACATATAACTCTGTTAAGCTATTTATGACAACTTACTCCATATTATTATAGACAATATCGTCAATAACACGAAGAGAGGGGGAAATAATCGCATATTTTAAAAAACTGCACTTTATAAAACATTAAGTTTGTATTCTCTTCTTCTTCTTCTTCAGCCTTAAGTAATTCAACTTTATACATAGGCCTCTCCCAAATCAATCCAGTGTTTTCTATTTTGCGCCACTTGTTCATAGCTCTCTCTATTGCCCAAAGTTCTATGGAGTCGAATGCCTTTTCATAATCAACGAAGCCAATATATAAGTTCAAGTGATATTCATTGGCTTTCTCTATTAGGGTTAGGACTGTAAGAAAATGATCCGCTGTACTGTAACCCATTCGGAATCCTGTCTGCTCTACCGGTTGATAGCTATCGAGCTTCGACGTTAACCTGTTAGTTATTACTCTCATAAACAGTTTGTACATTTGGGATAGCAGGGAGACTTGCCTATAGTTGTCCCCTGTCTCCTTTTTTGAAGAGAAGTATTGTCAAACTTTCTTTCCAATTATCTGGGACTTCTCCTCTGTGAAGACATTCGTTTAAAAAAAATTTTCAATTCTTCGAAAATAATTTCGCTCCCCTCCTTCAACATTTCTACAAGTATTCTATCTGGACCCGGAGCCCTATTGTTCTTTAGTTGTGTCATAGCTTGTTTTATTTCGAAGGATTCTATATTAGGGAGGATTTTTGAGTTGATTCGTTATCTTTCTCTTAAGATCTTCCTTTGCAGTGTTATCTGGCTGGGTTCTTGTTTGAGGAATATAAATCACGGTAAAATGTTTGAGTAGTTTTTAGGATTTCGTTCTTTTCTCCTATTTCTTTTCCATGTTTATCCTTGAATGACATTATTATAGTCTTTACTAAGTTTTATCTTAAACATTTCAGGCCTCGGTTCTTTTCTATTATTTTTTCTACCTTGTTTTCATTATAGATCCTTAAATCTTCCTTTACTAGCTTCTTTATTAGTTTATTCAATTCTTTAAAACCATCGGTGTTTCGATTTCCTTCGCTTAGAAATGTGCGTCTCTTTTCCATCAACCGTTTTGTTCCATCACTTATTTTGTCTTCCTTATTTTTCGTTTTCTTTTCAACAGTCAGTCCTGCTTTCAAGAGCTTTCGTTGCATTTCTTAATTAATTGTGTTCATGTCGGAATATTCTTGTTGATAATGTTTTACAAATTCTTTTCCTAATACTTCTCTGTACTATCTCCCTTCTGTCGCATTTTAGTTTGATCTATCTGATTACAATAATTATGTGGCCTGTTTCTACTGGTTTTCGTCTAATAAAAATCCTTGCGATTGCGAGCAGTTATATTACAGTATTATTATATCTGTCATCGTGAAACTACTCTGATATATATAGTTGTTATTGTCTTCTTATTTCGTTTTTATTAACAATGATTTTGTTGTTATTGTCAACTCGTACAGTTAGTTCAAAAGGTAATTGGTAAGTGTAGTATATAACTTTCTTCTTTTTTTTATTACGACTTGTTCCCTTATTTCTTTAAATGCATTTTTCTCTGAGAACCTTGAATCACCAATCCCATTCTCTTTGCTTTATCTGCAGCTGACCTAAATGAGTAATATGTGCAGTTTGTTCTTCGTCGTTTATGACCATGTTTCGCTGTTTTTTCCTCTTCATAATTACATGTCAAGAATATAAGAGACTGAGCCAGAACTGAAGGAAGCGTCCTTATACATCGAGTCCACAATAGAAAGATTTTGCCTTACTGGCCGCCAATCTCAATAGATATGATACATAGGAGGAACAGGAATTACATGTTGA
Organism: Diabrotica undecimpunctata; assembly: GCF_040954645.1. Classification (NCBI taxonomy): domain Eukaryota; kingdom Metazoa; phylum Arthropoda; class Insecta; order Coleoptera; family Chrysomelidae; genus Diabrotica; species Diabrotica undecimpunctata. Next base: position 157,076,151 of record NC_092809.1, read on the forward strand.
TATTTCGGATTTTTCATCACATGAGCAAATTAGTGCAATTTTCTGCTTTTTATAGTATTCAGAACCTCTCTGTCTTTTTTTAGCCCTTGTATAACTTCTTGATTTGCCACTCTTTCCATCCATGATATCCTTAACAGTAATCGTTAAGCCGACATCTCGAAAGCTTTAATTCTTTTACGTATTGTTTTAGTGAGAGTGCATGTTTCCATTCTATACAATGGAATGCTGATGCCTAGACTAGAAAACTATATGGAAAAATACATTTTTCTTTGGTTAATTTTATAATTTTTTTAATTCTTCGCTGTAGATGTCTATATTCCGTTTCACTTGATTTAATACGTCGACGTTGATTCTTCAATTTCAAGATATCTTCTGTCATCCATTTACTTTTTTTGATTATTTTAATTCTATAATCTTATTTGTGCAGATTTCGTTATCGTAGTCTTTAAATTCATTCCATAGTTTCTTTGGACCTTCCAGTTGTTCTCAGATGTTCTTAATTCTACTATTACATTCTTGCGTTAGGCTTTCACGGCTATCGTCTAACCTCTTAACAACACTAGGGGTTGGCATCTTCTGAAGATGTTACTGCTTCGCTTGTAGTCAGTTTCAGCTTACAAGCGAAGCAGTAACATCTCCAGATGATGCCAATTCCTAGTGTTGGCGAAACGTCAAAAACTAATCTTAGAAGACAACGGTCTAACAGACCGAACAAACAGTTTAACAGGTATTAAATTCTTGTTGGGGTTCATGGTCAGGAGTTGGTGATCAGATCTAATATCTGCTCCAGGAAATGTAGTGATTTTTTGACGTCATTTCGAAAACAATCAATCACAAATACATAATATATTTTATTTCTTAAATACCTAGGAAATGGGGTTTCCAAGTATATAGTCGTCACTTTAGTAGTTTATACCATGTGTTTCCAATGATCATATCAAAGAATTCATATAATCTCTGTCCTCCATATAATGCTGTATGAGACCATAAAGATCTACAGTTCGACTTTGTTGAGCTTCTCCAACTTTAGCATTGAAGTCGCCCATCATATATAAAATTTCGTCTTTACTAAGCTTTAATAAGGTGTCTAGAATGTGATCACAGAGCTTTTCGACTTCATCGTCATATTTCCTATCTGCAATATGGGTATTATGGGCATAGATTTGAAGTATATTAAATTTGATTGGCCAAGTATGTGTTTGGAGTAATATTAGTCTATCCGAGACTAGTACAGTGGCGCACCCAAGGGAGGAGTTTTGGGGGTTAACCCCGCCCCCAGGGAACTATTCTGACACTGTTATTCACAAATTTTAAGGCCTCAAAATGGAGGTAGCATAAAAAATAACAAAAAAAATTTTGGTGTCCCCCTTTACTAATATACTTACCCATTTTTGAGATACGGATCTTTTGTGCTGTTATCTTAATAAAATAATACACTACCACCCTTTTTACTAGTTATTGACACGGACCATCTTAGCCGCAAATAGACTTTTGACAGTTTATGTGAAAATTCCAAATTAGATTTTCTTATTTGTTGGATTTATTCACGAGAATTTCGTATGTTTACTACCTGAGTTTATACCTCGTGATATAAATATGGTTTCTCCTATCCTGACGAATCTTGACCTCCGTTTTTCATGATTAGTAATGTCTTGTAATTGAAGTGTCAATTCCATGGTGATTTGCCTGGGGGTACTCTACGAGTCTTTAATGTAGTGGTTCTCTTTGTCTCCTGTATTCTTATTCGGTTGATCATTTGTTGATTCATCCGCCTTCAGGACCAATTTCTTGATCTTGAGCTTTTATTAGGTGGGAGATTACTTATACCAGCAATCACTCAGTGATCTCCTTATATAGTTTAGCCTGCAGGCCAATGCAGTTGCCCGGGGTGTAGCACATGGAACCATAAGTGAGAGTTGGGTATCTTAGGACCAAGAATCAATAACCATCTGTTGTCTGTAGTGCTCTATGTGGTCGTTCCGATAAGAAGTACGTCTCTACTAATCGTTACTTTAACATACTTATCATTTACAATAGTTACCGGTAACGTTTTACTTTTCCATTATTTCCAACAAAACTTCATAAGGTTTTGATAGCTTTCAGATACAGATAATTGCTTCGGAATAATTGCTCAGTTTTTAGCAGTGTAATGCATATTATTTACTACACAATAATCCACACTTTTTATCCATGTAGTTATAAAGTAAATATATAATGGAAATTTTCTGTTTGATTTGTTTTCAGAAAGGTGAATTTCTGTTCTAAACAGTATTTTAGAGGGTTTTCAGACGTGGATACTGTATGCGAGATACAGAATTTTCGATGGCGACTGTATCGGATTCACGGGCATCCTCGTCAGTATGAAAATAGTAGCAGTGCAGTGCGGTTATATTTTTGGAGTATGGATGTAGAAGAGTATGTTATGCTGTGGTACATATTAAATAAAAAGAAAAAGAAACTGAAAAGACGACGTAATTTGTGGGTTCATCCTATTGTAGAATTAAGAGAAACCAAGGGAACGTATAACTATATTCAGAAAACACCGTCTTTCTTTCGTTGCTCATTCACAATTATTCGACAGAAAATCGCGCGTCTATGGAATGTGGTGCAAAAGTATTCGTGTCTGAAAGCGTTCATTTAACGTAATGTTTCTTCTGTATCTGGGATACGCATTCAGTCGTCGGCGACAGGAGGGTCCGAGATACTGAATTCGGTATCTCGCACGATACACTTACACAGTGTAAGTGTATCGTGGTATCTCGCATACTGTATCCCTCGCGCGTCCTGTCTGAAAAGCTCCATTTGAGTCTATGTAATATCTGCGTCTCGGATACGCGTATCTCGGATACAGTATCCTCGTCTGAAAGGGGGCTTAATGTGTTTACAAGAGTATACATGATTATATTCTCCCACTAGCTGATTTCGATTTTAATGAAATATTTCTCTATTTCATATTTTTCTGCTTATTTTTTGTTTGGTTTTGACAGTAGACATTTTGGAGCTTATTTATGTGAAAAAAGACTCTTATTTTCCCAAATTAGTAAAGATTTGCTGAATGTTTTAAAATTTAACACTTGCTAACTTACCTTATTTAAAATAAAATAATTGTTACATACAATGTAACACATACTACGTATGTGTTAGTTTTAAGAATGATTGTAGCAGTTTTATTTTAATTACTTTATTGGGCCATTGTTTTATTATTAGGAACGGGTTTATCTACAGATAAATAAGACTATCTTTGGCAAACATTTGGATTTATTACCAGCTTGCACACGAATAGTGTTCATGGAATTTTTCTGCGATAAACTCATTGAAATAAAATGTTTTATTAAGCTTTACTGTCGTTAAGATAAAGAGGTGTCACGAGAGTTTGCTTAATTTAAATTAAATGACGGGTTTAAATATTTTTTTAGCTTTATTCATATACTTATTTGTTTTTAGTTCTTGGTATTGCCGAGAACCCAATCATAAGCTAATTGGTTTTTCCCAGTTTTGGCAGCAAGTGTTTGAGTTTTTTAACCACTGTTGATATATTCTTTTACAGCTGTATCCATCATGTGCAAGTTTTAGCTGCATTCTATCCCTTCAAAAATTAGGTGTTTGTAGTTTTTGTAAAATTACACCAAGAATGTAGTTGTATACTTACATAAAAAACGAGAATGTAATCAAAGAGAACTCCTTTAGAACTTCCTCGTAGAAAATACCAAAATAATGTCATAAAGGTGAGATGGCGAATGAACTTTGATTCTAAAGCCAATAATCCCCAATCACACACACACACACACACACACACACACACACACACACACACACACACACACACACACACAGACACGCACACACACACACAAAACACAGACACAAACGAACACAATTAGTTAGTAGTATATCTAGTCATGCAATAATAATTGTTCTCCATTCTCGTTTTGAGATTATTCGTTAATTTCCGAATTCTACTTACAATATTTTCTTCGGTCGGGTCTTCTATTTCTCTATTATATGGCTAATGTAATGGATTTTAGTTCTTAGTTATTCACTTTTCAAACTTCAACGACTGTTTAAATTGTGTCCTTCTTTATATTAGTGTTTCTTTCTTGCTAATTAAATTAACGTCCTTATCCTTGATAAATAAGCAATTTTTCTCTTGAACCTTTTTAATATTTTTTTCTGATTTTTTTTGTTTTTTAAATTATATATAAAGAGAAAAAAAAAACAACGTGTCTTTTTTAAATTATATTTAACCTATATATATATAGGATAAAGGAGGAGGGTTGAGGAGATGGGCTAGCAATTCATCACTTGTCAAAAGAAATAAATGCTAAAAATTTCGACTAAAAGCCTCAGAATACAAAGGATGGATCAAAACACAGACGACTTCTTCTTCTTTATGTGCCGTCTTCTACCGAAGGTTGGCGACCATCAAACGATAGGTTTCTCTGTTTTGTGCCGCATGTATTATTTTCGCGGCTTCTGGTATTTGAAACCATTCTCTCAAATTTCTCAGCCAGGATTTCTTCTTTCTACCCAAACCTCTTCTACCTTCAATCTCACCTTCCACGATAAGCTGTAGCAGACTGTACTTATCATTACGGAACACATGGCCAAAGTATGACGCTTTCCTCCTTTTAACAGTTGTTAACAATTCCATCTCTTTACCCATTCGTCTTAATACCTCTGTGTTGGTCACTCTGTCTGTCCAAGGTATTCTCAGTATGCGTCGATACAGCCACATTTCTAGAGCCGCTAACTTCTTTATAGTTGCTGCTGTTAACGTCCACCCTTCAACTCCGTAAAGTAGCGTAGAGAGTACGTAGCATTTCGTGGCGCGCCATCGGAGGTTAACGCTTAGGTGGCGGTTGCTTAAGAGCTTTCTCATTTTGATGAATTTGGATCTTGCTATTTCAATTCGGATCTTAATCTCTACATCTGGGTCCCACTTATCATTTACTGTATATCCCAGATATTTAAATCGGTGTACTCTTTCAATACGTTCGGCTTCAATATTCAGGTCGATATGTTGAATGTTCTTTTTACTGATCACCATAAATTTAGTTTTCTTTCTAACTACAGACGACTATTGCAACGGAAAAGGAAAGTGATATTGGCTACATTGAATGTACAAATAACCAAACAAGCAGAAGTATTCAAAGAATTAGCGGAAAGAAAAATAGATATATGCATTCTCACCGAGACCAAGAAAAAGGGAAAAGGAAATGAAGAGATAGGAGAATAGATACATATCTACAGTGGAGTGAGTAAAGATAACAGAGCTAAGAGAGGAGTCTCTATTGCCATTCGAAAAAATCTTAATATTAAATCGTGAACTGAAGTGAATGAATGACTGCTAAAAGCTAAAAGGGACAAAAAGTAACATCCCCTAAATATAACCTAGAAAGCTTAAAAGAAGATTCAACCAAATTTCTTTAGAAATTACGACTGGCCACAAAATTACAAAATGTGGATCGAGAAAATATATCAGCGGAAGAATTATACCAGCAACTTAAAAAAAGCATTTATGAGGCTGCAAGTGAAGCTTTGAGGTATAAAGACAAACATGAAACAAAAAATCAAGAATGGTGGTCGGAGAATATGCACACGTTAGTAAACAAGAAGAAAACTGCTTATCAGAAATGGATGTCAACGAGAAAGGAGGAAGATTACAAGATATATAAAAAATTAAATCGAGATGTAAAAAGAGACGTAGTGAAAAGTAAAATGAGATGTGGTATCGAAGATGTGTAAAGGTGGATAGGTATATGGGTGGAACAAGAATATGGCAAGCGTGGAAGGTAATAAAGTCTCTCCGGAGGGAAGAAAAGATCTAACTTACAGTTAATAGATCTGAAACAGTGGAAACACCATTGTGAGGTCTTACTGATAGAGAATAAATGTAAATTCCAAGAGATTGAAATGGAAGAAATATCCGAAGATACACTAATAATTGAGATAACAACCGGAGAGTTAGGCGATGCCATCAAAAGATCGAAACACGATAAAGCAGAAGGACCTGGAGACATCCCAATTGAGTTGGTAAAGTATGGACCAAAAAAAATATTACATGAGACGTTGGTTCAACTATTTAACAAATGCTTAAAAGGTCAAAATATCCCTGATGATTGGAATGTTGGATACATCAGCTCAATATTTAAGAAAGGGAGGCTATGTTATCAGCTCAGTAGGGAGGTTGTACGGTCGAATAATAAAAGAAAGAATAGAATCAGAATACGAAGACATAGAAGAACAAAATGGATTTGGTGGAGGAGGATCGTACACTGATGGTATATTCGTTCTGCAGCAGGAAATATAATAACGAAAGGCAAGGAATCTATCTACCCACCTATTGTTTGTAGATTTAGAGAAGGCATACAATACGGTACCTTTGAAAAAACTGTTTCAAACATTGACGAAAGTAGGTCTTAGTATAGAGAAAATGCAAGAAGTGTGGTTAAAGAAGAAAACTTTACATCTGAATCATTTCCAATAACACAGGGGCTTAAACAAGGATGTTGTCTATCTCCAACCTTATTTGAAATATATATTCAATCATCGCTAGAGCAGTGTAGACAGAATTGAAACGAGACAACTAGTGTGGTATGGTCACGTGAAGCGAATGAATGAAGATAGATGGCCAAAGAAAGCTTTAAATTACATACCATAACAAAGAAGAAGAAGGAGAAGGCCTTCAATTGTCTGGGAAGAAAATGTACGGCACATAATGAGAATAAAGCCATCAACGAAGACGAATGGATGGACAGAAAACGATGGCGGTCGAAATGTGAGAAGCGACAGAGACTGTAGGAACCTCGCTTATATATATATATATATATATATATATATATATATATATATATATATATATATATATATATATATATATATATATATATGTATATTTATATATATAAATTTATATATATGTATATATATATATATATATATTTATTTATATATATAAATTATATTTTCACGATATTGCTTTTTATACGTATAATTTTTTCTTGGTTCTCGGTATTTGTTTATCTAGCATCTTCAATTTCCAGTTCATATTCGTCGTCAAAACATCCATTGATTTTTTCGGTCTTCTAGTTATCTAACACCACTTCTTTCTTTGCTCTTAATATAGCAGCTATAGTTTGTTGACACATATTTTCTATGCCTCCTCCTTGTACCACTGCAAATAATTCCGTTTATATATTTTTTATTGGTTTTTAATTAATATAATTATGTTCTTGTTTCAATGGGAATTACAGTTTTTTTATATCTTTCTTCGTTGTGTAAAGTCATCTTTCAGTCGTTTTCTTTTTTAATTTGAATTGCAACTCCAGCTATATTCTCCGACAGTGTTAACGAAAAGAGTAAATATAAATTGAGATACAGGTGAAAATGAGGTAGTACTAATTATCTTGATAAAAAACACATGATTATCATATTTAAAACAAAATCAGAGTCGGATTTAGGTAGTAATTTTTAAATTAAAAATCGCTATTACAAATTTTTAATTTCTTCGGTCTATATATTTTGTTATATACCGTTTGAGTCTATGCATGCAGCAAAGTACTAATTATCTTAATAAAAACACATGTTTAAATGTGAATAAGCCACAATTAAAGGTTAAAATACGTTTATTGACGTTTCAATTTCCACTTCGGAAATCGTTCTTAAAATACAAACATTAGTAAATTAAACAAATTTTGTTTTTTTTTACTTAGTGAAAAATTCTTCTAATAATTAAATTTTATCTGACTCATCTATATTGACAATTCAGACATACCTTATACATTTTAAAGTAGACGACTTTAAAATGATATTGCCAATATTGTTGAGTTGCGTTCCTGGGACGACTTTACTTATAAGATAGTTCATTCGATTATATGAAATCAACTTTAACTTGAGAATATCCATCAGAAAAGATCATAACATGTAATTCGTCTTTAAAAAGACAAATACATGCCATGATGACAGTAAAATTCTCCTGTTAGTGATTCCATAGTAAATTATGAGGGAAAAACCAGGAAAAAAAACCTCATAATACAATCCCGACATGGTAAGTATTTGATCGTGCATTTAGTTTACCTTCAATAAACACCAAATTCCGATTTTATATGTTTGTTATTTAAAAAACATAAATGATGTATTCTCTATATGTTACTGACTTACCAATACTGGTATTTTCCTTTTAATAACTTCCTCTTTCAATATGGGTAACCAGATCCTACTACATTCTGCCGAGGAATTCGCGACACAATTGGTCTCATTTAGCATAATTAGAGCCGCTTCTTTGATTTTTCTCTTTTTACCATCCGTTTCTTTTAGGACTATATTTGAATCATTCCATTGAACCCTATGTTCATTATCCCATGCGTGTTTACAGATTTGAGATCTATCAAATTCTCTATTTTTAATATAGGATTGATGTTCACTTATTCTAACATTTAATGGTCTTGATGTTTCACCTAAATAAAACTGATCGCATTCACAAGGTATTTTATAAATGCAATTCTTTGTCCTTTCTTGTTCATTGTTAGGTTTGGTTTTGGACAAAATAGATCTCAACGTGTTTGTTGTTTTGAATGTTGTTGAAATGTTGAATTTATTTCCTATCCTTTTAAGCTTTTCAGATAATCCTTTTATGTATGGTATTGTTATTTTCCTCGTATTATTCCTTGCATATGCTGTAGGATCTCGTTCTAAGTTGTTTTGTTCTATTCGATCGATTGTTGAAAATTCCTTATTTATAAACGATAAAGGATAATTATTTTTTAATAAACCAGATGTTAACAAATGTTTTTCCTCCAAGAACGAATTTTCGTTAGAACAAGTAATTTTGGCTCTATCGTATAAGGATTTAATAATTCCCTTTTTAATATTAATATTGTGATTTGATTTGAAATTTAAATATCTGTTGGTGTGTGTTGGTTTTCTATACACCTGAGTTTCGTATCCAGTATCGTTCTTAGAGATTAAAACATCCAGAAAAGGTAATGTGTTATTATATTCCTTTTCCATGGTAAATGTTATTGTCTCTTCTTTATCGTTTATATCATTTAGGAATGTGTCCAACAACTCTGATCCATGAGGCCATATTGAGAATACATCATCTACATATCTCCACCATACTGAGGGTTTTAAATTTTGTTTAGAAATAATATTTGTTTTAAAATCTTCCATAAATATATCGGCTAATAATGGAGATAAACTAGAGCCCATTGCTAGTCCAAAACTTTGTTTATAGAATTTATTATTTAGTTGAAAGTATGTATTATCAGTACATAATGTTATTAACTCCATTATAGCTGATATATTTAGTCGTGTTCTAGTTGCCAATGTATCATCACTTTCTAATTTTGTCTTAAAAAATGCCACAAGAAAATAGCTTCAGAACAATATTAAAAAACACATGATTATCATATTTAGAACAAAAGTAGAGCCTGATTTACTTAGTAACTGTCAAAGTACATATTGCTGTTACAAATTTCAACTCTCTTCGGCCTACATATTATATTATATCAAAATCTCTGAATCGACAACCTTTTTGGAGTTTTACCTGTTCCAGGATTCTTTTTTATTCTAAACTATTTTTTTTATTTTTAAGGTTGTTATATCATTTCCTATTTATTCTATGTATCACAGCTTCGGTCTTCCTCTTGTTCTTTTTCCTAATGATACTTGTTTGCTTATTTTGTTTGGTATTTCGCCATCTTCCATCTTTCACACATGCCCATCCAACTCAGCCATCCTATTTTAATAACTGTTACGATATCTGGATCCTGGTATATTTTTTATATTTTGTATATTTCAAAGTATCTTGTATCTTTTTCGCCAAATTTTCTTTTGTACCTTTGTATATGCGTCGCAAAATTTTTGTTTCAAAGTTGGCTAATAATCTTTCTTCACTTTTAGAAAGTGTCCAGTTTTCATTACCGTCCAGTTTTCATAAATATCGGTCTAACTAGTGCTTTGTATATTTGGCATTTTGGTTTTAAGGATATTCGTCGTTCTACTTCGTGTGTAATCGAACAAGGCAAGATTAGATTTTTGCCGTTTCTAAATCTCATTGCATAAGGTAAGGATACCTGTTTGTCCCGAGGAAATGGTAGAATGTAGAAAGTACATTCACAGCGAACAGGGCTTCCCTCGTTCCCAGTGCATTTCTAAATCCAAATTGTGTGTCACTTATGTCCTGCTCAAGTTTGTTGTGTGTTCTCTGGTATATAATTTTTAAAAATATTTTGAACATATGACTCATTAAACTTATTATCCGGTGGTCTTGGCATTCTATTGCATTTGTTTTTTTTGGTAGTGTTATGAATGTTTACATCAGTCAATCTCTGGGAATGATTCCTGGACTGTATATTGTATTGAATAAGTCGACCAATATTCCAATTTGCTGTTCTTCTATTAACCGTATTATGTCTAGGTATTTCATCAGGACCTGTTGTCTTGTTGTTCTTTGTTCGCTTTATCATCTCTAATACCTCATCTTCTGTTATGTCTGGGCCGTTGTCGAACTTTTCCTGCTCTAGTACTATCTCAGTCCGTTCGTCTTTAAATAGCTCTTGAATATATTCCTGCCATCTTTTAAGCCTTTCACCGACGTCTATAATTATTTTGCCGTTTTTATCCAGCAGTATGTTTGATTTTTTCTTAATATTAGTGCCTGTAATTTCTCTAATTTTTTTATGAAGGTTTAAGTTATCATGTTTCTCTACCAACTGTTCAATCTCTTCGCATCTGTCACTACATCATCTTTCCTTTACATCTCTGATCTTTCTCCTTATTTCTGTGTGTATAATATTATACATGTTTTTGTCTTTGGTTTATAAGATCTTCTTACTTCCATGAGATCCAGAATCTTATCGGTCATCCATTCATTTTTGTTCTTGATCAGCTTAGGTGTTAGCGTTGTCTCACATGTGCGTATAAGAGCATCTTTTAACATATGCCATTTCCTGTTCGCATCTTCAGTAGGAATAATTTCTATTTTGGTGAGATCTTCTTTAATTTTTAGTGTGACTTGCTCTTTTGTTGATGGATCTCTCAAACGGGATACTTGTATCATCTCTACTTTAGTTTTAGCCACAAGCTTTTTTAGATTAATTCTTAACCTTCCTACAACTGGGTTGTGATCTGATCTGACATCAGCTCCGGGGTATGATTTTACTGATTTTATGGAATTTCGGTATCGTTTGCAGACGAGAAGGTAGTCAATTTGGTTTCTGATGACGTTATGTTGGTTGGAGATTTCTATAAGTCTCAACTCGAAGTAAATTTCTACATCCGAATTTTCGTACGGGAGTTTGTTAAAAAATTTTTACTCAGTTCATTTGTTTTATTTAGTGCTTTCTTAAATAATATAAAAGTGCATTGTAATTACATTATTTCGACGGTTAAATGTCAAAACCTCATTAGTCAAAAATTGGCCATTTTTGATTTATGAGGAATTGGGTTGAAAATATTACCAAATGTTCTGGCAAAACCTGAGATTCATGAAAATTATGTTTTGGCATATTTTAAGTAGTAGTTCAATAGATACTAAGAAAGAAAAAATATGAAGTGTTTTGCTCTTCCAAAAAATATTAGGTTTCGATATTATTAACCATCATCGATTTATTAGTGATAACCTATTTCTGCTTACACTGATTCAGATATTGGTTTTAACTGATTACGCCTTATCAGAGTTTATTAATGACATATTTTTGTAGGTCTGGCATTTTTTATTTCTTCTGTTTGTTAATATTTTACTAGCCTAACCACTCCTCACTTGCAATATCCTTTACTGACTTCCCTTATATCATATTTTGATTATAAGCGCTTTAAAATTATTTCTCTTGTTTGCCAATTAAATCGAACTGTATTTGATTGCCAAGCACTATGGAGGAGTTTGTAAAAATTTCAAATTAAAAGATATTTAACAGATCTATAGTCTTTATCACTTTTTATAGTTCTAGCAATGTTTCTCTTTATTCGTTTTGCTAGAATACGTAGATTAATGCTTGACATATGCATTGACATATGTTACTAGTTTTTAAATTTAAATTCGCATTTTGGTGTTAGTTAAATTGGCTCGAAATTAATTAACAATCAAGGCAATTAAACAAATTTTAATTTTTTGTGAAGTTACTAATAATAATCATGCATTGCCAAGGTAATAAATTTCATACGTTAAATTTTTGTGGTAAGCCAACAATAAAATCTTGCAATAAAAACTGTAGACTCTAAAACAATAACAACGACATATATGATGAATTTATTTATGGCTTGATAAAAATTATTTATGATTTTATCGTTCTAGTTTTTACAATTTAGAAGTTTATTTACCATTTCTCAAGTAGTGTTTCAAGGTGTAAACGTACAGAAATTCTCCAATATAAAATTTTAAGTCTTGCGATAAGGATTTACTGGAAATTTAATCATAAATAACGAAAATAATAATATATAAAATATATAGGGTAAATATGTACAACATGATATAAAGTTTTATTTTTTATAACTTTTTATTGGTAATTCACAGCATATTAATTTATAACTTACATCAATTATCTTTGGTCCTTAAAGTATCGAAACTAATAGCCACTTTAAGCAAAAAATCTATAATAAAACAATACTTATTCAAATGACCTGAATCATAATCCATTTTGCCATATACTTCGGATGTGCATATACTTCCATATACTTCGGACAAAATGATATATTTCTAATAGACAAAAAGACATACATATAATAGATACAAAATTATTGGCATAATTCGCAAATGAACCATTTAGTTCTTCTTGGAACATCAGCGAAAGAAGCGTGAGCTCACCGCGAACGTAAACACCGCAACCAGTGTTCTCCAGACTTAGATCTTCGAAAGAAGCGTGAGCTCAACGCGAATGCGATAAATATTAGGAAAATCTTCTTTCTCTTCATATTTTTCTAATAATTTTTTAGTGGCTTTGCTTTTTTTCTTTGTTGGGGGAGCTTTTGGCTCATTTTTTACGAGTACAAGTGAACACCAAAGAGCTGTGTCGAATTTTTGGTTTATGTTTCTCTTGGCCACTAATAAAACATTCTTTATTACGTTAAGAATGTCCTACGATTAATTTTCGCATGAGACTCCTGGTTCGAAAAAATACAAAATTAAATTTCTATTACAAAAAAATTACTTTTGTATTAAAATACACAAATGTGACTTTAAAAGTTTTATTTAATTCAGTTTCCTTCGGTGGTACAAATTCGACTCAACTAACTCTAACTATCTAGGCAATTGTATATATTCTTATAATATGATATTCCATACTCCCTACATTCTCAGACGAAAAAGCCATTAAATTTTAATTGCCTTCACCAGCCCTCAGCCGGAGAGACGATACGCTGATTAGGGGATTTTTAAAATAAACGTTAAGTATTTACTCGACATTCTTTTTGCGTCGGAGAAAGCAGCTCACTAGAAACATCAAGAGCAGAAGACGATGGACATTCATTGATAGCAGCAGAAGTTAAAACAACTTCTAGACCGGAGTTTGTTGTTGAAACTTGAGATGAAAGCTTGTCAGTCGGTAAGTGCTGTTATTTCGGCTGCAATATTTTCTTCAAATATCGTCTAATTGGAATATTGCTAAACGAGAGGTAACGCAGCAGTCACATTGACCTGATACTTATTTGTCACATAAACTGAATCATCTGCTTGTTGTGAAGGTTGTGTCAAAACCTGTTCAGACTTGACAGAACTCATTACTGTTGCAGGTTGATAAGGCTGTTTATTGGAGTTGTTTTCTAGAGGTATGTTTGTAGTTTCAAGGAGCTCAATCATATAATACGGAAATATTTTATAAGAATAAGGCCAGATGCCAGTATTTTTAATCCGTACAGCTGCAGCTGCCTTACCATATGCTTCTTTGAACCAAACAGCGATCTGAAGATGCGTAACAACACGTCCAGGATGTGCCTTCAGCCATTTAGCATTTTTTTGGTTACAGCAGGTCTTCAAAGGTCCAAAAAGTAGACGTCAAGATGTTGCATAGGATGAGTGCAATGTGGAAGCAGACAAATGAATACCGTTTTGTTTTGTATATTCCAAATTTTCAATGCCTTTATGCCCATTACTTGCATGTCCATCGAACAAATAGAATAACTTTATCGTCAATGCTTACTTTTACAAAATTTTGGAAATGTTTTATCCGTTTCATAAATATTTCGTTAAGAATTGAAATTGAATCTACGTTCAAAATTTGACAGATTATAAAACGCTGCGTTATGGTAGCGTGGTGTAACTGTTAGATTTTTGTTAAAGTCCGCCACATTAAAAATAACCCGCCTCTGTCATTTTGTACACATATGTCATTTTGTACGTATTTCCCCTTCCTATTCAAGACTAAAGAACTTAAGCTACATTTGAAATTGTATATCACGCTTTCGCATGACTTAAAAATCTCTTGGTTTTAAATTGTTATATTTTGTAATATATCTTTCGGTTAAATTTATATCTAAAAATAAAAAATTATAAACTAAGGGAAGAAACAACTCCCAGAAGGGCTTAGAAAGAGATGGACAATGAACATGAAATAACAGAAACAATAGAAGAAGAATGGGGAAAATTTAAAAATGCGATGATAAAAACAGCTAAATCAATATGTGGTACTACAAGAAATAACAACAGAGGGAAACGAACATCTTGGTGGAACGATGAAGTGAAAAGAGAAATAAAAGAAAAGAAGAAACTATGGAAAGAATACGAACAAGACAAAACACACCAAAAATAAGAAAATTATAAGAGACAAATAACAAAAGTTAATGAGATAGTTAAGAAAGAGAAACAGAAAAGTTGGGAAAAATTCGGAGAAAAAATGGAAGAAAACAGCACAGAAAACGTAAAATTATTTTACTGAACACTGAAAAACCTAAGAAGCAACAAAGAAACGAAACTGAAACAAATAATGAACAAGGAAGGAACAATAATAAACGACGATAAGACAATAATGGAAAGATGGAGGGACCATTTGCAGCTGATACTGAATGGAAATCAAGCGAATACAATGGAGAAGAAAAACCACAACAAGAGAGTATCCATAAGCAAAAAAAAGCAAAAGAAAAATTGTTATACATATATAACCTAATATGGAAGAGAAAAGTAATACCCAGAGAATGGACAAATGCAGTAATTATACCTATATACAAGAAAGGAAACACAGACTGTAAGAACTATAGAGGTATATCACTACTATGTGTAGCAGCAAAAGTATACGAAACCATAATAGAAAGGAAAATCAGAAAAGAAATAGAACATAAATTAGAGAACGTACAAAGTGGATTCAGGAAAGGACACAACACACAAGACCATATATTCACCATGCAACAAGTAATAGAAAAAGTCTTAAAGAAAAATAAAGAAATATATCTGAGCTTTATAGACATGGAAAAAGCATTCGACTCAGTCAAAAGAATAGATATATGGAAAAGCCTAAAGAAGAAGCAAGGAAGTGAAGAACTGATAGAAGCAACAAAGAGTATATAAATGAAAACAACAAATACAGTAAGAATGTTAAATATACAGTCAGAACCATTTGAAACAACTCAAGGAGTTAGACAAGGGGGAAGTCTCAGCCCAGTGCTATTTATAAATGTAATAGATGAGATACTGAAAGAATGTAAGAAAACATTCAAGAAATACTGCATCGGTTGAAACAGTATGCAAATGATAAACGCTGAGATGTTTATATTTGCAGACGACATAGTATTAATTGCGGAAACTACAGAACAACTTAAATACAACTTAGAGAAATGGAACCTAGAAGCAAGCAAATACAACTTAAACGTAAACAAAGAGAAGACTCAGATAATGAAAATATCAAGGAAACAAGGGACGGAAGATCAAATAGAAGTAATGATAGACCAACAAAAAATAATACAGACAAATTCATACAAATACTTAGGAACAGTAATCAACAACAAAGGAGACATCGAGGACGATCTTAACAACAGAATGGATAACACAGGAAAACTATTCCAAGCACTAAATAGAGGATTCCTTAATAACAAAGAAATATCAACAAAGACCAAGATGACAATATACAAAACAATATATAGACCTACAGTGACATATGGAGCAGAAAATTGGATATTAAACAAAAGACATCAGAGCAGAATTCAGGCAGCAGAGATGAAATACCTCAGAAGAACGATCGGAGTAACAAGAACTGATAGAATCAGAAATGAAGAAAAAAGAGAAAGACTCAAAATCAAACCGATACTTGACTCAATTAAGGAGAAAAAATTGGCATGGTTCGGACATCTAACCGGGATGGACAATAATAGACAAGTAAAAAGAGTGTGGGACGCCAAATCAATAGGGAAGAACAGAAGAGGAAGACCCATTAAAGAATGGAACAGTGACATCTCGCAGATACTGCAGAGTAAGGGTAAGACTTGGCAGGAAGCAATACAGATGGCATCCAATAGGAAGGAATGGAGAAAGTTCGTTAAGAGCTAGGACACCTCAGAAGACTGTAAAATATTTTAATTTAATAAATTGTATTATAAACGACCCAACACCGAAAGGCAAAAATGGGTCTACTGATTAAGTAAGTAAGTAAATTTATATCTTTTTACAACTTTTAACTTATTTTAGTTGCAAGTTACTTGTGCCATATGTAGGTACTTGTAGCCTATTTTCCAAAAAGCAGTTAAACTCTACAAATCAAACTGGTAATGTTTATATACGTATATTCTAGTTGTAAAAACCTCTTTTGTTATTCTATCAATATATTTATGATATATTATACTTACATAATAAATATTTTACGAT
The DNA here is from genome assembly GCF_040954645.1 of Diabrotica undecimpunctata. Taxonomy (NCBI): domain Eukaryota; kingdom Metazoa; phylum Arthropoda; class Insecta; order Coleoptera; family Chrysomelidae; genus Diabrotica; species Diabrotica undecimpunctata. The sequence goes on from NC_092809.1 coordinate 157,092,937, forward strand.
GCGTACCAATGTTATAGAAGTGCAGTTTAAGCAGTTGTTTACATTTCCTTTTGTATGAAAATATATTGTGTGCCACATTTTTATGTTTTTGAATGTTTCGTTTAATGTTTCCTCTATCTATTCATTTTTAGTATAATATTGTTTTTTCAGGTGTTTTAAGCAATTTTTAGTTGGATTTTGGCTCTCTAAATTCTGTCGTCAGACCACATTTTGAAGCCGATACTGGAAATGTAAGCATCAAATTTAAATGGTTTGTTCACTTCTTACTCCTTAAGTCATTGTCATTTAAGTTAGTGTATAAGAATGAAGTGTATATTGATTAAAACAATGTGAATTTAAGTGTTATAGCTACTTAGTGTATTCGATTAAATGACTTGCAATCACATGCTATTGTATTTGCGTACGTATTTCATCATTTAAACCATTTCATTGTTAGCAAAGAATTATTCTCTTTTAATATCTAACAAATCTAATTTATTTATTTTAAAATTATAATTAGATTTTCTGTGATACGTTAGCTTATTATATCATACTCATATTTGATTGTTTCTTTTACTTTTAGCATCACTACCATGAAGACCAGAATGATCTAATTGACAGATATGGAATGAATCAGAATGTCATGAAGCAGCCTTTTAACAAAATTCGGAAATGAAGAGAGCTATCCGTCGACAGTATATATTTTACACTGTCATGGAGTTGCTCTCTTTATAAACGAATTTTTTATCTACAAAGACGGAAGATCTAACCATTTATGAAGTTAAAATTTAGAGATAAAACGCCAAAAAAAAATTTAGAGTTTTGTTAATTTATTTCATGTATTTGTAATATATTTTGTTAGTAAATTTTCTTCTGGACACTAATTGCAAATTTATTATTATAAAATTATTATTGTAAAATAAGTATGTTTAAATTATTTTTTTTAAAGTGGCAGTTATAGTACATCCACTAATAATTTTCCAACATAAACATGTCTCATTCTGGTATCAAAGAGACCGCCTTTCAAATCAAGGTTGTCAGACATATTTCCTAAAATTCCTAAGGTTATATTTAAAAAATATTCTCTATTCTCTATTCGTTATTATTCAATTGCTAGTCAACGAACGACACTCTTAAAAAATAATATGAACATATTCTCAAAAAATATATATATATAAATTAATTAACTAGGTACTAATATTTCCATGGACTCTTCACTAATGAATTAAAGCAACCGTGAACTTTATATTACTTATATTACAATATATTACTTATATTCTAAGTAATTTTCGAATATTGGCAACATTGTAGTCTGGAGAGAATGTGAACGTTCGACGTTGCCCTGTTGGTGAATTTAGCGGTAATACTTTTATAGATATAATGATCGACTTTTAAGAAATCAGACAACTTTTAAGAATCCAAGTTCTCAAAAACGGTTTCAAGAATTGTATTATTTTTTTCCAAATTTCATTGATTTTATACCTTACCTGGAAACATGAAAAATTGCAGATATATTAATAATGGTATTAAGGTTATATTCACTAATTTTAAACTCATGCATTATGGCAACAGCGAAGTGCAAAGCCGTAAATTCTAATGAAAACCTGTTTGTCTGGCTATGTGACACCCTAAAATATTTCCTTTTGCAGAGGCGGAGGCTTATTATAAGGTATAAGTAATATAAGTTATAAGTAATATTATATTTTTCTAGGATGGCATTTTTTAAGATGCATCAACTTCTGTGTTATCAATAAATAATGACAATTATGTTAATGACAGCTCCGAATTAAAAAATAAAGATTTGCACGTACAATACCAAAGAATAGTTTTAAATATGTATGAGTGTTTGAAAAAAGAAAATATTGGGATGGCTGATAACGCAATTGTTTCGAGAATTCATGTATTAAAAAAATCGGGTATAAGACGATATATACAATTATTAAATTAGGCACAGTTACAGATCATTCCTTAAAACGAAAGCGACCAAATAAAAAATTGGGTAGGATTGACAATGCTGCAAAAGACGTTATTCAGCGAACAGTTTACAATTGATATTGCAATTGTTTCGAGAATTCATGTATTAAAAAAATCGGGTATAAGACGATATATACAATTATTAAATTATTCACAGTTACAGATCATTCCTTAAAACGAAAGCGACCAAATAAAAAATTGGGTAGGATTGACACTGCTGCAAAAGACGTTATTCAGCAAACAGTTTACAATTTTTACAAAGAAAATAGAGTGCCTACTTTAGAACTGATTCGTGAAAAATTAAGAGATTTCCCTGAATATAATTATATATTCCGCCGAATTCAGTGATTGTTATGGATAATGCGTCGGATCATTCCCGCATATTAAATAAAATACCTAATAATAACACGAAAAAGGACGAAATTTTAAAATTTATGCAACTTAAAAACATCACTGTTCCTAAAAAGATTCCAGTAAAGAAAGAATTAATTAGAATGATTAAAAGTCGGAATTTTCAAAACGAATACGTTATTGACACCATTTGCAGCAGGAACGGCCATACTCTTTTGCGATTACCCTCATACTATTGCATTTTTAATCCAATTGAAATGGTTTGGGGTACCGTAAAAAAACGATTGCGAAAATATAATCAGTCACCAACATTAAGCGCAATGGCCATTGAGAATATTCGAGAAATAATTAGTGGCATTAATAGCGATGTGTGGAAAAATTGCGAAGCTCATGTTGTAAAAATAGAAAACGAATATCCTGTTTTACCGGCAATAGCACCAATAATTATCCAACCTGGGAACGATTCGACTTCAGAAGACTCTGACGATTCTTTTCAGTCCTTAGTTATAGTTTTTCAGTATTATTTGTAATCTCGATCCTAAATCTACAATTGGCTGTCTAAAGATGCATCTCGGGACAGCCAACTGTCCGTTTTAGAATCCTGACTACAATTGAAGAGCTTATTTCCAAAGTGTCTTAAATCCATATAATGAAATCCATGAAATTACAGATTTTCATACAAATTTAACATACAAATTATACAATTTTACAATTTTCATATGCACTTTTAAATGGTAAATAAGAAGTTGTTTTGGTACATATAACTTTATTCTAGACTTGAAGAAATCTATAAAGTTTAAAAAAAGAAAATTAAAAAAAACGAAATTTTGGATTTAAGACACTTTGGAAATAAGCTCTCTGGAAATAAGCTCTTCAATTAATGAAAAAAGTAAAAGTGCGAATTTTGACATAAAACTTTGTTATGTGGGGTTATAATAATATTTGGAACATCTTTTCCAAATAACTTTTTCAGATATCTCTAACTCGAAGCAAAATATTGAAGATTCACCCTGTTTGTGCATTAACAGTAGGCCGTGTTTAAAAATTAAATTTCAGTTTTTTTTTTTTTTTTGGCATAGACTTTTAGTCATTCAGCCAGACTCAACATGGTAAAAGAAAGATTGTCTGAGTTTATATTAAAATTAAAATAAATATACAAAACAGGTAAACAGGGTCACTCTCTTCTCGCCTAGGGGCAAATTTCAGTTGACTATCTTAATTGCTGGATAGACAATCTTTTAAAATTTTCTCACAGAATGAGCCATTATTTACAGATAATTGTAAAAAAATATTATGGTTTATGTAAAAACTAAATAATAAGTCCAATATTCTTATAAATCACTAAAATTAACAAGCTTTAATTTGAAAGAATTAATTTGTTATTTATTCGATGTTGTGAGCCCGCTCCCATTTGAAAAAAAAACTGATTCTGTCCTTTGAAGAGTCCTATTCAAAAATGCCCCGTTTAAACAAATCGAAGGTTGAAGGGTGCCGGACATTTTTGCCGGAAACAATTCAAATTCAAAAGATCACCTTTTTCTGCTACGGAAAATATTGCTCCGATTTCTCACCAAAATCAATGTTGATACTTTAGTTTAGATACTCTTGAATCTCAAAAATACTCATTTACATATTTTTCAAGCCTCGAAAATGCATATTAGGTATCGCATTTTTCGGATTTTAAATCGCCTATATCTCCAAAACTATTAACTTTTGAGAAAAATGACAGATCTTATTTAGAGTCACCCAAAAACCTAAAAAATCATATATACCTAACTCATCATTACTGGGAAAAAAAGAAGCAGCTTTTAGTTGTGGAAAGTTTTCTCAACGTTTCTAGTTACATTGACGACATACACCAAATGGAACAAACCTCATCTCGAAAATTAAACTATAAAGATTATTTATCTCCATTTAACTGCCATTTAAGTAATATTCTTGCCACAGATTTTCTTACTAGAATAGATCACCTTCAGTATGTACAACATCATTGGAGGAGTTATCAAAAACTATATACGGATGGTTCAAAAATGGACGGCAGAGTTGGATATGCTATATTCTACCCCCAAAAAAGTATAAAGATAAACAACAGATTACCTGACAAAATGACAACTTTCACAGCTGAACTCGTAGCAGTCAAAGAAGCCTACAAAATATGTATGAATCAAAAAGAACTAAACTATGTTATATTTACAGACTGCCAAAGCATTGTACATAAACTGAAATATAATTTACATAATTTTGAAGAAAATTATATCATCAGTGACACCATAGAACTGAATAGTGAAGCTTTGAAATCGGGCAAAAATATCATATTGTGCTGGATAAAAGCACATATTGGTATAAAAAACAACTAAATAGTAGATGATCTGGCTAAAAAAGCAACAATGAAAGAATCCACTCTGCAAACCTATTAACTTCCTATGGGTGATTTAATATCTATAATCAGATCTCTTAAACTCACAAAATGGCAGGGACACTACAAAAATTCAGACAAAGGCAAATTTTATAAAAGAATCAAACCCACAATTTCCGTCAAGACATGGTTTAAGCAAGTTTCCAACAGAGGCTTCATCAAAACTATTTGTAGAATAAGAAGCAATCATTGTATGACTCCAGTATACAAAAGAAAAATAGGACTGACAAATAATAATGAATGAATATGTGGGGAGCTAGCTGATCTACAACATATACTGTTAGAATGTCCTTTACATTTTATTGAAATATCAAATTTTTTTACCAAGCTAGTTCAAGTTAATGTTCAATTACCTTCTAATCTAACACATCTTTTAGAGTCAAAGAATCTAGATGTATATAAAATTTTATATGGTCATATTAATTGCTTAAAATTAAAGCTCTGACAAAAAAAACAATAAAAAAATAATAAAAAATATAAAAAAATGGAGAACAAAATAAAAAAAAAAAAATAAAATAAAAAAAAATTACTAAGAAGATCTAAACCTCCGAGGTGTCGAATCGGGTTTATGTCTTAGCGTAGTAATAAAAAAAATAAATAAAACAAAATAAAAAAAAAAAAGTAAAAGAAAAAAATAAAAAAAAGATACAAAAAATAAAACAGCAAAAATAGAGTAAACTAATAAGTAAGTTTCTAACATTCCATGTCTTAACTGTCAATACAATAGTTTTAAATTTAAATACTAACAATATCTTGTGTTACTAAAGAGAGAACTCAAAACAAATTGACTGGCCAGTTGGCTGTCAAAATCAGTGCCAATAAAACACACACACACACACACACACACACACACACACACACACACGCACAAATTATTTTTTAAATTAGTTTCTTTCCAAAAAATAAAATGTTGACTGTATATCATAGTTTAACAAAACTTAAAATGAATAAAAACCTTAGACGTATAATGGTACATATTTATTAAAATTTTAAATTATGCAAAAGGATTAAAAATTATAAAACGTTTTCGGTTGTCAGATCATTATCAAAGAAAACCTAAAAATAAGTATTTCCACGGTAATATATATCTAATGTAAAGAGGTACAATTTTGACTGTTAAACTGAAAAGGTAATAAATACTTACATCTTAAATTATAGTATTATTGTAGTATATTATTACTCATTATAGGTGTTTACAATGATATAGTTCCAGGAATAAAACAGCGATACAACGAATATATCAGAAATGAAAACTGAGACCTTCTGACGGACCTCTACAGCACTAACATCAGCAGAAATAGGAAGCGATCATAAATTGGTATTGTGCAAAATCCGAATGAAAACACATACACGGATGTTATAACAAAACACCAGAATACACCACAAAGATAAAAGTTGAAAGCTTACAGGATGACTCCACAAGATATCTATTCCAAAAAAGAATAACCAAAAAAAGCAGAAACACATATATCACAGAAAGTGATAAGGTCGAAGAAAGCTGGGCAAAAATTAAATCTAATATCTTAGCCTGGGCCAAGTAAGTTCTTGGTGAAAGAAATATAAACAAAAATAAATCATTCCCAAGGCGAAGAATTCCATGGTTTTCTACAAAAGTAAAAAAAATTAGAGGTATTCATTCGCCAATGAACAAGCAAAATTGCTTATAAAGAGGAAGAAGAAGCAAAGTCGATCGGATTAGCCAAGCGGGCTGGGCGGCTGGCTTCTCCTTCGCTTCAATGCGAGAGATGTCAGTTCGATCCTCGGCTCGGTGTGCAGAAAACAAAAAGGCTAACGCAGCAGTTTAAAATTCTAAAAATGAATCTGCGGCTTAGTCTAGAATATGCTGGTATCTAATCGGCCTATGGTGGAGCAGTACGGCAAGAGATAAGGGCTTGCGGCTAGGTGATACTCCTCCATAGATCCCTACCGGAAGGGCGTCGAACGCCTAAATACCGGGTATATATATATATAGAAGCAAAACCTTTGATAAATCGTCGGTTATATGTGCATTCAAATGTCAACCTCTCCTGCTCGTATGATTATCTAAATTATGCACATCTGGTGCACCCTGCTAGATAACCAACGAGGTTCTGCCGTTCGAGTGTTTGCAGGAATATGCAATCTACTTTTACTGGCCAACAGGTTTCGGTGGAAGAGCTGGTAAGTGGAAAGGCACTCTATTTTTCTGAGATTGGGAAATTGGTCTTGAAGGCGGAAGAACCAAGAAAATGGTCAACGGCATTAGAATGCAAAAGGCAACGAGAAACCACTGCATTAAAGGTCCCTGGTGATAACATCTCTAGTAAAGCTATCACGGCAAACACAACTTAAGTGGAAACAGCTACTAATCATGGAATAGGAAAGCCAAGATTCGGCAGAGTAGGTGATCAACCTCTAGATCACAGGGCCTTTCAGGTCGTAACCCAGAGAAACCCCTGTGACAGAACTGGAAAAGTGTCCCTAAAAACTTCAGAGATGATTATTAAAATATGTAACTGAAATGTGAAGACAATATGTCAGGCTGGAAAACTTCATAATACCATTCAAGAAATGACCAGACTTTGAGTAGATATAATGAGCGTAAGCGAAATGAGGTGGCCAAATAGTAGTGCTTGTACTGTTGAAAACCATATGGTATACCACTAACGAAATAATAGCGCTCAACATTTGTATGGGGTTGGAGTAATCGTATCTCCTCAATTACGTGAATATGTAACAAATGTTATACCTGCTTCTGAAAGATGAATAATAATCCAATTGAATACTACTCCGGTCAAATTAAATGTTTTACAAGTGTATGCCCCAACCAGCGACAAACCAGAAGAAGAGGTAAAGCAATTCTATGAGTTGTTGATAAATTCATTTAAACAAATTAAAAAAGAAGATACAACTATTATTATGGGTGACTTAAATGCGAAAATTGTTAAAGGGAAAAGCGGTGAATTCATTGGTGATTTTGCTCTAAGGAAGAGAAATTAAAGGGAACAAAGATGAAAACTATTTATAGAGGAAAAAGAATTTGTAATACTAAATACGTTCTTCAAACTACCAACAAGACTTTCGTATACTTGGGTCTCTCCGCAAGATCAACCAGGAAATATAATAATAAGAAATCAAATTGATTACATAATGGTGAACAAGAGATTCCGTAATGGATGACTATCAGTTAAAAGTTACTCCGGTGCTGACATGTGGTCACATCATGTTATTGTTACTGGTAAATTTAGGTTTAGATTTATAAGGGTTACAAAAAAGAATAGTAACAAAAAATGTGATATGAGAAGTATGAGATATGTGATCCAAAATTGAGACCATTCTCTAGAAATCAGATGTAGGATAGAGAAAGCAAGATCTGCATTTCAAAAAATGGACAAGCTATTCAAATGCCTTTTTAATTCAATTCAAATACCAATAAAAATCAGGTTACTACGATGTTATATCTTTCCTATACTGTTGTACGGAGTTGAATCGTGGACTCTCACAGACGCTACCTGCAAGAAAACGCTACCACTTTAAATAGATGAAATATATAAAAAATATACTCCCACGTCTTTTACTTCCTTCGGCAATGGTGAAGTAATTTCGTATTTCAAAGTACTATCATGTACTTTATCTAACAGTTTTGGTCTTGCAATTAAGATTTTTATGTGAATAGGTACTAGCTGCCTGAGAGCTGGCATTATCCGAATGCAAGATGATGCGACGATTCTGGTTGTTTGTTCGAGGTTCATCAATTACTTCTGACAAACAAATGATTGTCTACTATTCAGCATTCTACCATTCTCCAATGAAATCGGGGAAATATGTCTCTATTTTCAAAAAAAAAAACTCTCGACCATATGTTTGCCAGCGAGTGCAGACTTTTTTTGTTGGCTTTGGTTCGTTTTGAAAAACCCATCGATACCTTGATTGGTTTTCCTTTTTGGAAGTCATAGCAATATATCCATATTTCATCACAGTCACGATGTTTCATATCAAATTAGAGCTGCATCTGTTGAATCGTTTGAGTATGGTGCCGCACATGTAGTGCTTTACATCCCTACCTACAAATTATCAAGATCAGCTAATTTGTCACCCATGGAACAAGTGTGGGATATGGTAGGTCGAAACCTAAATCGATTGCATCTTCCATCACACTTGAAGATCTGTGGCATGCCAGAAGAAGAATATGGATGAGTATTTCACAATATGATATAGACCACTTAATTTGATCAGTGCCCCATAGAGTAACTGAGAGTATAGAAAATCAAAGAGAAGTCACTCATTACCAATTTTTTAACGAAAATGACGTTGCAAATTTGTTTAGAATGTTATCAAATAAGAATTATATAATGTATACTTTCATAAATAATTATTTAAAACTATATTTGTCTTTCTAGGTGCTGCATTTTATTTGACGATCAGTATATATTTAATAATTTGAAATACTAAAAAAAACCTAGCGAATTGATGAGATTAATAAATAAAATTAATTCCAAATAATTTTACTTGAAATGACTCATTTGTTTTAGAAGCATTTAAAAAAACATTAGGATAATCATCAGAATTACTTGACAGAAAAAGTATCACGAAATTTTAAAGAAGCGTTAAACGATATACTTAATACCTAACTCATCATGACATTTAAACTCAATATTAATAAAACACAAGTTAAAATCAATAATCAATATGAAGTGAGTAACAATATAAGTTCTTTATTTTAAAGAGTAATTTTATTTATTTAATTAAGATATCATCTGTTATTCATAGTCTAAACCATATTTTGTTCAAACCACATTTATACTGAAAGGTATCTTTACTCAGCTGTTTAGAGTAAGCACAAAAAGGTGGCGCCAGGTATACCTTTAATTTGATTCTTATAAAATTCTTATAGTATAGCATTGTGTCCTATTTAAACAATGGTGATAGTGATGATAAATGATTATTTTTTGATATAACTGTCTAAAATAAGAAGTTTAAACTACTGCTACCAGGATAAAATATTTTTGACTTGACTAAAGCAACTTTTTTCATTAATTGATCATGTAGATAGGTTTGAATATATTATATTATTTGTGCGCTTAAATATTATAAATTAGGTAGCTCTTTCAATTTTGTTGGTACTTTTTTTAAATCTGTTTCTTTTATTCTGTGCCCTTTATTGTTGCTTGGTTTTCTTTCTCTCTTCTTCTTCTTCTCTTTTTATCTTTATATCTTTTATCACTTTTGTTTTTCTCTGTCGATTAGGTATAAAATGATCTATAATGCATTTCTCATTTGTCGAGGGTACTTCTCTCTTATATTTCTGGATATATTTACGTATGTGTTAATTTAGAATTCGTTTTAACCAAATCATTTCCTATGTGTAACTTTATAATTATATTTCCACTTCCGATTTTCGTTTCTTACTTATGCAGCCCTAAATATCTTTCAATTACCTACTTTATTATTTTTTATGACTTGTTCTTTCTAGTTATAATATTTTGAAAAAGTCATCTTTATTCCCTTTTTATCCATTATCGTTTGGCTCATATGCTGTAATAACGGTGGTAGTATTTTCATGATCTATTATTATTATGACTACTATGTATTATTATTACTATGTATTCTTTCGTTTACGTATCTTTTACCAATTATGTTCGTTCTGGTTTTACTATTAGTCTCCGCTGCTACTATATATCCTCTGCTTCCCAGTCGTTTGTGTCTATTACGGATCAGTAAAACGAGTATTAATTCTTCAGTGCCATTATATCTGTGCCTTTTTTTTTTAATTTTTGTTACTCTTAAACAGTCTATATTAATTTCATCTTTTTAATAATTTCATCTTCCTTTCGTAGCTGGAATTGATAGGATATCCCTGGCCAAACTAACCATGGTAGGAAATTTATCCTGGTCCTCTTTCGGAAAAGATAACATGTCCACGTTTCTGTCTTCTCGTTCTTCTGCTAGACATAGATCTAGTTCGTCGTCAAAGCGCACCCTTTTCTTGTACAGTGACAACATTTTGAGATCGTCACTAAAGGACCCAGAAGAAGATCCAACTATTTGTTGCTTCAAGGTTGAGGCTCTTTTTTGCTTAATTTTTATATAATTTTTCTTAGTTTTGTCTTTGTTGCTTGTTTCAAAGAACGGCCTATTCATAATACATCTAATACAAAAATCATCAAACCACGTAACAAATTACTATTATATTTTAGTGCTCACAATACCAATAATTGAAACAAAACACATGACAAATCCGTAAAATAGTTTCGAAACAAATTCGTAAAATAGTTTCGAAACCAATTCAGACTTCTGCTTTAATCTGAACCTTCTAAAAATTGCAAGGTATAACAGACGTTGATAAAGATGCTAATAGAGACATGGGGAATCTAAAATTTGCATTCCACGACATGTCTATCAACTAAGCAGAAATCCTTAACGAATTGGTTTCTTGTACTCATACAGAGTAGATCCGAATAAAATGAAAAAGCAGCAAAGATTTGATTTCACGCACAAAGCGTCTATGTATCTGTTGATACGTATTTCCACCTAATAGGTCTCATCAGAACAGTTCTGATGAGATTGTTGATGTATCGTCATAACAATCAATAAATGTCAGATTTCCATGGCACACTTGGAGAAAATAGAGGTATACCTATCAGAACTTTATCATTACTACCAGCATCAATTATTACTTAATAATTTTCAAATCAAAATATTCCGAAAACGGTACACAGTATCGAGTTTTACCAAGAGTACCTTTTTCGTGTAAAATTGAATGATGTTTAAGTTTACTTGAAATTTTGATTAATAATTATACTCTTAAAAAAGGTATATTGACTAATACTTAGTACGATCCGTGTAACTAGCGCCCTCTATGAGAATAAAATATAAAAACAGATTCATGGGATGTATCAGCTTCCAAAACATATTCGTATAAAATTTCATTACAATGTTGCAAGTAGTTTCGGCAAAATCGTAAAAAATGCGTAAAATTTTTTTTTCTTCAACGCCCTGTATCTTGAAAACGAATGGCGTTACAAAAATTTTTTACTAAGCAAACCCCAATTATTTTTCAGTTTTTTACCTACCCTAGAGACGGGGTTACCTTTTTTTGAAACACCCTGTATATGTAGAGGTTTTCCAATAAACGACGCAAAGGAAACTAAGTGGTAGAATGTATTACAAACAGAGCTTAAAACATTGGTAAGGTAAATAAATATTTCAAGGAAAAAAGCAATGTAAACAAAATTTACTAACGCATTACATAATTTTTAATAACAAGCGGTTTAGTTTTGTTGCATTCTAAAAAAATTTCCAATAAATTTTATCCCGTGTTAGTAACCTCTCGCAAAAAATAAATTTATCTAACGCTAACTAACAAATCACCAGAAAAGAAAGAACTTCCTTTTCACATATTTCCCGTGTCTTCATCTTATTACATTCTTGCTGATGTGAAGCTTCACAATTTTTTAGTTTACCGCCTCAGGGACTTCGCAGCGGCTGTTCAAAGTGGTCTTCGACGAACCATGACAAGTCATCACATGTGCTCGTTTACTTGACAACAACCCTAATTTATGACACTTATTTTCAAATTACAAATATTTTGGTCGTTTGCCGAGCTGGTAGCTTATTGCTACTAAGTACTTCGCAATTCTAAGATTAGTAGAGTAGAGAAAATTATTCTTCTCGTAAAATAAATCATGAAACAAATATAACAACTCGGTTAACAAAATTATTAGTTGTAGTAAAAATTTTAATTATTAAATGTAATAAAATTTTGACAAATTGTACCTATATATTATTAAAATTTAATAATCAGGCGCAAATCAATTTAAGTGCAGTTTTTATAGTTCTGATATAATCAGCTTGAAAGTTGTTTGAGTTTTGTAAATTCTTCTTCTTCTTCTTCTTCAAGTGCCATCTTCGTTCCGAAGGTTGGCGATCATCAGGGCTATACGTATTTTCGAAACTGCTGACCGAAACAATTCGTTGCTGCTACAGCTATACCATTCCCGTAGATTCTTTAGCCAGGATTTTCGTCTTCTTCCTATGGACCTTTTTCCTGCTATTTTCCCTTGCATAATTATTCGAAGCAGTTCATATCTTTCGCCTCTTGTAATGTGTCCCAAGTATTGCAGTTTTTGTTTTTTGATCGTAAATATGACTTCCTTCTCTTTATTCATTCTTCTCAAGTCCTCGACATTTGTTATGTTCTCGGTCCATGATATTCTCAGGATTCTGCGATACATCCACAGTTCAAATGCCTCTAATTTTTTGGTATCAATCTTTTTCAACGTCCATGACTCCATTCCGTAGAACAGCACAGAAAGTACGTAACATCTCATCAGGCGAAGTTTCATTTCAAGGCTCAAATCTCTTCCGCAGAACACTCTCTTCATTTTAGTGAATATGGATCTGGCTTTTTCTATTCTTATTTTGATTTCTGCTGAGCTATCGTTGTCTTCATTTATAAAAGTGCCTAAATATTTGTATTTGCTAACTCGATCGATAATTTCATTGTGTAAATATAAATTTTGGACATTTTGTGTTGATTTCGATATTACCATAAATTTAGTTTTCTTTATGTTCAAAGATAGTCCATATTCTTCGCTGCAGTCTGCTATATTATTCACCAATGTCTGTAGATCTTCAAGTGTTTCTGCGATCAGAACGGTGTCGTCGGCAAATCTTAGATTGTTTAATCTAACACCATTTATTTTAATACCTACGGATTGTTCAGAGAGTGTTCTATTCAATACGTCTTCGGAATAGAGATTAAACAGGGTTGGTGACAGTATATACCCTTGTCTCACACCTCGCTTTATTTCAATTTCTTCAGTGGTATTATTCTCCACTCTCACTACTGCTTTCTGATTGTAGTACATATTTGCTATTAGTCGGATGTCTCGTTTATCTAAATTCTTTTCTGTCAGGAGTCTGAGTAAATTCTTAGGAGTCATTAAATTAAAATATGTCTATACAATGTTCTATAAAATAATAAAAATATAGGTGTATATTATAACTCTATTATAATATATAATATAACTATTATAAACATAAAATGTTTGGGCTTTGTTAGTTTTATTTCCAAGATAGTTGATTATGGACCAAGTTTCTCTTGCAATATTTTTAGAGCTTCCCAGACGATTGTGAAAATAGGTTTGTGTTCTGTAGTGAGGCCAATTTCAATATTCCATATACGTTCAGGACGAAACTGTTACCGTGTATAAACATTTGTTAATTGATTAAAGAATGTACCAACTGTGTGACGATTAAAAGCTGAGCTTCGTGCCAAGCTTGTGGCTTCTGGTGTCCTTAATGACAGCGTAGGGTTTCTATCAAGAAAACCTCGGTACCAGTTGCGGTCAGCTTGCTTTGTTTTATCCCAGGCAGGGATATGATATCCTATTTATTGCAGCATAGGAGTATGCCAATTTGCGCAATTGCACCACAGTAAGGCCGTAATACATCTTGGACATATCTTTCGAAAACATACCAAGTTCTTTCTCCTGGTCAAAAGGTTTTGAAAAAATAGTTCCGTGGAATAATCAGGTGATCTATAAATCGAAAGAATGTATAGATTATGATTCTTGTTATAAACCAATGAAAACTCAAAAAGACTTTATTTAAAAGAAAGTAATATTTTTTTATAGGAGAGAAATAATTATTTGTAGTAGAACGTAGAAGTAGAACGAATCTTCTGAATAAGCAAATATAGACGAAAAACTGGAGATTATGAACTCGGTCATGGTATCAATAGCTAATAAAGTATTAAAAAGGGAAAAATACCGTTAAGTATCAAGAGAAAGGATTGGATGCCAGATGAAATATTAGACCTTTTTCAAGAAAGAATCAAGTGTGAATCACCTAATAATGTAATTTTGACTTGTAATTATATTTGCATTGTCAATGCTAGTTTTACAATAATATGTCATATTATGAGCAGCGATATTATACCGCTATGATTTATGTAGATGTCGATTTTAAACTAATGAAATTGCCAATGATATTTGAATAGGAGTTGATTGCAATATCTTGTAATACATTGTTATTGTAGGTCCTATTGTAACGGACAGACCTCTATTTACGGTATATCGTGAACTTTCAGTTTGTTTGGTTACCATGCATATAATCGATTGAAATATAAATAAGTAAAAATTTACTGATATATGTCACAGTTCAGACAATACTAGATTTTGGTCTAATTTAGATAATAATTTAATATATGTAAGTACTTTCATATTTATCAAATTGAATATTTTAAAAATTTGTCTATAAGAGCAACCTCTTAATATTTTACCCCTTCGGTTGCGTATTGTTTATCTACTGTTTGCTATTGAACATTTGAGGAGGTGTCAATCAAAATCAATCATGTCCATAAAAATCAAAAAATGAGTTAGCAGCTGTTTCATAAAATAAAGAGTGAATCCTATTCTATGGTGTTTTCGGTTTCGGTTAAAAAAAATCATGTCCTGTTTAAAATGAATACACAATATTAGGTTCCCAAATCAAATGAAATCATGTCCACAGTTGGTTTCAATCATACCACCACATGTCCATTCAGCTAATAGGAGTGCCCCGATTTGGTCACGTGATTTGACCATGTCAACACATTGTCTGTGTTTTCCCTCTAGGTTATGTCGATAGCGAGTATTGAGTTTGTATTGCACTGTGGTTTAATTTTAATATTATTATAGTAGATTTTATTAAATAAAATTGAAATTTTCCATGGATGAAGAAAACTTAGTGAGAGTGGGCGATGCCAATGAAGGATCTCGTAAAAATAAAAAGACTGTGAATAAAAAAACTAGAGCCAAGCTTAAGCGATACAGTACTCCGGTGGGATGTCGTGTGTTTGTTCCATGTAAACACATGAACAAAGGTATGAAATGGACATTAGTTAGGCCTATAGATGCTATTTTTGTTCGAAATATCCTCTACAAAATACCTGACAAAAACACGCAAGATAACACCATTGCCAGTTGGATAAATCAACGTAACATAAAGCGGCGAAGGCCTAGGCCTACCTCTGAAAAATCAAAGGCTAAAAGTTTTAGTGTACAATATTCTATACTTTCATCAACCGGTAAAGTTATACCTGTGTGTAGGAAACTTTTCATGCATATTACCATGGTGAAGGGAACAAGATTGACTAATATTTCTAAAAAGGTGAAAGAGGGAAAGGCTGTTAAGTATCAGAGGGGTGGCGATAGGAAGAGCCACAAATCTACTGCGAACAAGGAATCAGTCCGCCTTTTTTTGAGAAATTTAAGAGGAAAAGAAAGCCACTATAATCGAAAAAAATCGAAAAGGATTTATCTTGGTGCAGACTTAAACATTAAGAAGTTGTGGCTAATATACAATGATTCTGTACTTGATAATCTTAAAGATAAGAAATCTATGTTTAGGAGAGTTTTCAATGAATTAAATATCGGATTTTCATCACCAGCTTCTGACGTTTGCAGTACATGCAATAAAATAGATCTTCAGCTGAAAATTGAGAAGGCTAAAGCTGTGAAAGACTTGGTAGTGGTCAACCAATTTATGATGGAGAAAAGAATATACAGATTAAGAGCTAATGCTTTTTATGGGCTCTTAAAGGAAAACAAAGAAAATGAGGTTACTTTCTGTTTTGATCTCCAGCAAATTCAAGCACTTCCCAAAACTCCTATTCAAGACGCGTTCTACAAAAGACAATTAAGTTTTTACTCTTTTTGCATTGTAGCATCAAACGCACAAAACCCCATATTTTACGTATGGACTGAAGAACTTGCAGGAAGGGGTGCGACCGAAGTTTCATCTGCACTTATAAATTTCTTGAACTCCGCTAATTTTTCAAATGTAACAAGACTGAATCTGTTCTGTGATGGGTGTGCCGGTCAAAACAAAAACAATGCCGCTGTTCACACATTAGTGTATTAGTTAGGATCAGTGCAAAATGCTTTAGAGGAGATTGTTCTAACATACCCTGTTCGCGGGCATAGCTTCCTCCCCGCTGATCGGGTGTTCGGAAGGGTTGAAAAGTTACTCAGGAAGCAGCCTACCATTGCAACAAAGGAAGAGTACTACAATGTATATAGTTCTGTTGGAGAAGTACGGAAACTTGGAGAGGATTGGGGATTGATTGATGCTAAAAGTTTGGCTACACGATTTAAAAACATTGAAATGATATCTGAAAAGAAGAGGATTTTTGTGAGGAAAGAGAAAGCTGTCAACTGCAATGGACAAGAACTTACTGTTATCAAAGTGAAATCGGCACATAATTTTAGGTTTGAAAGTGATTTTGAAACCTACAACAAGCCTCAAAAAAAAGGCTGGCATTCTGCAAGGTCGTTCTCAACTCCTGTAGAGTCACTTCCACTGAGCAATATAGTGAAAGCAGCTGAGAAGAAGGACGTGGAGACGTTACTTGTGAAAATGTATGGTGATGACTGGCAGAAACATGACTTTTTATCTTGGTATAAGACCATAATAGTGGAAGTCCAGGACGACGAAATTGATGCTGACGAAGTGGACGAATCCTGTGATTGTCTAGAACCTGACATTGGACTACACATTTAAACATTTATATTTTGTGGAAAGTGTCGTTGGTAAATGTTAGCCATTTTTCAAGATATTTTTTGTAACAATACAATAGATATTTTAAGTAGTCTAAGAGTTTTTTTTATCAACCCCTTCTATCAACGTCCATGAAGTTCAATCAAATAAGAACATGTCCTTTTTTTAAAATGTATTTACAGGTTTATTTATACCTTCAGATTTGAAATATTTACTAAGAGTCAGTTAATTTCAATAAATAAAATGATATATGCTAATTTATCCGATTTTTCATGTAAGGTATTTACTAATACGTTTTTTGCAATTTTCCTAAAACTTCTTAAGGTGGACATGATTGATTTTGATTGACACCTCCTCATTTGTTTTCTACTACTTACTGTGTAAAGTTACAATAAGAAATGTTCTTGATGTACCTCTTTTCTCATTTTATTTTCTTTTTAGCTTTCTTTTTTTTGTTTTTATCTCTTTTGCTTATTGTTACTAAACATTGACATGTTAAAAATAAGGAAAAATTGAATGCAATCAATTTAATTTTAGAGCAAATTAATAATCTTAAAGGTGATATCAAATAGAGTCAATTAAATGATATGACAGATTATACAATTGAGCCAGAGAAAACGGTATATGATTATTTAAGCGTTAACGCTGAGGATGGCGAGGAAGTGGAAGAAGAGGAAGAATTTTCTTATATTAGACAACTCGATAAAGTAAGAATACTACCAGAACCAGTGGATTTAACACATGAGCACCTGAAAGAGATCGGGTATGAATTGGGTTTGATTAAATTATGCTGGCCAGAAATATTGGAACCTTATTTTGAAGATCGCACAAACTTTCCAGTACGATATATTAAGAATAATGAAAAGGAGAAGCTACTACTTTTGTATGCTGAAAATTTCAGGTGAGTAGACATCTTTTTAAATGATTTGTATCGTTTATTTTCTATATTAGTAATTACTTTGATTTATTCAATCTTTTAATGTCTTTGATTCATAGTCATATGTACATGCAAATGGTTTCCATTTAATTTTATTTTTAAAGTTATTATTGTAATCATATATATGTATGCCAGACTCCTACAACGATTGTAGAACAAGTACATGTAATGTAAATATCATCATTATCATTATCAGTGGTACTACAGCTCTAATTGAGCTTCTACCTTTCCCAGTCTAATTCGCCTGCCGTTTCTGTTCATGGCTAATTGTGGCCAATTTTCTGCGCTGATCTTCCTTGTGTCTTCATCCATATTATCCCTCGATCTAAATCGTGGTCTATCCCCACTGTTATTTACTACTGTTGTGGCTAATATGGTTAATCTTAGTGGTAATTTTTATTTGTTCTTGATACATGTCCAGTCCATCTAAGCTCACCTATTTTTATAAAAGTTTTCTATAAATTGTTAGTTTTTTTTTTCGTCTTAAATTTCTATTTTTAAGACTACAAAAGGCTTATTTAAGGGATGCTCTGCATCTTCGACACTATTCAAGATATTCCTCGAAAAAATATTAAAACCATGGAAAAGAAAATGTGAAGGGATAGGAATACCAATCCGGGACAACTTCTTGTACACATTAAGCTTTGCAGATGACCAAGTGGTAATGGCTCAAGATGAAGAAGATCTGTGCTATATGCTCCGAAAATTAGAAAAGGAATACACAAAAAATTGACTGGAAATAAATCTAGAAAAGACCGAATATTTAACAACAGAGCAAGAATTAGTGAGAAACTTGGAAATGGACGATAATAGGGAAATTAACGGCACTGACAAATTCAAATATTTAGGATTCATACTCTCAAAAAATGGAACCACCGAGCAAGAGATAACCAGCAGATTAGCACAGACAAGAACATGTATTAAACAAATGAACGGGTTACTGTGGGATAGACAGATTACCAGAAATACAAAGAAGAGAATTTATAACACCTTGGTACGCAGTATAATGACCTATGGAGCAGAGAATTGGGTAATAAATAAACGAAACAGGTCCAAAATCACAGCAACTGAAATGGAGTTAATGAGAAGAAGCTGCAGAATGACAAAAATGGATCGCATCAGAAATGAAAAGATAAATAATTTTACGAAGAATGGCAGTAGAACAAGACATACTCAGCTACATCGAAGAAAAACGTTTAATTTGGTATGGACATGTGAGAAGAACAGATCATACAAGGTGAATAGCAAAAATTTCGGATTGGAGCCCAATAGGAAGGAGGAAAAGAGGTAGAGCCCGAAGATCATGGAGGGATGAAGTGTACAAGGCCATGGAAAGACTAGACCTTAGAGATGGAGAATGGCAGAACAGAAAGGACTGGAGACGTTGGCTGAAAGAAGGAAGGTGGCGACAGCTGTAAAAATCCTTGTATAGATAGATAGATTTCTATTTTTGCCTATTTGGTTATTCCAAAATAACATTTATTACCTAGCAGAATCTTTCGCTTTACTTCTTAAGATGTGTCACTATCGCTTTCTATAAGTGAACTCAGATAGGTAAACTTGTTTCTTCTTCTTCTAAAAACGCTTATATTCTAGTGATATTGGCGACCACATTGATCCATCTTATTTTATTCATATCAGCTCAAAATGGATCAGTTGACGTTCGATCAGTCCATTTCCTAAGATTGGACAGCCAGGATATAGGTTTGTGACCAGAACCTCTCTTGCTTTCAATATTGCCGCAAATGTACTTGTACTTTCGGTAAACTCAACCACTGGGTTATATCGAAATATATGGTCAATACCGGAATATCTCATTCTAAAATTCCGTAGATATATCCCTTATAAGGTTATCACCAAACCAACTTTAAGAGTAAAGACTGTCAGAATCAAATTTTTCTTACATTGTCTTACTATTTTAATAATTTTGCGTAGAGGTAATGGATTTTGACAAGAGCTATGAGTCATACCGATACTTGTGCAGTACACAAGTTTACCTAATATTTACAAGGCCATAGCTCTTGTCAAAATCCATTACCTGTACGACTGGGAATGAGAGTCGAACTTATTGACTATAGGTAAATATGTACTTTATCAACTGAAAGGCAAGTCTATAGTATTATGCAGAAAACGAATATGTTTAGTTGTGTTACTGTAAAGTTATTCAAAATAAAATATATATTTTAGAAAACAGTTCAGTTTCAAATATCCTGAGAGAAAACCGTTACTCTTAGCAGTGGAAAATGAATGTGGAATTTTAAAAATGGTCTGTACTACCTTACGCCCCACAATGTTACCACACCCTGAACTAGAAACTTGGGATGGTTGTGCTTGTTTTATAGCAGATCATATAAAGTTTGAACCAAATGAAGATATGCCCACATTCCTACCGAGGCGTTTGTATTCTCCACATACTACATTATTGAGGCAAAGTGGCCAATCTTTTGAAATTGCAACCCTCCTCTGTTCTGCTTTAATAGGTAAGACTGCTTTTATACATTTATTCTATCAGTAATTAAATCAGTCTTATATTAATAGTTAACACAGTTACAAATTTTGTCTACAGTGTGTTGTTATTTGAGTCATTTGTTATATTTTTAGCCTACTAAAAAACTAATAGTTTGGCAAATGGATTCAGTTCCTGCAGTTATAACAAAGGGAGGAAAAAAACCTAATATATGAATTTTTATCTAATGACATCTTCTTCTACAGTGCCTTATCCGGTCCGGATGTTGGCGATCATCAAGGCTATCATGGTTTTGTTGACTGCTCTGCGAAGAGCAGTCTTCATTGTCGGAGGTTTTTCAACCACGAGATACGACTGCGTCCCGGTCCTCTTCTGCCAAATACTTTACTCTGCATAACTAGTTGAAGAATTCGATATTTTTCTTCGTTCCGCATCACATGGCCGAGGTTTTCAAGCTTACGTGATTTTACTAAATTAAGCACTTTTTTTTCTTTTGTCATGCGCTGTACGTCCTCAACGTTGGTGACATGATCCACATACGATATTTTTAGTATCCTCCTGTTGATCCACATCTCGAAGGCTTCAAGCCGCTTTTCTATATATTGAAAAGAGTGGGCGAGAGCACACAGCATTGCCTTACTCCTCGCATGATCTTCACTTGGTCGGTAAGCTGGTCTTCGACCTTGACTTGAGCACGCTGGTTCCAGTATAAATTCATGATGATTCGAATGTCCTTCTCATCCAATCCTACTCTTTGTAGGGCGGCGACAATCTTTTGGTGCTGCGACAATCTTTTGGTGGCGTAGTCAATAAAACAAATATAGACATCACAACTGACATCGCGGCATCTCTGAAGTAGGACTTGAAAAGTGCTTCACGTGTACCCATTGAACTGCGAAATCCAAATTGCATTTCACCGACATTTTTTTCGAATTTCTTGTAAATTTTGGCATGCATGATTTTAAGAAAAATCTTAAGTGCATGACTCATAAGGCTGATAGTTCGGAAATCTTCGCACGTTTTCGTAGATCATTTTTTTGGTAAAGTTACGAATGTTGACGATAGCCATTCCTCTGGGATATTACCTGAATCGTATATGGCGTTAAACAGTTCAGTTAACTCCTTCGTGCTCATTTCACTCATCACCTTAATAAGTTCAACGGATATTTTTTTCGGACCTGTGGCCTTACTAGTCTTAGACTGTTTTAAAGCTGCTTTCACCTCGCTTTCTAGTATTGACGGCCCTGCCATGCAATTTATTTTTGGAAGATTACCTCGGTAGTCCCAGAAAAGTTCGTCGATGTACATTTTCCAGGTCATTAACTTCTCCTTAACTGTCGTAGTCAGGTTCCCGTCTTTGTTTATGAGGAGGTGTGTGTTTCTCCTCTTGTATTGACCAGTGGCTTCTCGAATCTTTCGGTGGATATTTATATGATCGCGTTTCACTTGGAGCTCTTCGATTAGTTTACATTTTTCTTGCATCCATGTCTCCTTGGCTCTTCGTATTTCTTTTTTAATTGTTTGATTGATCTCTTGGTATTTCTTCGCGTCCCTGTTTTTCATTAATTTCCTTTGGTCTATCATCTGCAGAATGTCATCAGAAGAAGAAGTTGAAGAAGTTTATTGATTCAAATAGGGAAAGCCCTAATACATACAAAATTAATCAATTTATAACATTCATATATGATAAAAAATAACAATTACACTTAAAATATAGTATCTACACTTATTAAAAAATATAAAACAATAATATATAACATAAAACATGACAACAAAACAACTACCTAACTATTGGTGCTTTTAATATGGTCCATTAATTTGCTTTTAAACATTTGTATAGATGAGCAACTTTTAACTGTTTGAGGAAGCTTATTAAAAAGATCAAAACCCTTAAACAATAAAGAGTTTCTTGAAGCCGTCCTTTTTGTTTTCACAATGTGTAAATTGCAGTTACCTCGAGTAGGGTAATTGTGAATATCACAATTCCGTGTAATAAACTCACAAAAGTAAGCAGGGGCCAAATTATTTAGAATTTTATAAATGAACAACATTGTAAGGTAAAAGACCCTTTGTTGAACTAAAACCCACTGCAGCATGCTAAGCATTGTTGCTATAGGTGTATATCTGTTTCCACCAATAATGATTCTCATTCCACGATTTTGTAATTTTTGCAACTGGGCCGATTGATTTAAATTGAAGAGAAAAATAACTGACGAGCAAAAATCGAAGTGAGGTTGAATAATCGCATTAAAAACTGTAATTTTAGTTGCAGTTGACAAATTTTGAGATATTCTTGAAAAAAAGTATAATTTTTTAGAAATCTTTTTTAATAGGTAATTAAAATGATCATTAAAAGACAATAAATTATCCAATTTAAAACCAAGGTACTTAATTGTTGTAATGATTTCTATTTTGTCATTGTCAATTTGAAGATTAATAGTATTAATATCAATATTTGAGTATTTGTATTTCGTTGTTATTATCATAGCCTTTGTCTTTAACACATTTAACTTTAGTTTGTTAATCTTTAAATATTTATTAACAGACTGCAATGCTGAGTTCATTTTAGATACAGCATTTTCTAAGTTTGAATCAAAACATGCAAGTAGGGTGTCATCTGCATACAAATTAAAGAAATCACATTTAACAAACAAGTTTATATCATTTAAATACAATATAAATAAAAGGGGTCCTAAGACACTACCTTGAGGTACCCCAATATTAACACTAATTGCAGAAGAAGTAATATCATCAATCCTCACTTGTTGCTTTCTATTCAATAAGTAACCTTTAAACCATTCAAGAACATTTCCTCCAATACCATAGCCTTCTAATTTAGTGAGAAGTATATTACGATCAATAGTTTCAAACGCTCTTTTTAAATCAAGGAATACTACTACTACATAATTATTATTGTCCAATTCAGACCTGAATTTACAAAGTGAAAGTTGCAGTGCAGTTTCACATGAATACTTTTTACGAAAACCTGACTGAGTATTCATTAAGATTTCATTTTTATCAATGTGATCCATGACTTGATCCAGTCATCAGTCATCCATTCTTTATTTTTTTTTGTTTTCAATGACATGTTTTGAATTATAATTGTGTTATTTATAAAAAATATGGTAGTTGACGTAATTAATATTCTCAAAATCTTGAGAACAATCCAAATTAAAATCAAAACTTTAAATATAAAAAATATAAAAAAATACAGCAGTTAATTTAAAAATGCAACAAGGCAAAAAATTTAAAACCACGAAATATCCTTTAGAATGGAAAACTCATATTTTACACATTACGTAAATTCACACATTTTACAATTTTACACACATTATGTTCAGTATATGGCTACTGGATAAACAAATATCGTGGGGAAGATGTAAACGCAGTTACATACGCAGATAATCTCTTCCCATTGGTAGAAAGTCCCCCACAATATCATAGGAAAAGTCAATAAATGATACAGAAAAGTCAAAAAAGATTTATTCTTTATTTAGCATATGGCAAAACATGATAAGTTTATATTCGCTCTGTGCGTGACTGACGCGACACCTACCGCCTTCATCTAACAGTTTTGGAGTCTACCAATTTTCAGGTTAAACATATGACATTAATGACATATGTTTGACATTGTTAAATACAGGCGAAATTGACAATTATTAATAATTAACTTTTTAACTATATTTTTTCAGTTTATGTACAAAATGAATGTAGTATTAAAAACTGGGTTCCTCAAAATTCATCATAATATATCTTTTTAAGCCCAAACGGAAAAGAAAAGTTAAAAATCTAGTACTGGCAAATCAAGTTTTTCACGTGAAAGAGCATATAATTAAAAACAGTAATAGTAAAAGTTATGATATAAAAGCTAAAGTCATCAGGCACTCTGCAGTTAGCTTGAAGCTTTATAAAATATCATTTAAGGTAAATTATTTAAATATTTCCTATTTTAATTGCATAAAAATGATGTTATGTGATATTTACTTTTTCATATTAATCGCACGTATCCATCTTTTTCTTTTCTCTAATTTATATGTAATCTTTGGAAACCTATAAAAACTACACTTGCTATTTTTGCTATTATTAGCACAATTAAATACGCAATATGTATTTGCACACATTTTTGATAAAATGTATGCGTATAAAGACTCCAATTTTGTCATATTTCGCCGTTACGCACGCTGGCATCGTTTCAAGGTACCCCTACCATGGTCACGCACGGAGCGAATAATATATATTTAAAAATGAGTCAATAAATAACTCATTGCCATGTATGGATTACCCTATTACAAATAAAAACTATTATATTAATAGATCCAATTCAGCTATCCATTCAAGGCTGGAGTATCTGATATGGAAAAAGTCCTTCAAAACCTTCCGATACGCTGTCAGTTCACACTGTTCATTATGTATTTACTTCACTATTTGGTAAATTGTTTGGTTTGGGCACATTTATGGAGTTTATGATCACATGTAACACACCATGTTCTGTTCTGATGAGGTTTAACGCCTTCCAGATATGTCGTGGTTGGTTGAAGCTATTGTACATTAGTTAATCACATGGGACACTTTCAGTCCAGATCATCTGCTATTCGGAACTGATGTTTAAGTTATTTGATGTCAGTTGTTATGAAAATAATATTATAGGCTTCCTAGATTGAAGCCGGTTTATTGTCAGGTCCAGAACAAGTGATGGAGTTTAAATATCTGGGCATTATATTATCTAGCTACGGAAAGCTCGAAACTGAAGTGAAAGATCAAGTGAATAGAGCAAACAGAGCCGCAGGTTGCCTAAATGAAACAATATGGAGCAATAAAAATATCGGGAAAAAAACGAAAGGCAGAATTTTCAAAACAGTCATCAGACCAATAATGACATACGCGGCAGAAACAAGACCTGACACAGAGAGCACAAAAAGGATGTTAGAAACAGCAGAGATGAAAACACTTAGAAAAATTGATGGTAATACACTATGGGACAGAGCTAGAAGTACAGATGTACGACGTAGATGCAAGGTGGAGAACATCAAGAACTGGGTAAGACATAAAAGAGGAGAATGGAACTATCATATAAGCCGAATGACAATAAATAGATTAGTAAAGATGACAAGAGACGGTTTCCCAATAGGAAGACGATCAGTAGGAAGAACACGCAAACGATGAAACGACAACTACTGGAAACACATTGAAAAACAGACAGAGTCATGTCTATATAAAAAGAAGAGAAAGAAGAGAAGAAGAACTTGATGTTTTCGTAGATATAAGCTGCAGCATATGTTACCAAACAGGTCTAGTAAGGCAGTAGCGCACCTAGAATTTGCCTCTGGGGGGGGGGGGGTTTGGTTGGTCACCGAAATTTTTTTTATGATGCTACCTCCATTTTGAGTCCTTAAAATATGTGAGTAACAGTGTCGAAATAGGGTCCTGATGGGGGTTTTAACCCCCAAAACCCCCCTGGGTGCGCCACTGTTGTAGTAAGGTATGTAACATGTTAACATTTGTAAAAACAATTGCGTAAAGAATACTATACCAGATAATTGAATAAAAAAAAATTTAAATTTATTTTAGGTGTAGGATACAATGCTTTTGTCGTATCAGGTTATGCGATTAAAGATGTAACTTTAAGGATTATGGTCCGCGTTGATTGCCCTTTTCCCCCTTTTAAAGAAGAAGAAGAGAAACCAGAAGTTAAATTTATTGAAGAAAAGTACAAACTAAAACCGCCTAGAGACCTCAGAAGTAAATTTCTCATGATGATGGAGAAGAGAGAAACGGATAAGCTGTTAACACAGCAAGCAAAGATCATGGAAGAAGAACAGTAAGTTACTAAAATTACGTATTAATAACATTTTATAAAAATTATCGTGTAAGCACTGATTTACAAAGACATTTTAGCAGTATTTAGAGATAGCCAACGGATATGTAGAAACTACTAGAACCTAAAATAACAGTCGGTATACACCCACTAATATGGTTTTATACTAAGTGACATAGACACACCCATTATTAATCATTTAATTTTGAAAACATTTTGTACAATTATACAGGGGAATAAAAGTAATAGTACAGTGAATAAAGGTAACAATCAACTATGACCTCCGATTTCGGTAAACCTCAATCGATTTGCATGAAAATTTGGGATTGAGTATATTTTACCCTCAACTTCAAAAGTGAGGTATACTTAACTTGCGTTTTTTGCATTTTAGGGGTGAAATCCACCCCTTTTGTTAAAAATGGTAAAAAATGCAAATTTAAGCATTCTGGCATAATAGGCGAGAGGTTTACCCCTCAAAAGACGCTTAGAAACAGAATATACCGACTAAAATTCTTTTTGCATTTCTAATGCACCAAACCTTTTTTATTCGATTCTATATATTCTTCCAAGATGAAATGTATTTTTTTAAAATTTTTACAAGTGGGCCGGCAATTGTTATTAACAAATAACTTATACAAAAAAGCAATTTCACCGAATTGCTTCGGAATCAATTTTTTAAGGTGTATCTCATCAAAATAAACACTTTTTCTCTCTTGATAATTTTTCGTAAAATGCTTCCTTTTCGAGTTATTTGCATTTTTTTGTTGAAAAAATGCCTTAATTAGTGATTTTTGGGATTTTTTTTTCTAAAAAACTACTAAATGAATTGCAATTCTACAAATAGCTTTATAATCTTTAAACCGTCGAGTACAAGTCAGAATATTTTGACAAGGATAATTTTTTTATATCTTGCTAAAAACGTGGACCCAAATATTTCGAATATGCCTTTCGAGCAGTCTACCGCTAAGTGTGTACAGCGGTTGAGGCGATACAGGAGTGCAGCGCGTAGAAATATTTGTTTAAATTTAAAAAATTAATTCAATACAAATGTTACGTACAATTTATAAAAAAAAAGATATTTCTAATTATTTTTATATAGACATATTATAATTAAAACAATTAAAATTAATTTTTTACAATGCTATAATAATGTAATTTTTCTTTTAATATACGTGGTGACTACATTATTGAATGTTTTATTACAGTGAAATACATTAAGCAATATATAATTAATTTTCATTGAAAAATATAATAAAATTAAAATATAATATTAATTATACATCGTTTTTATTGTCAATAATTTGAAAATTTTCGTCAACAGCAACAGGATTTCCATCTAATAAGCTGATTTCATTGTCTTCAATAGAGTCGTCTTTAACATTTTTACAATTCTCTGGTGTACATGCACATACTGCGCAGCATTCTAAATTATAGGAAATACAATTACAATTTTTCGTAGAACATTTTCCGGTACATGAGCAGAAATACTTTTGTAACATATCTGAACTAGTTTCGCCTTCAAAATAATTAAAATCGAAACAATTATTTTCCATTGTGCAACCATAGGTTAATGGATCAAGAGATGAAATAATATTGTTTTTTGCTTGAATCCATTCATTTATTTGCCACTTTGCTCTTAAGTAATGTTGTAATAATGCTGGTTTCGAAGGTGGTAATTTTTCATTAAATGAATTTTTTTAATGCAATATTATATCTTAATTCATTTATGGATTCATGATATTTTTTAAACTTATTTTGATGGTCATACAGTTTAGATAAAAATAGAGTTAAAACTGTAAATCCTAAGTTTTTTAATAAATTGTACGTAACATTTGTATTGAATTAATTTTTTAAATTTAAACAAATATTTCTACGCGCCGCACGCCTGTATCGCCTCAACCGCTGTACACACTTATCGGTAGACTGCTCGAAAGGCATATTCGAAATATTTGGGTCCACGTTTTTAGCAAGATATAAAAAAATTATCCTTGCCAAAATATTCTAACTTGTACTCGACGGTTTAAAGATTATAAAGCTATTTGTAAAATTAAAATTCATTTAGTAGTTTTTTAGAAAAAAAATCCCAAAAATCACTAATTAAGGCATTTTTTCAACAAAAAAATGCAAATAACTCTAAAAGGAAGCATTTTTCGAAAAATTATCAGGAGAGAAAAAGTGTTTATTTTGATGAGATACACCTAAAAAAATTTATTCCGAAACAATTCGGTGAAATTGCTTTTTTGTATAAGTTATTTGTTAATTGCCGGCCCACTTGTAACAATTTTAAAAAAATACATTTCATCTTGGAAAAATATATAGAATCGAATAAAAAAGGTTTGGTGCATTAGAAATGCAAAAAGAATTTTAGTCGGTTGATGCTCTGCTTATAGGGGTAAACCGCTCGCCTATAAGTAATCTCGATTAATTAAATAAAATAAATATTTTGCAACCTTTTTAAGTATAATTTATGATTTTAATTAATTTTTCAACTATTTTAGCAACTATCCCTTAAATCGAAAATCATGAAAAAACCATTTTTTATATTTCTGAAATATCAAATCTGATATTAATATTACCTTAATAGTTTCTTTAATGTTTATGATATAATTTTTGATTGACTGTGAAATTTCAACCCTTAAAAACCACCCCCGTAAGCAAAATCATTGAAAAAATTAATTTCAAGAAACTTTAATTATTTGAATAATACATTACTGAATTGAAATCTCATTTACTGAGTAATAAAGTATTTATTTATTCGTAATTTTGCACCCTTAAAAACTACCCCTTGTCATAAAAATAATGGAAAATGTTTTTTTATTAGCTTTAATAGCTTTAATCATTTAGAAACTTTTTTTTGGTTATGATAAACTTTATTAATATATTCCAAGCTTTATTAATATTATTCTTTCCACATTTCCTGAACAATTTTTTCAGCGCTTATGTGACTTATGTGAGGAAAACGTATTAAAATAAATATTAAAATATATAAAAGGTTCATTCATTTTTAATTTAACTAATGTTTCATAAATTAATCAAATATTAATAGTACTTTAATTGTTAATTTTTCACTCTTCATCAGAGCTCTCTTCACCAATTTCTCCTTTTTCATTAATTAGAGGGCTATTTTGGCAATTATCCCCACTGCATGATCCGCAGACTGCATTGCAAAATAACCCTATTCTTCGATACCCCAAGAAGCGCCGCACCCTTTTTGCAGTTGCAAAAAATCAATTTTAACAATTCTTCTGGAGAATTGCAATCAATTTTGCACCATCCCCAGTCAACTGGACGAATGTCTGTGTTTCCAAGCCATATCTGGGTTTGTAAATAAACTCTTTTGATGTGTTTATCCAATGCAGCAACTGTTGGGAGCAAAGATGAAAGCTTTACTGCACTATTTTTAGTGGCAGCCTCAATAAAGGACTCGTTACGCAACTGTTCCAAATAAACTGATAGGTCTTCGATGCGTTGTAGTTTACTTATATTCACATCTTTTGCACTTCCGTATAATAATATTGTGTAGTACCTGCCCGTTTCTAAAATGGCATCGATATCAGCAGCTTTATTATAAAATATATCGATCTTCTCTCTCGGCCGCTTGCATATAACTGAGTTTTGGCCCCTCCCTTTATCGATGAAGTGACCTTGAACGTTGCAGCTAGATCTGTTGAGTTCTACTGAAATATTTCTACTGAAATAAATGAAAACCTCTCATCGAATTCTCTTTTTATTTCTGTAAGAACTTTTGCAAACCTCGAGAAATCGACCATGGTTTCTTCTTGATTTATTTCTAAACATGCAGGAAAATATGTGAGGTCGTTAATTTTCATGCAGTTCTCGAAAAGATTAAGTTTTTGCGAAATGTCTCAATTTGACCAACCAACTGTGATACTGTCTTATTTTTTCTCTGGAGTTGTACCTAGGTTTAATGTGTTCAAGTGGGAGGTAATGTCTGTTAGAAATCCAGTTCATGAAGAAATGTTTTGTTCTTAAGCTTTGTTATAAATACGTCCATGTTAATAACAATTTCCGTTTCAAAAACAGTAAGATCTCTTTTCTTAAAGAAAAATAATTTCTAAGGCATTTACCTGCACTCAACCAGCGTATCTCTGAATGTAGGCGGACGCCCTTATATTCAGTACTTAATTTCTCCAAGAAAGATATGAATTTTCGGTGTCGCTGAGCTCTGTTTCCTTCTCTTAAGCTGTTTACTATCTGCACTACAGTTTTAATAGTATCGTTCATTTTAATTATCTTTCCTCAGAGAGCCTCTTGATGCATAATGCAATGAAACATAACACAGTTATAGTCGGTTCGCTATTCCCAGTGACAACTGTTTAGTGAATTTAGTAATTATTTTTTTGCGATAGTTATGTTAAATTATAACAACTGAAATATATTCAAAATTACTTTCGGTCCCATTTTCCACTACTTAAATGTAAACCTAAAAAATGTACACGTTCGAATTGGTTTACGCAGGAACTGTACAATTTAAGGGATCAGCTAAAACTTTTAGAAACGATCTGTCAGCAAAATAGTAATCTTAGGCCAGTCCTTCATCTGGCAAAGGCAGAATATTCAATTAAATTAAAAGCAGCTAAAAGTAGTCACTTCATAAGACAGTTAAACGAATCATCAAATAAAATGAAATGTATTTGGCATTTAGTAAACTTAACAGTCGGGAAACAAAATAACTCAAAAGTACCTAGTGATGATAACAGTAATTTAGCAGACAAATTTAACCACCATTTTGTTGAAATGGCTCCAAAGTTACTTGCCGCTTTGGATCCTACTAAAATAGGTGGGTTTACATCAGCATCAAAAAACCGTAATAGTTGTTCTATGTTTTTATATCCAACTAACCCACAGGAAATAACTAGTATAGTCGAAAGTTTTAAATCCAAACACAGTTGTGGTTTTGATCAGATTTCCCTTAAGTTATTAAAACAATGCATTCATGCTCTCGCAGATCCACTGACGGATATTTGTAATGCCTCTTTTCAACAAGGAATATTTCCTAGTATGTTTAAACTATCTATTGTAATCCCTTTATTCAAAAGTGGTGATAAAGATGACCTTAACAACTATCGTCCCATAAGTCTCTTATCTGTTTTTTCAAAGATAATTGAAACTGTGGTTTATACTAGAATGAACTCATTCCTAAAAAAGCATAGTGTCTTGCATAATTTTCAACATGGTTTTATATCTTCTGAGTCTACAACTACAGCTCTTGCAAATTTCGTCATCTTAGTGTTGGTTGCTTTGGACAGACGAGAGAAGGCATGTGGTTTATTTCTCGATTTGTCCAAGGCTTTTGACACTTTGGATCATAATTTGTTGCTAATAAAACTTGAGGGTATTGGTATTCGTGGTGTAGTTCTAAAATGGTTTACTTCCTACCTAGAGAATAGAAGACACAAAGTAAAGATAACATCTAATGAATTTGTAAACGAATCAAACACATTGGATATCCATTATGGTATCCCTCGGGGTAGTGTATTGGGTCCTCTACTTTTTATAGTATTTATTAATGATATGGCTTTGTTAACTAATTCACTGACTAGGGTTAACATCATCAGTTATGCGGATGATACTAAGATTCTAGTCACAGGAACGTCTGATCAAAATTTGCAAAATAAAACCACACAGATACTATCCAGTATCAACAGTTATTTCTTATCCAACAAATTAGTTTTGAATAAAGAGAAATCAAAGTATATGATTTTCACGTCAAATAATTTATTAAACCATCAAGCCACTATAGAAGCCGCAATAGATAAAACAGACTGCACGAAGTTGCTGGGGGTACTTCTAGACAGTAATTGTAAATGGTCAAACCACATTTCTAATTTGAAATCCAGATTAAGTAGCGCATGTTATGCATTGAGAATTCTTTCACGTCTCTTTCATACATCAGTATTAAAAACAGTATACTTTGCCCATTCATACTCAATAGCCAAATATGGCATTGAAGTCTGGGGTTGTACCTCTGAATTAGAGCAGATATTCGTACTTCAGAAAAGAGCTATTAGGATAATGTATAAAATGAAATTTAGAGATTCTTGTAGAGGCATCTTTAGACAAACCAATATTCTTACAATTCCTGGTCTGTATATATTTTCGTGTATAATGTATTTACATAGCAAAATTTATGAATTTAATAAATTTCAATTTAACCATGTTTATTCAACAAGATTCAGAGACAATCACTTTATGCTTCCACAACATCGTTCTGTTTTGTTGGAAAGTAGCATACATTATGCAGCCATAAGTTTCTTTAACAAATTACCAATAGATATACGAATGAATTTACATCAGCCAAACTTTCGGAGGTGTGTACATCAATACATTTGTGAGCTAGAGTCATATTCTAAAAATAACTTTTAAGTATGTTTTACCGTGTTAATTAATTTATATACTTTTAAGATGTATTTCTGTAACTTTGACTTGCCTCATACATGTACTTTGTATAATGTCGCATGTGATCAATAAATTTGACTTGACTTGACTTGACTATTTTTTAAATAATACTACCCATAATTTTAAATTTTATGGGTTTAGTATACACTTCCACTATTTATAATATTTCTTCTTTTTTCAATGAAAGAAGTCTGTAATAAAAGTTTATTTAAGCTGTTAATACTGCGAGCTAGGAACTTTTGTGTTGTAGGTTTCCAGCTATGAATTTTTCAAAAAAAGCCCGAGTTGACCGAATTGACCTTAACACCCTTTTTCCTGCAAAATTCCAGCCAATCCCGTTATGCGTCCCTTCATTGCTTTTGCTCCGCCGGTGCAAACGCAAGAGCACTTTTGAAAACCACCTATATTTTTCACAGCATCACTAACTGCTTCAAATATATTTATACCTTTGGTCCCGTCTTTTATGTGGTGCAGTTTTAGAAGTTCCTCAGTTACACAAAAATCTTACTGATGCATCTAACAAAAATTAATAGTTGATTTTTGTCAATAATATCAACAGATTCGTTCAGGGCTAGGGAGTAGTACAAACAATCACGAACTGTGTCGATCATTTTTTTAAATACATGAGTATTCAGCTCATCAACTCTTCTAGATACAGTTTGATGGGAAAGTGAAACACATTCAAAATTGTTAGCCATCTTTTCATCTCCAAAGGATCGCGCCATTTTAACGGCACACCGCTTGATCATTTCTCCATCTCTAAATGCTTTTTTTACTTTTGAAAAGCTCTAAACATACTTCATATAATGCTGCTAAGCTTGACGATTGAACAGCTGTCGGTTTTGTAAATAGAGATTTTTGTTTATTCAATTTAGCTTTAAGTTCTTTTACAAAAGTATTGCGAGTTTCACCTTGAAATTTGTCGTATTTTGTTTTGTGCTGGGTATCATAATGCCTACTAACATTGTATTCTTATGATACCGTGAGTACTTGACAACAAATATTGCC
Organism: Diabrotica undecimpunctata; assembly: GCF_040954645.1. Classification (NCBI taxonomy): domain Eukaryota; kingdom Metazoa; phylum Arthropoda; class Insecta; order Coleoptera; family Chrysomelidae; genus Diabrotica; species Diabrotica undecimpunctata. The sequence continues at coordinate 157,126,826 of NC_092809.1, forward strand.
CTGAGGTTTGCCTTTTAATTCGATGAAGAAATATTGATTTTCCCATTTTCCTTGGAACGTACGATTCTCTTCGAAAATTTTGCGTTTTTTGGCACTACTCATTCTGAATTTAACATTCAATTTATTCGCCACTTTAATTCAACACGACACGTGTAGCTGACTTAAACTAACTGCTCGCTCATCGGGAGTTGGTGTTCAAGGTTAACTACTTTCTTAAGATTACGGAAAGTTCAAAGAAATTTAACGAGCCTCGGGCCGCATGCGGCCCCCGTGCCTGAGGTTGGACCACACTGTCTTAGGTACTAGTATTGTTGTTCCTACATACATTATTTTAATTAAGTTTTATCTTTTCATTGTTATATATAAAATATTATTGTAGGGAACAAAGATTGGAAGAAGAAGCCCGTCCGCCCGACGATTTAGAAGGACAAAGAACTCATGCCTGGGTTATAATATTACCCCCAAATAAACAAATTCAGGAACCCTTCTTTATTGAACCTAGTACAGGATTTTCTCACCCATTAACAACAGATATTTATTTAGGAATCGAAAGCATCTGGAACCATCAAAATTATTACGTAAATTTACAAGATTGCTCCGAGGGACTATCAAATGTCAACTTTGATTTACAGAATAATGAGAAATGGATACATTTTTTAATAGCTGAGCCCTTGTTCGAGCGACATCATCGGCCCAGAGAAATAGGAGATGATGATCTCGAAGCAACCGAAATGTTGGAAGAGAAGCATCTTGACATGCCGACGTCTTGGTCAATGAAAATGAATGTACCACACGAAATATTAAAAAAGCGGTTTCCAGAAGGTTAGTTATTTTTGTTTTGAGTTAGTTGTTAGTATCTACATTTCTCGTTTTATATGTGTAAGTTTATATCTATTTTATAATTTATATTCTCAACACTGCTGTAGCGTAGAGATCCTTTTTCCTACTGTAAAATACACATACACGCACAAATACACACGCACCCCCATATATATATTCTATATAATCCCCACCCTAACCCCCACGCCAACCTCCACCCAGGCCACGTCACCATCGACGGTATAGGTATTAATGGACCGTCCCCTGTTCTCAGTCGTAGAAGTGAAGTGAATAGTGATCAGTGTAGTAGTGTCTGGAGGCTCGGGAGACTGAGACCTCGGAAGCCCTGAAGAATACACCAGAGAGGATGTCGAAAGCTCGGCGCAATGGAAATCAACGTGGTTCAACCCGGAAGACTGGTGATAATAGGATTAATTTTAGCTCTAGGTTTATATATATTTATATATACAGGGTTGGGATAAAGTATCGAACTAAGCAAATATCTTTGAAACAAAAAAGATGATATTCATGAAACTTGTCATGCAAGTAAAATGACTCATAACGTAACTAAAGCCATATTTTTTGTGTTTATATTTAACTTCCAATTTCAACAGAAATACTTTTAACTTATTTAATTTAAATGGAACACCCTGTATATTTTTGCAGATTTTTAAAATACTTGTTATTCCTAAATCAGGTATAAGAAGTTTTGTAGCAAAAATTTGTTAGAACGTGAAACAAATCACTTAACAATATTATTAAAAGTAGGTATTTTTATTTCCAAATATCAATAAGAATAATAATTAAAAAAAAACACTTTTAATGTTCAAAATGCTAGCAAAATTAGCCTGTTAATTGTTATTCGTCTAATAAAAATAAAAACGTAAAGTAGTGTCTTTTTTACTTTTTTTTTGTATTAAAACGACGTAGTAAGAAATAAATCAGTAGAGGTAATGATCTAAACAGCTATGACTCAAGCATGCGCAAAGAACAAATTTACGCTTCGACCGTAGGGGAAAGTGGTCCACCTTGAGACATCTATCTATATAAAAGCCTATGATGACAGTGACAGGTCACACTGTAATTTAGGTCAACTAACGGCGCCATCTAGGAAAGAAATATGAACTACCATATTTCAATCATATTTTGTTTTTGAAACGATACGTCTAATTAATAATACTGTATTAATTATATAATAATATAATTAATAATTAATTTTATTAATATATTTAAGGTAGAATTTATTATAAAACAATGTAGCAATCCTAGCGCCATCTAGAAAAGAAAATCTGATTTACTCAAATCTGACTTATTATTAATTATGATTTCATTCATATTTTGTTCTTAAAATGATACGTTCAATTAAAAATACTAACAATATTAATTTCATATATTAATACATATTAATTACATAGATAATTAATAATACGAATGTGTTATTATTTTTTTCTCAAAATTGACAAAAATCTTGGTTGCTCTAATTTAAAGGTAAGATTTATTTTGCAAAATAAATAGACAACATAGCTGACACAACTCTACCTTTATGTACTATTCACCTTTGTGTCTAGTATTTCTTACGATAAACGTTTCCAGTTAGTTTAATTTTTTAATTTCTTCCTTCAAAAAACATAATAATACAGTACAGTGGACAGATTGTTGCCGAGAGGCGTCGATAGGGCTGGAACGGCCCGTATCTGGCTCAGCGGACTTCTTACGGTCCTGTGAATTGGACCTGGTGGTAGTACGGGTGTCTACCATGTCTCTGGCTTCTTCTTCTAGCGATTCGTATTCGGTGACACGAGATACGCAAGTTTTAATGACGAGTGTATGATCTTCTCAGAGAAATATCATTGTCAGTGAGTTCGAGAGTAAGAAGGCAGTAATAAATAGTGAAATACGACTCACTATTTAGTGTCGTAGAGATAAAATATGACTCGTTAGAGTCCAAAAATACCAATAAAAGATTGTGTGCACCAATCAATAAGTATATATATATATATATATATATATATATATATATATATATATATATATATATATATATATATAAAATAAAGTTTTATTATGAGGTTGCAGTCATTAATAGGGCAGGAAAGTGAAACTCTTTGTTCTTTATCAAGCTTTCGCAAAATTTATTTGCTTCTTCAGGATATGCTAAAATATGGTATCAGTAAATACAATGAAATTATAATTAAATAGCATTGTATAAAACTAGTATAAAAACTTACAACATGAGGTTAATCCATTAAATTTTCAAATTTACAAAACATTAAAACTTAACTTATTAAAATTATATAGTTATGAAGTTCACTTTCCTGCCCTATTAATGACTGCAACCTCATAATAAAACTTTATTTTACATAACGTGTCAGTCAATAATATATATATATATATATATATATATATATATATATATATATATATATATATATATATGTGGAATGTATGCGACAGTAAAGCGGCATGTATTTGGTGATTCCTTAACTTACGGAAGAAAATGCACCAGAATATATATAGGTATATCTTGTGTTTCCTTGACTTACGGAAGCAAACACAAGAGAAATACAAGTTATAAAATAGGCAATAATAAAATAGCACAAATAACGAGTAAATAAAATTAAGTCAGACGTATGGTCATGTAAGACTTGAATGATAAGTACGTTTTCAAACGCTAAATCCTCGTAGAGGTTTCCGTGTGAAAAACCGTACAGAACACAAGTAACTATATGTGAAAATAAGCCAGACGTATAGTAGCGTGAGACTGTATTTTCAGGCAGGAAATAAGCACAATAAAATGGCAAAAATATCAAATAAATGTGTACGTAAGAAAATCGTATCAAAAATACAGATAAATATCAATAATAAATCAGATATATAAAAATGCACACAAATCTCAAATATATAGCAAAAATAAGGTAAGAAATTAAATGCAGATTCTAGGTGGACGATTAACACCGTACCTAGAGTCTTCTAATACGAGGGAAGCTCGAACTGGCCGATGATAGAAAATCCACCTTCTTTTATACAAGAAAATCCTTTGTCTTTTAGGATTATGCCGTAGTAAGATGGATCTTCTAAATATCGAACCAATAGGAAATTTAAATTGCCGAAAGATTGGAAATACCATGATTTCCAACCAATGGGGTAATTTTTCCTGTATGTGGAGATGTGTCCGGTGCGCTGATTGGCTACTGAATGAGAGCGCCCGGCGACAAGATGTTGATAGTGTTGCCTACAAAAACATTCTAAGTCACTGACATAGAATCCTTTAGTTTACAATAATATATTTTAGCTGTCTATTTAACATGCATGGAGAGACCAGACTTAGAATGTTTTTGCACCAAAAGAAACAAATTTCTATCAAAATGTCAAAAATGAAAAAAAAACTTAGGTTTTTGTTTACACCGATTCATTTACTAGAGTAATTAAAATATTTTAAATCGTTCTAAGGTTTTTATAAATTAAAAGATATGATTTTTACTTTATTCTGCTTGATATTCTCTAAGTGGAATTAATTTCGATATATACGTGACTTGTAGTGATTTGATTAGGATTTTAAAATTTTGGACCATTTTTGAGTTGTCCTGCCGATCTATACTTTGTAGTATCTAGTTTTTAGTTATATCTGCATCTATTATATCGACATATTCTCTTTATTGTCGATTTCTTGATAGTAACCAGTTAATCAAGTTTCTATTTATTTATCTTTTTCTGGTACTGCTTAAATATTATTATTTTTATTATTTTAGCTTAATTTTTCAGGATGTAGAACTACACAATTTAAACGAGTTTTTGTTGAAGAATATGCTCCCTTTATTTCTTGCGACGGACTTGTCACCAGAATCACGAGATTTAAAGATTTTGACTGTAAAATACCAGAAGTAATAGAAGAGGAATATGAATATCGCCGTGATAAATTTATAACAAGTATTAGCAAGTGTGATACGAATGTAATAACAGATTATTTTGATAAAGGAAGAGAGGATGCGGTTATAAAACATATCTATATTCGTAATGAAGATGATGTTCATGCAAAAAGAACTATATTTTTTAACCACGATGGTACGTTTTATCGGTAACAAGGTAATTTAAAGTACTAAAAATATGTTTGGAACACTCCCTTCTCTTATCTAGACCTTATCTATTGTTCTGAAGCTATTTTCTTGTGGCATTTTAAAGTAATTACTATTTTAATGGAAATAAGCCACCATTGAACGTTAAAATAAGTTTATTAACGTTAAACATTAATGTTTGTAAAATCCGTAAAATAGTTTCGAAACAAAACAGTTTTTTTTCTATCAGATGTCGCTATTGCGTCCATCACGAAGCCATTTTATTGTTGCTTCTTAAGACAGAAAAGATTTATTTTTCACGTTGAGAACGCATATGAATAACTGTTCTGATGAGACTTATTAAGTCGAAATACGTATCAACAGATACATAGACGCTTTGTGCGTGAAATCAAATCTTTGCTGTCTTTTTCATTAATGTTTGTATTTTGAGAACAAATTCCGAAGTGGAAATTCAAACTTCAATAAACTTATTTTAACCTTCACTTGTGGCTTATTCCCATTAAAATAGTAATTAGATATTATCTCTGTCGTTGGTCCGATTAGTGTTTCTCTTCTTCTTCTTTCTTTCTAATGACTGCTCGGATGTAATTGTAAACACTATTCCATCTCTCTCTACTTCCCGTCATCTTCACGATCATATCAGAGAACAACCGAACACAGAGAAGCGACAGTCCTTTGAAGTTACGTGGCCAAGCCGCCAATGACAGCTAACAACCAGAAAATTAATAGTCAGTGGGCATATCACACAATATAAATTCTTAAGAGCGTAGGCGCAAAATTTCGGGCCAATGTTTTTTAAATGCATTCATTTTTTTCGAATCCTGAAAAAACTAATAAGTATTTTTGAAAAATTTAAACGCAGAATGAAAGACTACATTATTACTGAGGGCCGAAAGTCCCTGAAAACTTCTATAATGTTTATTTTAATAAGTTACAGGGGTGAAAAAAAAAAGAGAAAATTTAGTGTGATTTTTAATTTCAAATATCTCATTCAAAAAAACGTTTTGTTTATTCTAAGGGACTTTCGGCCCTCGGTAATAATGTAATCTCTCATTCTGTGTTTAAATTTTTCAAAAATATTTGTTAGTTTTCCCAGGATTCGAAAAAAATGATTGTAATTAAAAAGCATTGGCCCGAAATTTTGCGCCTACGCTCTTAAGCGAAACAAAGAAATTACTAAAAATCTTAAAATTACAACAGAACAAGACTTCAAAATTGCAAAAACATGGTTGCAAATAAACAACCTTACATTAAATTATGAAAAAACTAAATAGGTACTCATCTACTTTTTGCTATATACAAAAGTTGTCTGCCAATTTTTAATTCGTTAAATATAAATAACAAAGATCATTAAAGGTACTGCGTCATGCGCCAATGTTTTTCTTTTATTTCCTTTTACAATAACATTATCTTCAAAATGCAGTTCACAAATCCCATAATTATTATAAAGTGAATCCATTTTGAATAACAAATCTTCTCTGCAAGCTTCTATCCACACTTTGGCACTACAAATTTTTAACAGAACAAATTTTAAACAAAGAACTTTTTCTGTATTTATAAATAATGCTTTATTACTTACAACTATAAAAGTATTAGTATATTCTAAGTATATTGTAAGTAATGAAATATTTAACTTTTGTCAAGATCTAATCTTAATAAATTTACAGTTTTCTCCTAAGTCACAAAAATGTCACTAAATATTGAGATATGCAACAAATAAAGTTTTAATATTTTTTATTTGTAATTCCCATTTAAAACTCCTAAATATTTTATGTACTTCGATCCATATATTGATCTTTTTTATTTATATTTAACGAATTAAAAATTGGCAGACAACTTTTGTATATAGCAAAAAGTAGATGAGTACCTATTTAGTTTTTTCATAATTTAATGTAAGTTTGTTTATTTGCAACCATGTTTTTGCAATTTTGAAGTCTTGTTCTGTTGTAATTTTAAGATTTTCCCAATTATCGGTCTAATTATGTTTCCAACAATTTTTAGTTTGAGCATTTTAGTAATTTCTTTGTTTCGTTTAAGAGCGTAGGCCCAAAATTTCGGGCCAATGCTTTTTAACATTTTTTGGAATCCTGAGAAAACTAACAAATATTTTTGAAAAATTTAAACACAGAATGAAAGATTACATTATTACCGAGGGACGAAAGTCCCTTAGAATAAACAAAAAGTTTTTTGAATGAGATATTTGAAATTAAAAATCACACTAAATTTTCTCTTTTTTTTTTCACCCCTGTAACTTATTAAAATAAACATTATAGAAGTTTTCGGGAACTTTTGGCCCTCAGTAATAATGTGGTCTTTCATACTGCGTTTAAATTTTTAAAAAATACTTATTAGTTTTTTCAGGATTCGAAAAAAATGAATACATTTAAAAAACATTTGCCCGAAATTTTGCGCCTACGCTCTTAAATCAAATATTCTCGTGTATAAAACCCTCTATATATTTTTATTTCCTTAAAATACTATATTCGTATTGTTGTCTTCGAGCGCGCTGACACCCGGCCACCATCTGTTGATTTTTTGACCTGAGCCTTCGGAGACTTGCGTCTTTCAATAAAAGAAATAGCACTGACACCAAATTTAATGTTTTCATTTTGAACTATCCCTTGGCAGACCAAAGTTTATTTTTTATAGCTCGGACAGACACGTCGGCGTCGGCTTACTGTTCGAAAGTCAAACCAATACTATTATGTAATAACTAATAATAATTACAAAGCAATAGTAATTACCTGTTATTATTCTTAGGAAATCTAAATAAACTTATTCCTTTTCCTGTCACAGATGAACATCCGCGAATCTCACAAATATATCCAGACATTTTAAATATAAATTAAACTTTTAACTATAAACTATAACTATAAACTTATATATTTAACTATAACCTTTTAACTATAAATAAATTATATAAATGGTCAAATGCACTTGTTGTGTCGAGTATTTACCATAGACGCCTACGGACTATCGAAAACAACCAGAATTAAAGAATAAGCACGTGTTTTTGACAGTTAAACAACCAGAATCGGGCATGCGTATACAAAAATGGTACACGCTTTTGGACCGTTGTGTCGCTTCTATGTGTGTTCGGTTATTCTATGATCATATCTCTTACAGTCACAGGGTTCATACCTATTTCTTTATACATTCTGTTTAAAGCTCGCTTCGCTCACGCGTTAAAATATCTCAATTGTTAATCGCCCTTATTAATACACTTGTTGGGTAAATAACTATTAATGGATGATTTTTAGGTCGATATGATGCGTTACATAAAATTGAAGTGGATCAAAATGTAATAACGGAACATTATAAAAACAGAGATGATAAGTTATACTATAGACAAGTTTCTTACGAAACTAGTGAGGAATCAATAGTAAAAATTGGAGGAGTTCTCAGACGACCAATCTTAAAAATAATTCAAAAATATGAACGTGATGAAAGCAAACCCTCTTATGAAGATATAGCAATTCGTGAGTTTGCTATCGTTGCGAGGGAAATAAGAATTAAGTTTCATTACGGCAAAAATAACGTAACTGCTTCCACCAGAATATTCATCAAACCACCGATTTCAGAATTTGGAGAGGAAATGGTATTCGATCCAGAACTTACCTACGGATATCAGGCGGAGATCGGACTTAAACGACCTAGACAGTTAGCCCTTTTTTTAATGTTTGAGGACCAGTTGAAAGAAGAAGCAACAGTTATTAATAACATAAGAGATGTAAGTTTCTTTAAATTCTCGTGCGACACGTCTTGGCGATATAATAAAAACTCCTTTTTTTCTTTATATCATTTTTATCACTATTTTTAGGAAACCACTATCATAAATATAATATTTGTAGTATACTGTATCCAGAAATTTAGTGTCTTATTATAAAAGTTATTTTAATAACAGCTGTAAAACTGAATAATCCCTTGTAAATACTCTATTGTTGTATAATTATCACAGCTACCAAAGCTGCCAGGACCGGCATAATAGCCAAGCATAGCACGACTGTATATAGGTATATATAATCAGATCAAATATTATCATTCAAGCATAATGTCAAAAAACTCTTTTTATAAACATACAAATTTCCCATAATTATTGTTATTAATCATTATTTTAAGTCTCAACGAAGAAAATGTTTTGTGTGTGTTTTGTGTTTTATTGGCACTAGTTTTCACACTGGCCAGTCAATTTCATAATGATTTTTTTAGACTATAACTTATCACTAACTCAGGGGAGTACTGTGTAGTGTCTGTGTTAAGTAAATGTCTTGTTACTTTAGTAAAGTCGACTTCATTGTCTTTACAAAGAGACGCTAAGTGTATCTGAACGTCTGAGGTCCCTTCGGTGAGTACCGATTTACTCGTTTTAAAACAATCATATTTATTCATGTTGACTTGTTATGTTTGTTTTCCGTTTCATGTCTGAAAAAGTTGGCAAAAAATGGGAAGTATTCTTTATTAATAATTTTACGAAAAAAAATTATTCTTCATTAAAGGTTATACATCACATAGAAATCATTAACAGATAATCTTATTAAATATTAAGTGGTAGATAGGAAAAATCAAAATTATTAATTAATACTGAAGAGGAAAGTGATTTTAAATTTAGATATGCAAGAAAATATAATTTTAAAATGTTTGTAGCTATTAAAAATTATGTCCAAGTTTAGATTCATGGCCTTCTAATAATTAAATAATACATTTAAAGTAAAAAGTAAATAAAAAAATACTTTTGTATTTGTTGATTTTGTATATTGAATAAGGTAAATTAGAAATAAAATTAAAAATTAATGCACCTACTGATACATCATTAAAAGGCCATGAATCTAAATTTAAAAATAATTTTTAAATCCTACAACCAAATTAAAATAACATTTTATGCTGCACCTAAATTTAAAAGCACTTCACTTTTATGCATAAATCAATATTTTTGATTTTCGGTGTATACCACTTAAACTTTTATAAATTTGATTATTGATTATTGATTTTTATGAAATGCAGGAATGTTTATGAAGAATAGTTTTTTTCATGAAATTAATAATAAAGAAATTTCCCATTTGTTGCCAACTTTTTCAGACACACTTTATACCTTACTAACAATTAAAACACTTCTTTCCTTACATTAATTCATTTTAATTTTCACTTCACCATTTTATTATTTCACTTGCAATTTTTTTAACAAAACAAAAATTGTTTATGACTTTCAAAATTTGGATATATTTAATAAAGAATCGAGACAGAAAATATAATAATTAATTAATTCTAATACTCCATCAGTTTATGTATTTTTTCCCTTAATTATCTAGATATTTATTTAAATTAAATATGTAATGTAAATGACAAATAAAATATAAAATTCGTTAAGCCAGCCCTTTTGACGTGACAACGTCTTAAATTAGGTTGTGGCTCGGAGTAATTTAAGAAAAAGTGTAACGCCCGCTCACGTCTGTTACAGTGAGTCACCGAACGAGAGAGAGGCCCGCCGGACCGGCGAATGCCTTGCGTCTCTCTCCCACTCAAACATGATCGGTCCGCTGCGCGCGGCACTAGAGAATTAGGCGCGTTGAATCGCTAAAGTTGAAAATCGTTGAAAGTATCGTCAGCTGTGTCTGTAGTGAAAATGTGGAGTGCTTACAGTGTCCTATTTTAGGGGGAACCACCAGTATCAGATATAATTTTAGGAAATTACCTAGGGACCTATATTCTTTTATAATATTGCTATGGATTTATCCATTTAATATTGAGCAATGATTGTAAACATTCTTTATAGTTTAAACTTCAATGAAAATTATTAACTGTGTCTAAAGACATATATGATATGAGGTATTTTACCCAAGAGTATTAAGTATAATGAATATACATAAAAACATAATTTTGTTTTCTTAGGATTTAACATTTTGTCAGCACATTATCTCAAATTCACACTTAAATCAATATGTTTTTACTATTAGGTCTGTTGAATGTTTGTTCTTTACACAAAATTTAGTCTATACTTCATATTTATTAAAGGCGGTAAAATATACATTACAATTCAGTTGTTTATAAACCACTTTCAAAGCATAAAGAACCTTTTAAGCTTTGTTTATATTATTTTGTGTATATTAATTGAGTTAATTGCAGTAGCCCACTTTGATACAAAAATACAGTCAATTTATGGATATTTCAAGGTGACAATCTAAAAAAAGCTGATTTCCTCCCATGCATTTTATTATAAACACTTGAAATTTAAAAAAAATTTAAAAATCGTAAGATGTAAGACCTTAATCGTGAGATCGTGAGATTTGTCTTCAATTCGTGAGTAGATTTGTCATTTACAACAACTACAACAATAAAGGTAAATAATTGTACACTAATATTTCATTATCGTAAACTATGATTGATTGATTAATTGTTAGATTGACACAAAAGTTGAGAAACTGAGTTTATAGCGGCAATTCCTTGTTCCTATTGTGCAATTTAATAATATTCATATCAATAAATATTCTACCGAGAAAAAGACGTTGTCACGTAAAATCTTCGCCCGTAAAACCGACTTTACAGGCAACCGATTTTTACTATTTACCTGAAGAGGCAAATCCCTTTATGGCTTCGACTTTATCAGCGGGATACTTTTAAATTCTGCATAAGTCAGTTCTTATAACTGTGAATGAAGTATACCTACTGTCAAAGTTATTTTGTTAAAGTACAAATTCAATTTTATCGAATACGGTGCATGATAGGGACTTCAGCTAAGGAGATTATTTTTGAAGCGAAGCTTTTGTACTGACATTGTATTAATTTTTCTCTATAGTAAAATGCAGAGCGGATCGTCACGACACAAAATAGTTTGTGTCGTGACAAAAACATCACTACTATTTATACTGGCATATATTATTTTTTAATAAATTCATATCAAAACAATATTCAAATTTTATTGATATAAGGTTGAATGCTCGAATAAATGAACTTTGATAAAATAAAAACAGATATCGAGCACAGTTTTATTAATTAAATCTTGCCCAAGTACTTTCGCTTTCTACAGCATCATCAGGGGCATCTGAATTAGCCAAGAAACGTTTTTTTAAATAAAGAAATTGATTAACCTCGATACAAACTCGAAGTTAATGGATGATAAAAGTTTAAAATAAAAAAAAAAATTTTCAATAAAATCCTTTATAAAAAGGTATATAAAAAACCCAGTTGGACTATGTTAAATTGACAAAACGTTTTCGAAATAAGTATTCCATCATCAGTGTCCTAAAAAGTATTTGACCACTTAATTAAGAAGAACATGAAAAATTTAAGTTTTGACTAAGGTTAATGTAAAATGTGGTTAATACTTACAGTTAAATACATGGAAATAGCCACTAAATATGGGGGTAAAAACCCTTTAAAAATTGCTAAATGAAATTTAGTTTACATTATGTCTAGTTCATAATTGAGATGGTAAAGTTACCGTTGGATTGGTAACATGGCGACATATGACTCTACATTAAGTTGCAAGTCCTGAGACGGTATGTCTACGAGGACTTTATTAAAGCAACTGATTGAAATGACAATCTTGACAGGTTATGACGGAAGTTGTGACAGAGCAGTCAGTGTAACTGTATATGTCTATTTAAGACAGAAGCCAACGTTGTTTAAAAATTGTGAAAGTTGAAATAAAAATAAAATTATAACAGTATCAACCATCAATGTTATTGTTTTAAATTATGTATGTGAGATGAAATTGTGGTGAGAAAATTATGTGATTATAGTTAGGCAACCAACTATGCAGTGTCAAGTGGTGTGATGAAAAGATTCTAATATAAGGCCCTTTATGTTTTAATAATATTTGGTACCTGGAAAATGGAAACTAGACACAGGTGGAAAGTTGGGTTCTTGAAATAGTGTAGGAATTAATATATTTAATATGTGAGAATGTTATTCAATGAATGAAATGAAACTATTGTAATATAAAGTTCATGTAAAAATTGACTTATAACTCAATTATATTAGGCCCTGTATGTCAAAAAACAACATTTGGTACCTGGTAAATGTAAAACTTCTTGAGTTGTAAGTTCATGAATATAAATATCTGATGGGGTGTTAACAAACTGAGTGATGTTTTGTGTGAATACTTATTCCGAAAACGTTTTGTCAATTTAACATAGCCCAAATGGGTTTTTTATATACCTTTTTATAAAGGATTTTATTGAAAATTTTTTTTAATATATGGTATACAGCCAACTACAGGAACTTAGTTTCCTTGTGGATTTTAAAATAAAACTAAAACGTTAATCAAAAATCGTTCTTTCTTGATGACTATTAGTAAAACAAAAAATTTGTTAAAATCTTTTATAAAAGGTATATAAAATTGATATTAATATATACCTATTAATATATACCTTTTATAAAGGATTTTAACAAATTTTTTGTGATACATGGTATACAGCCAGCGACAGGAACTTAGTTTCCTTGTGGATATTAGTAAAACGTCGTTTCGTAGGGGTTGCCAGTAATGTTTCTGCAAGTTCCATTCGAAAGGATAGGAGATCCTTTACCTTTCGTTTTGGAATATTATTCATTTGACAGCTAGCTTTATATTGCATCCAAAAATTTACCACCGCAAGATCCAAAAAATTAATTATTAATTTTAAGGACCATTTTCTGGTTTTTATCTAGCTTCGGTAATATTCGAGTTGCTGATGTACGATATCAACACCTCCCATATTCTCATTGTAAGATTTAACAATATCAGGACATGTTATTTCTACATATATTTTTTTCATTTTTACACCACCTTTTTACTATACTTTGAGGATCAACTCCAGCTGCATTCAACAATAAAACTACAGACTTTGAGTCCCTCCACTTAACGGCCACCATATTTTGTTCTTTGTTCACTTTGACCTCTCTAAAGACGATTACCTGGCACAAAGTTAACTTTGATTCGATTGTTCATTACGGTTCCAGTTCCATATATTTTTAGTTCACAAAGCTTATTTATTAAGCGAGGTGGAGTCAAATACCTGTCAAAGTGCAAAAACGATCCTTCTGGCAATGATGTTGTTAATCTCAAGACTACAGAAGGTCAAGTCCATATTGCGCATTTCAAAAAGGCATTTGTTTTCCTTGGTATATCTCAAAATCTGTAAATGACATGTCACTTTAACATTTCCGTTAAGAACAGGAACCATTCTCTCTCTTGATGCCAACCATAATATTGTAGCTTCGCCTATTTTAAAAATTTTAAACGGTTTTTCCTTGTGTAGTGTAGTGTAATGTGCAATTTTGTTTATGACATTCTATGATTGTTGGATAGCTCTAGAAAGCGAAAGTACTTGGACAAGTACTGTGCTCGATATCTGCCTTTCTAGACTAGGCGGGATCTGTAGAAATTCAGACCATAATGGACATTTTCTAAAGGAAGCTATTTTTTGCTGGAATCCCTTTAGGATGTGCCCCATATCGATAATCACGATATGCGCCAGTCGCAAACCCTGTGCTTAATTTTTTATTTAACAAAATCTGAAAACAATTGAAAATTTCTCATTTTTTTGCTCCTATTTTCGTTTATAATTCGGAAAATATTGATCCTAGAGAAAAAATTATAAAAAGTTGAAAGTTTCGTTATTCAATTTTACACAATATTTCGTTAGCTAGAAATTGAAAATTTAATGTTTATTGTTGAAAAAATAGCAATAATTGGAAAAAAAGTACAAAAAAATGAAGTTAATCCTTTAAATGTTTTCGACTTTCTAAGCTTGACTTACAATCTCCATATTCCGCCTAGAAAAACTTTTTAATGTGTTTAAAACGTGTGCTAAATTTTGTTAAGATCGTTCGGATAGGTTTTGCATAATAATTTTGCAATCCAGCCTACTGGAAAAAAATCGCAAATTTTCAAATTTATAGTAGGCCCTAAATAAGGCTCTCAGATAGTTGCATATTTTTTTACATATAAAGGAAGGCTCTTACTTTCAAACGCTTTTTGTAAAATTGAAATCGGTTCACTAGAAGAGCCTAGAAATTTTTTTAAAGTTTTAAACATTTTTTAGGCTTGTAAACAAATTGAATAACTTTACGAGCTTTAAACATATCAATTTCAAAAATTTTACACTTAAAGAACATTAAAAGACGCTTCTTTAAAAAAAAAGATACATTCGGCTTACTGGTTGCCGAGATATTCCACCACCTGTTCCCCCAACACCACCTCTCATGCATTCCGAGCGACATTTTACGTGAAAACGGTTTTTTATTTGTCTTTTTTGTGGATGTTGCCATGAAGCGCATTACGTAAAACTTTTCATATAACAAGTACTTGACAAGACGAGGGTATTTGTTTAAAAACGAGCCCTCTATCACTTATGGTTACACGGCAAATAGATGCCAACTTTGACCTTCAATATCTCGGCAACCAGTAAGCCGAATGTATCTTTTTTTTTTAAAGAAGCATCTTTTAATGTTCTTTAAGTGTATAAATTTTGAAATTGATGTGTTTAAAGCTCGTAAAGTTATTCAATTTGTTTATAAGCCTAATACCTATATATAAGAAATGTTTAAAACTTAAAAAAATTTTCTAGGCTCTCCTAGTGAACCGATTTGAATTTTACAAAAAGCGTTTAAAAGTGTGAGCCTTCCTTTATATGTAAAAAAATATGCAACTATCTGAGGGCCTTATTTAGGGCCTACTATAAATTTGAAAATTTGCGATTTTTTTCCAGTAGGCTGAGTTGCAAAATTATTATGCAAAACCTATTTGACCGATCTTAACAAAATTTAGCACACGTTTTAAACATATTAAAAGATTTTTCTAGACGGAATATGGAGCTTGTAAGTCAAGTTTAGAAAGTCGAAAACATTTAAAGGATTAACTTCATTTTTTTGTACTTTTTTTCCAATTATTGCTATTTTTTTAACAATAAACATTAAATTTTCAATTTCTAGTTAACGAAATATTGTGTAAAATTGAATAACGAAACTTTTAACTTCGTATAATTTTTTCTCTAGGATCAATATTTTCCGAATTATAAACGGAAATAGGAGCAAAAAAATGAGAAATTTTCAATTGTTTTCAGATTTTGTTAAATAAAAAATTTAGCACAGGGTTTTCGACTGGCGCATATCGTGATTATCGATATTGCTTCTTATGGAAAATGTCCAATTCAAAACAGATCCCGCCTAGACTATTCATTTTATCAAAGTTCATATATTCGAGCATTCAACCTTATATCAATTTAAATTCATTTAATTTGAAAATGCTGAATACTTAACTTTGTGTTTAATTGATTTTTATATTTTTTTTAATACCGCAATGCTTCTAACGATCCTTGTTGATAAAATTATTTTAAATAAACTATATAATTGTTTAGGTCGAAGCTCAAATATCAGAATTTTTATTAACACGAGCACGGGAAATGGCATTTTCCAAACTAGATGTTCCCTTATTTAATAAAGAACAAAATGCTGAATATAGACAAGCTATGCTTGACAAAGAAAAACTGGCAAGAGTCTATAAGGAAAAGGAAGTTGAGGAAGAAATAGATTATTTTGCTCCATATTTAGCTAGATTTGGTAGGTATAATACATTTTTTATTAACTTTATTTTTTTAGTTATGAGTATGAGTTATAAACATTTACTTTGCATTTACTACTACAAAACAAGCTTTTTATTGCAATATTTTTCATCACATGCATGTTTGAAAGTTTATTTGTATAAAAATCAAGTAAAACAATGAACCGCCAAAGAAATTTGTCAATGGAGGAGACAGTTCGAGCATCGACTCTCCTAGATGAAGGGTATTCAATGCGATACGTTGAAGGTTTGTTAAAAAGACATCATTCCAGCATCAGTCGCAAGGTGAGGCGATATAATGAAACAGGGTCGTACCATCGAAGACCAGGGCAAGGGAGAAAACGTTGCACTAATCAAATTGATGATCTGTTTTTAAGACAACGTGCTCTCAGAGATAGGAGAGTCACCAGCAATTTCCTCAAAAATGAACTAGCAGATGTTCGAAATGTCGCGATATCGTCTCGAACAGTTAGAAGACGTTTACATGAAGCAGAATTGAGCAACAGGAAACCGGCCAAAAAACACTTGCTTACCAGAGAACACAGGGTTCAGAGATTGAATTTCGCAAGATTGCATTAAAATTGGACCACCGATGATTGGAAACGAGTTCTTTTGTCCGATGAGACTAGAGTAAGCCTAAAAGCTCCAGATGGTCGTGAGCGTGTCTGACGAAGGCGAGGAGAAAGGTTTGCCAGCTGCAATATCTCTCCTAAAGTTACTTTTGGTGGTGGCTCTAAAATGTTTTGGGGAAGAAATTTTTTTGAAGCTCGTACGGAGTTGGTCCCCATACGTATGAGGTCTGGGAATGCCCATTATTACTTAGAAAATATTATTTTAGAACATGTAATGTTCCGTTTCTTGGACCTATATTTTTATTCATGCTCGACAACGCTCGTCCTCATGTGGCTCGACAGGTTATTGGCTACCTAAATAATGTTGATATTCTATTATTAGAGTGGCCACCTAAGAGCCCGGACATGAATCCTATAGAGCATCTATGGGACTATCTAAAAAAAAAAGATTCGAAGTCGTCGCCCTATTGCCAATCACAACCAATTCATTGGTTATCATCACAAGTTATTGAAGAATGGGAGAATATTCCGCTATAAAGCTTTTGTTCAACATTTAATGATTTTATGATGCATTTTATTGTATTTCTTTACTGTTTTTTTTCTTTTTGCAATTTGGCGTTATGCTAGCTTATTTACGCATTTCCGGCAAAAACAAATTTTTAAAGAAATAACAAGGCAAATTTAGGTCATGATAAAGTCATGTTGGACTTATTTGTAGGTGTTTATTATTATTTCAATGTTACTTAGTTTTATTTTGTGTTCGTATTGTAAATATTTAGATTAATTAAAGTAATGCGTTAATTTTGTCCAGGAGTTTAGTATGTTTATTAAATTTATTTTTTATTTAAAAGACAATACGAATTGTCTAACTAAATGAAACAACTAATTATTGAAATTCAATATGGATGTGTCCCCCATGGTTATTTACTACAGCTTGCAGTCTTCGACGCCACTGCCCAATTGATCGGTTAATAATTTCTTGGTCGAATTAGTTCCTGGATACAGCAACCACAAGATAGAACACTTTGTAGACAAACAGGGGAGGCCTATGTCCAGCAATGGATTGAGAGAGGCTGATGATGATGATGACGAATTAGTTCCACCGAAAAACTTTCCGATGTTTTAATTAATTGATAGTGTTGAAAATAGAATTTTCGTGAACTATGGCTTTTATTGTACTCAAAATATTATAATCAATCGGGTTAAGATCGGGGCTATTTGGAGGCCACATGTCGATAAAATCTGCAACTTGTTCTTGCTAATATGTTATCCTACTTCTGGAAGTATGGGATGGTGCACCATCTTGTTGAAAGTTGAAGTCGTGGCTAATATTTTCAATATCAGCAAGCATATTGCTTAAAATATATCTCTGATTTTTATAATTTATTTTAACATTTCTAAATCTTTATTTTAAGGGAATATTTCCCGATACTTATTAATAGTAATACTAATTTTTGACCTTGAAAGTAAGTCTTTATAAAAAAGATTCTTACTTAGACCTCCTTAAGTTTTCCGTTGGTCTTGTAAATTTTAATTTAAATATGCCCTATCAATATAGATTTCAGATTCCATCAAAATCGGAACAAAACTAAAAAAGTTATTTAAGGTCAAAATAAATTTTTGACCTTAAATAAATTTGGCCCATCGTATCTGTTGTTTACCTGTTAAAAGTTTTCTTTTGGGTACTTTGTATTGATCTCCAATGATTTTTTTGAGTGAAAAGCTCTAATTCATCTTTTTTGAGTTTTAATTGTATTACGCCAAGCTGACATTTTTCAGTTTTCTGAAAATTATTAATTATTTGTCAATATACGAGTATCTGTAGTTATACAATGCTAGCCAAAAGTCCCCTCCTTCTCACTCGTATGTAGGCTTCTCTAGCAACGGACGTAGGCTTCTCAACTAGTCATAACAGGTGGCTTATTAGTCATAGATGACGTTACAGAGCCACTGTGACCGATAATTTTAAATGACAAGTAGGAACCCACCTTCTACTACAGCTCAAGTTGCGTCTATCTGTGGAATCAGTGAAAGGACAGTACACCAAGTGTTGGCTTAAAACAAATTTCATTCATACAAAATAAAAATTGTTCATTAACTTTTAGATCATGACCCCGACGAAAGAATTCTGTAAAAATTTGTCCAATCAAATTCACCAACAACCAGATTACATAAAAACAAGTTATTATAGTGACGAAAGTAATTTTTCCCTCAATGGAAATGTTAACACACACAATGGGAGGTATTGGAGTGACACAAATCCTCACCTCTTTTGTAGAAAACATACTCAAATTCCAGAAAAAGTAAATGTTTGGACATGTAATTCGGGAAATCACAATGTTAGACCTGTTTTGCTCTATGCTTATTTAACCGTCGAAGTGTATCTGGAGATACACACAAAACGTAAATCTAGATGAATTCGGCAACTTGGAAATAACATGTCGACAATATGGTGCTCCTGCACATTATTATCGTGCAGTAAGACGTTACCTAGATGACCAATATCATGGTAGATGGATTGGACGACGAGGTTCGATAGAATGGCCAGCTCGGTCACCGGACTTCATACGTTCAGATTTTTTCTGCGGGTGTACTTGAAATCTAAAGTTTACACTACAGCACCCGACAGTATTGACATTTAGAAACAATGAATTATTAAAGAATGTAAGTCAATTTCCCCACGACACATTTGAACAAGTACGACAAGAGTTTAGCAATAGGATGCATTAATGTCAGAAAGTAGATGGAGCACATTTTGAACACTTAATATAAGAACTGGTTCTTAAATATTTTTCAATTAAAATTTTAGTATTTATTTAATTTGTTGATCAAAATCAGCTCAAACTCAAACAAAATTAGTATGATTAAATAGATATTTTCAATACTTTTCATTCCCAGGTCCCATTTCTAAGTTTATCGGTCACAGTGGCTCTGCAGTAGCATTGTGAATTGGGTGCAAAGATAGTAGGGGAGACCGGGGAGAGTTCGGACACAGGGAGACATCGGACACATTTGAATTTCGCACATTTTTGAAGATGCACTGTTGTCATTTGGTAAACACAACCTTATTTGTACATAATTATAGGTTATGTATTGACAGCTGTGATTTCGGTCGTAGTCACAGAGTTATCTATTGTGAAGTGTTTTGTCGAGTTTTGTTCTAAAAATATCGGTGCAATCCAGAAGATATATTTTAAAATACATAGACTTACCACGTATAAAACTTTGGTGCTGTAATCTACTATACTTATTTCATTAATTTGCGTTTATGTTGTTGCAATATTTAGGTAAGTTTTTTTATAAACCCATTGTATTACCAATGTTTGCATTAGGGGAGAGTTCGGACACAGTGTCCGAACTCTCCCCTGTGTGTCCGAAGTCTCCCCTGATCTGTAGTTATTCTATTTTTCTCTTACAGCTCATAATGCCCCGTACATATACAAGGGTAACAGAACGACAATTTTCTGCAGACACTATGAAAAATGCCACATCAGAGGTGCTTGACGGCAAATTGAGCATTCGGAATAGCGCCAAAACCTACGGCGTTCCTAAATCTAGTCTTCTAGATTACATAAAGAAAGCTAGAGCTGTGGGTATAGACAACGTAACATTCTCTCCAAATTTCAAGCAATCTCAAGTGTTTACCGATATAATGGAAAAAATGCTTGAAAAATATTTATTAGATTGTTCTTCCATGTTTCATGGACTAACGCCTAAAGCTGCAAGACGTTTAGCTTTTGAATTTGCCAAGAAAAACCATGTTAAAATGCCTACTACATGGAGCGAAAATGAAGAAGCTGGAACAGACTGGTTTTCAGGTTTCATGAAACGTCATCCTGTACTATCTATTAGAACACCTGAAGCCACTAGTCTCGCTAGAATGACGAGTTTTAACAAAGTTACTGTTGAGACGTTTCAAAATAAATTAGAAGAAGTTTTACGTCGTCATTCTTTTGGATCTTCAGCGATTTTCAATTTAGATGAAGTGAGTCAATTAACAATTTTGTTTAGTTATTTTGATAATTAATATCACTTATTTTTTAGACTGGGGTTACTACAGTTCAGCGTGTACCTAAAATAATTGGAAGAAAAGGTCAACATCAAATAGGGCAGGTGACCTCACGTGAACGTGGAGAATTAGTTACACAAGTGGGCATAATTTCTGCTGATGGAAAAGCATTGCCTCCTATATGGGTATTCCCACGGCAACGTTTTGATGAAAACCGCATGATGAAAGGGGTTCCTCAAGTTGCTTTAGGATTAGTATCTCCTTCAGGATGGATGACAAGTGATAATTTTTTGAAAGTACTTAAACATGTTGTCAAAAATACACTCTGCTCTGATACTAATAAAATTTTACTAATCATGGATAACCACGAGTCCCATCTCTCAGTGGAGGGACTTGATTACTGCAAAGAAAATGGAATTACTGTTTTGACACTACCACCTCATACTTCTAATAAGTTACAACCTTTGGACCGAACAGTGTTTGGTCCTTTCAAAAAGTTTTTTAATGATGGTGCTAATTCCTGGATGTTGTCTAATCCTGGTCAGACACTTTCTATATATGACTTGCCTGCTATTTGTTCTTCTGCTTGGGACAGAGCTGCCAATCCAGTTAATATTAAAAGTGGTTTCAAGTGTACAGGTATTTGGCCTTTTGACAGGAATATATTCGGAGAAGAAGAGTTCTTATCTTCTTACGTGACAGATAGACCAATGCCTACTACAGAACCGGAACTCGGAAAAAGAGATTTTGATAGCTTGTCCAAACCGGGGCCAAGCAAAGTTTTAGTTTCTCCGAGTCACTCAACTTCTCCAAACATCATTTCTCCAGAAATGGTTAGACCGTTTCCCAAGGCGCCAGAACGTAAAACATCAAATAGAGGGAGGCCTAAGGGCAAATGTATCATTGCCACGGATACTCCAGAAAAAGACGAAATTGCCAACAGGAAACTAAAACGATCTGTTACAAGGAAAGTAAATCCTAAAAAAAGACAGAAAGTCACTAAAAAAATTGTTGAAACATCTTCTTCTTCTTCCTCTGAAGACATAATGAGCAATGAAAAATCCTCTGACTTCATAGAGCAAGATGACGAAGTGGATACAGAAGAAACAAATATTGCAAATGGTCAGTTTATAATTGCCAGAGTTTATGGAAAAACACCAGCTACATTTCGGCACTATGTTGCAGAAATTCAGGAAAAACAGATAAAAGGATACGACGTAAAATTTTATAAAAAACATGCCACTTCTAATCGGTTTATCTCCACTGAAGAAGATGCTTTTGTTATATTTGAAGACATAAAATGTATTTTACCGAAGCCCTTGAAAGATACACGTCAAAGATATGAAAATATGATCTATTTTAATACAGATTTAGAAGATTATTCATTGCATTAATTTTTTAATATCTAAACATGTCTATTTTTTTTAAATACATTTTTATAAGTAACATATGTTGTACTGTCCGAAGTCTCCCAGTACTGTCCGAAGTCTCCCAGTTCCTAGTTCGAAGTCTCCCCGTTTCTGGGGAGACTTCGGACAAATGACCCCCTGCAATATTTTTTTATTTTTGTTGTTAATTTATTGATTTGATATATTCTGCTCTTGATTGGTTATGCCTGAACCTTGGAAGCTTAAGTTAACTACTTTAAAAGGTAAATATATCAATACACTTTTCTAATAAAAATTAATTTTTAAAAATGGTCCGAACTCTCCCCGGTCTCCCCTATATTTTACATACGTTTCTGATAACCTTTTGCATAAAAAACTCTTAGTTCACCGATAATAATTCGCCGGTTAAATGCCAAAGTCAGGAATGTGTATATTTAATGTTTTGAGAAAAATTCGTTTCAAACATTAGGGACATTGCTAAAAATAGCAATTTCAATTTATGGAACTAACCACGATTAAAAAATTACTTTTATAAAACAATATACAGTGTGTCTGTAAAGTATGGAATAAATTCGATATTTCCTAAATGAAAAGCCTTTTTAAAAAAATCTAAAACATGCCGATTTTTAAGTTTACTGTTCTACATTTTACAATAAAATTTCATTATACAAGGTGATAGACATTACAGTGATGACGTCATCGGCTGTTTTTTTAAATATAACACCCTGTATTTTAGGACATTTTTAGATCGATAAAAATGAACTGATTACAAAAAAGTATAATACTGGGAGTCTAACGGATACAATTTGAAAGATATGCGCTTAGTTGTTTTGTCCCATTGCCAGCTTCAATAGGATCAGTTAGTTCTTCTTCTATTTTTACTTTTATTGTATTATTTTGGTGATATTTTCTTTCGTTTTAATTATCTTATCGTTATCAATTATTATCGATTATAATTATCGTTATCCAAGAGGTATCTCCCTTGCGTACAGTAAGTGAATAACGTCTTTTAATTTGACCCTGTCAAATGCCTTCTTAAGGTTCATAAAACATAGATATGCTGATTTGTTTTATTATATTTTAATTTATCTAATTTAATTCTAAGAGGAAATAAGAGGAAATATTAATAAATTAATAATAATAAAAATAATTATAAGAGGAAATTAAAATGGCATTAAAAAACAGCGATGGCCAACTCACTAGAAGAGATAGAATAAGGAATACTGAAATCAGAGAGCGTATGGGCATAGACATTGACGTCCTGGAAACTATAGAATGCAAAAGGCTGAAATGGTATAGCCATGTAGAAAGGATGAATGATCAACGATGGCCAAAGAGAATGTTACAGTGTATCACCACCAACCGCAGGAAAAAAAGACCAAGAAGATCGTGGAGACAAGAAGTAAAAGATGCAATGGAAGATAGGGGTCTACAAGTAGATGATTGGAACGATCGCAAGCGTTGGAAGCTAGGTTGCGAGAAACGGCAGCAGCTGTAATAAACTCGTTATATATATATATATATATATATATATATATATATATATATATATATATATATATAAACAGCAAAAATGGTAAAGCAGTAGGTTCAGACCAAATCCCTATAGAAACCTTAAAATGCATAAATGATGAAACCTTAGACATTATAGTAGACTTATTTAACTCAGTATACAAAACAGGACACATACCGAAACAATGGTTACTCTCCACCTTTTATGCTATCCCTAAAAATACAAACGCTAAATATTGCAGTGAATACAGAGCAATATCACTAATAAGTCACATTCTCAAATTATTCCTGAAAATAATACATGGTCGTATAAATAAAAAAACTGGAAGAAGGAATAGATGATAGTCAGTTTGAGTTCAGAAACGGACTAGGAACCAGAGAAGCGTTATTTGCTTTTAATGTGGTAACTCAAAGATGCATGGATATAAATGTTGATGTGCATGTTTGTTACGTTGATTTTGAAAAAGCATTTGACAAAGTAAGACATGAAAAATTAGTCCAAATTCTAAAGACAAAAAATATAGCCCATGGGGACTTACGAATAATAAGAAACCTCTACTGGAATCAAAGAGCACAAATCGTAATATATAACGAACCCAGTCCAGAAATTGAAATCAGGAGAGAAGTTAGGCAGGGATGTATTATGCCCCCATTACTATTTAATGTATATAGTGAAGCCATTTTTGAAGAAGCATTACTATCTCAAAGTGAAGGAATAATAATTAACGGAAGATCTACTAACAACATAAAATATGCAGACGACACCATGATTATGGCAAGCTCTGCTGAACAACTCCAATTACTGCTAAACAAAACAAACAGTTTCTGTGAAAAATATGGACTAAAAATGAATATAAAAGAGACCAAATACATGATAATAACAAAGAACACAAATATACCAACAAACATACATTTGGGAAATAGAACCGATAGAAAGGGTTGATAAATACAAATACCTAGGAACCTGGATTTCAGACAATAATGATCAAACAACCGAAATAAGAGCCAGGAAAGAAATAGCAAAAAATGCGTTTGTAAAAATGAAAACAATTCTCTGCAACAAAGACCTTAAATAATTAATAAATATATATAATAAATAAAATAATACTGAAGTATTGCGAGAAATGGGCAAAGAATGCGAAATAATAAACACAACAAAAATAAGAAAGTTACAATATCTGGGACACGTAATGAGGGGACAGCGATATGAACTGCTAAGGCTGATATTACAGGGAAAGATAAGAGGAGGAAGGAGTATAGGAAGAAGGAGAGTGTCATGGTTGAAGAATTTAAGAGACTGGTTTAAATGCAGTTCTATAGAACTCTTCAGAGCAGCAGTAGATAGAGTAAAGATAGTGATGATGATATCCAACCTCCGATCGGGAGACGGCACTTAAAGAAGAATTTAATTCTGCCACAACGTCGATCAGGTTGAATCGGTACGAAAATGATGATTTGCGTTGGTTTTTCTAAGGTGGCGGCTCCAACAACATAATTTAAACTATTCTTGTTTTTAATTTACTAATACCTTACCTTATATTTTTAGGTACTCTTTTGAGATTAACACCAAAGCAAGCCAAAGAATCCAGAGAGGCTTGTTTAGAAGATTTTAAAGATTTGTTAGTAAATAGAGCAAACAACATTCAAAAAACTTTTGAAAAAATGAACGAGAGGTTGCAAGCAAAGAAGCTTTATTATACTACCAACCACGACATATTGTCTGAACAAGAGGAAGCTTGTTACTTCGAGGAAGTAAACAATATTATGTTAATTATGAAAACGTTACAAATCAGATTAAATAGACACAAAGAGTTGGCAGCGATCAGATACCAGATGATGGTCGACTATTTGGATAAGCATCCTAAGTTAATATCACAGAGCCAAACCAAAAGTTTAACATAATTTTTTTTAAACAAATAACTATATTTTTTATATAAATTATTTATTTATATATATATATATATATATATATATATATATATATATATATACAATGTGTTCAATTAATTTTTTATTTTTAGTATTATGAAGACAAGTTACTCTTTATAAAAAAGTTTGCCTGTTCTAAAATCCAAAACACAATCATCAGATGTTAAAATTTTTCAGTATTTACGAGATTTGTCAAAAAATATAAATTTTATGTGAAAGTTAACGAAAACATCAGCTATTTTATTTAAAAAGATATATATGACCTTTCGGTTTATTAGTAATTTCTGTAATAAGTTTTTATTGAATTTGAATAATTAATGCATTTAAATCATAATAATTTATATCGTCGAAATTAAACATAAGATAACAAGTTAACTAATAAGATTAACAAGTAATAATAAGTAGCATTCTTAACAGTTGGATAAATTTCTGTAAGAAATGTATCCAAGTGTTGCTACGCAAAATGTGCCCATTTCTTACAAATGCTACAAGAACACCAGCCTTCATTGGACTTAGAGTAGTAATCATGGCAATACAAGCAAGCCATATCTTCTTTTTCTGCGCTATCTTCGGATTCAGTTTCAGATATTTTTTGTTTCTTTGCCTTAGTTTTAACCTGTTTGTTTTTATTTTCTTTCCTTTTTCGTTGAGTTTCAATTTCTCTGGGTTTATTTTCATCGTTTTTAAACATTAATCTCTGTTTAATTTTTCTCTCTTTATCTTCCTTTATAGCTTGTATCTTTTTTAAAGATTCTTTCAGTTCAACCTTATAAGGTAAGGCAGTAAGGTTTCAAATTCACGTTGTTTCTTTTTCGCAGAAATATTAACATTGGGGGCATGTAACATCCAGCAGCTGAGCAACATATCTCGGCTGTGACAGTGGTGCCTCTTTCAGCAGAACTTAAGACACCTACTTGACGTTGTCCTCTAACAGCTAATATTTTCTAAAACTGCTTGGGAACCACGCTAATACCCGTTTCATCACAGTTGAAAATTCTAGTGGCATCTAATTCGTGCTTGTCCAGAATTTTAGTGTTTCAAAAAAGCAGCTGTGATCTCCCGAAAATAAAGGCAATGGAGCATCGGAAAACACAGCAAAACTCAGGATTATTACAAATTTCTAGAAGAAAAATTTCCAGCGCATGCCATATTTACCGATCAGTGGACTTGAATTATCAATAAAAATTAAGAATCAAATTTTCTTTTTCTTTTATGACAAACCGCATATATGACTGAAAAATTTTAATATTTGATGATTGTTTCTTATTGAATATTTTAGGTTTTAGAACATGTAAAATTTCTTATAAGGAATAACTTTTTTTCATAAAATTAAAAATAAAAAGCTTTCCATAATATAATACCGACTTAATTGGGCATATTGTATATATATATATATATATATATATATATTATGTCTAGAGCTATATTTACTTACTCTGACAATAAATTTTTTACAACCATTATTTGTTTATCTAAATCTTAGTCGTTGTAAACCTGATATTTACAAAATGTAACAAACTCTACGAATATCTACATACACGTTGAAATTAATGCTGCCCAGTAAAGATCCTACCCATCTTATATACTAAAAGGCTAAGTCTTGTGCGCAATACTCGTCCTAAACGGTGATAGATAGGAGAATAATTTTTTCGAATAATTAAACAGATTGTTGAGTAGATTCCCTCTAAGGTTTAAAATTTAAAAAATTCGAACCGGTTTAAATATGGCGGCCATAAAATGAATTTTTCCTATAGTAAAGTATAGGAATTCAATATTATACACAATGCAACAACGCGTTAATTCTCGAATGCTGGAATGCACCAACAAGTGTTTCCACTTAAGGAATAACGATATAGACCACTCAAAATTCGGGATCCTCCTATCTCCGATTTTAATTTATGGGGTCTGTTTTACACTATCTGATCAGTTGGTATTTTTTTATTTTTATGTTTAGTTAGAAAGTATTCTGTTTCCAACAAGTGCAGCGTGTGTGAGGTGTTGTGAGTGATATTTAGAGATTTAGACTACGTTTCGAGTTTAATACCTGAAGAATTAAATAATGAGGTAAGCATTACTTTCTTTTTAATTTATTAGTTAGAAATATATTATTAATTTTGTTGGGAATAAGCCACAATTTTACTTTAAATTAGGTTTATTTTAAATAAATAAATAAAAAATAAACTTATTATAAAGTAAAATTGTGGCGTATTCTCAAAAAAGTGGAACAGTAGGCGGTAGTGTAGACTAGCGCGGAGCATCATACTGTTTTCTGTATTTTTTAAATTTAAATAATATTTAAATATAAATTTAGTTAGTTAGAGTTCTCAAATCGACTTCTTTTTCTTAAACGTGGCATTTTACAATCTAACATATGCAAAAAAAAGTTACTTCCGGTTTTACTTCCGTTTTTTATTTAAGAGGGGCGGAGTCTAACAATCATATTGTTTCCGTTTCCTAATGTAAATCTTCCTGAAAATCCTAATAAACTGCTGTATCGATTTTCAATTTAAAAAAATTGGCGTCGATACAGTTTATTTTTAGGATTTTTGGAACATTTACACCAGGCGACGGAAACGATGGATCGTTAGACTCCGCTCCTCTTAAATATCAGCAAAATTTACATCAAAACTCAATGTCGAGTTGGTCCGCTAGTATTTTATTAATTCCGATGCTGCTTAATCTTCAGCTGTCTTTTTGCTTCCCAGGTTTTTAATTTTTTGTAGTTTTTCTGCGAACTTTTTATGTTTTTGTTGCAGTTTCGCAACGATATATAAACATTTATATAATATTAACAGACTTTGTGATAGTTTTGATTCTCCCCGTATTCCAAGATTACAGTTTACAGTCCGTACAAGAATACATCTGTTAAAAACTACATATTACAAGACGGGCCATCTGCAAGATAACAAAGACGTAAGTTTGAGATAAGGGATGATTTCCATACGCCATATGAGAGAGACGTGCGTTTTGGGTTAAGAGTACCTGAGACACTTCGCTTCGGTCAGGGGACCGGGACAGTCGTCAAATGCAGTAAGGGTGGTTCATTATAAACTTTTTGTGGTTTCTGTGCGTCGGTGAAGACGTCTTTTGCGATAGCGGTGGTGCTATCAATTCATTGGGTAAGGTACACGACACCATTTACCTTGTTGCTGTATATACGTCAAGTACGCTTACATGGTATATAGATTTGTATTTGTTTAGAACTTTATCTCATTTGTGCCGCGATCGCGATTGAACATTGTCAAAAAAGAATATATTACGTATATATAAACATTCATTTTAGTTTATTTACGGTATTCTATATTTGTATTTTGTTAACACCGATTATATTTCACGTGTGGGTTGTATTAATAATTGTATTAATTATTTGTATGCACCGCATCATTAATTTGTTTTTATACCATTGACATATATATCTATATTTTGATTTTTTTTGTATAATATTATTTCTCTTTATAAATTGGTATGTATACGAAATTATTTTACTGCTTTCGGTCAGTAGTTTTTTTCAGAATCGACATTTTTGTTTTGTTGTTGTCTACTGTTTAGTTATAATTGTATGTTTGGTTATGTATATTTATGTTTGGTTTTACTTATTTTTAAATAGAATTTCATACGATCGTCTTGCTTATTATTTCTACCCAATGCGAAAGGGGGAAACCAGCGAGTCCTGGATTGAACAGAATATATTTTCTCCTCTTTCTGATGACCCCAATTGTTATATTTAGATCATCGTATGTGCAGAACGCAACAGTTTTCGTAATTGTGAAATTGCATATTTCTGCGGCTTATTGCTAATTTAGTCAAAGTAACTAAGGGCGAAACAACTAGAGTAAAGGTAAATGGAGTTTTCGTTTATTAGCGTGCAGATGACACTATCATCACAGCAGTAAATATTGAAGATTTTCAGAGATTGGCGACCAGAATAGCGGAGTATGGACAAGCTGACAATGTATGTCAAAAAGACGAAATTTATGATTTACGATTTATCTGGAAACAATGATTAACTTTACAAATAATTACTTCCAGCAAATTAAAATTAAGATGGAAAAGATAATACGGATGTGAATAAATTAAATCATCTTATTAACGTAAAATATTCTAGTTTAGTCAAGCTGTCAAGTACTAGTCATCGTTAGCGTTATACTGGATTTCAGAGTTTGCAGACTGCTAATTTACACTGGATTATTCACATACTACAAAAGAACAGCTAATTATTTAGAATAAGAAAAGATTTATGAAAAATATTAATATAAAACAAGTAAAAAATTTGATAACATCCAACCATAAATTACGTGAGAACTAAGTAGTCTATTTAATGAGTATTTTCCTACCTGCTAGAGAAAACAGGCAGTTGTCTGTTTGCTAACAATATCTACTAATGATATAGAATCAGTCTAATTCCATATGCAAATTGATCGTGTGCTCCTTTTACAATTGATGGGTAGCTGTAATGCATGTAAGTGTAAGTACTCCTTTAAACTTTTGTTTTACAAATAAAGTACATAGGACGTTAACTATTTAAATCGATTAGTTTCTTTATCTTTTTTTTGTATACATTTGGAATAGACAATTTAGTATAATTTTTTGTAATTGATCCAAGTTTACAATAAATATACTTGTTTTATCAAATGTGGCTTGAAAATACACTTCTCCAAGAAATTAACGCACCACTTCAATAAATCAATTTTATTTGTAAACAGGCAAAGAATAAAAAAATAAAACTTTAACAGATTTATTCTACATTTTATTAGTAATTATAACAATTTGTCTAATCATCAGAAAATGTTTAAGTACAGGAGAAAAAAAAAATAAAACGGAGAATTCTAAAAAAATAGGTAATGATAAGAAAAGTCAACTAAAATATGAAAAAAGTCTTAATAACGAGTGTTTCCACCTCTACTACGTATAACAGCCTTACATCGTTGGCCCATACTTAAAATTAATTGCCGAATTTCATTTTGGTCTAGTTCTCTCCAAATCTGGATCAGCCTCTCTCCCACTTCCTGTAAGTTGTTTGGTTGGATCGGTGTCGCTCTTAATCGTCTACCAAGGATATCCCAGAGATTTTCAATCGGATTTAAATCTGGACTATGTGCTGGCCATTACATAGTGTTAATTTCTATCTCTTCTAGATAATTTCTGACGATCTGTGCAGCGTGAGGTCTGGTATTATCTTGCATTAGTAAGAAATTTTCACAGATATAAGGAGCGAATGGTACTACATGTTGCTCCAGGATCTCCAATATGTACCTTTCAGCTGTAACAGTTCCATTTTGTATGACCACTAGGTCCGTACGTGCGGTCAAAGAAATACCACCCCACATCATAATTTGGATCCTCCACCAAAAAATGGGGTGTGCGAGAAGTTACACTGAGCATATCGTTCGTTGGGTCGTCGTAACACACGAACACGTATGTCGTTATTGTACAAACACAATCGGGATTTATTAGTAAATAGCACTCGTTCCCAGTCAGCCTCTAACCAAGTATCGTTTTCTCTGGCAAAATGTAGTCTCCCTCTTCGATGCTCTGCTCTGCAGTTAATAGAGGACCTCGGGCGGTAATCTTAGGTGTTAAGTTGTATTCCCAAGTCGCTGGCGAACAGTTTCAGTACTAATTTTTATAGCATGCACGTCTCGAAGTTGAATTTGTAGACTTCGATGTGTTACAAAACGTTGTCGAAGAGCAGAAATTCTTAAAAATCGATCTTGAATAGTAGTAGTTACCCGGTTTTGTCCTCGCCCTGGTCTTCTAGTATGATCCCCTGTTTCCTCCAACCTTCTTCCTACAGTATCACTGCTTGGGCACATTCATCTCGGGTTAAATTACGTGATTGACGCTCCATAATAAACACAATTAACAAGTATCAACAATTAAACAGTAGCCGAACAAAATTCGTGAACACTTGGAAATTAGTATATTTATAGAATTAGTACATGTTTGTACAATTGTTTTGTTGCGACTAAAAAAAAAGTATAGCGATAAAACACAGTCAAAAAATATAGAGTGGACGAATAGCATGTACAAGGGACTTGCAAAATATAACATTAGAATGGAAGTTTTTCTAACGCTAATAAAATATTTTAATATTTCAAAGTGGTGCGTTAATTTCTTGGAGAAGTGTAAATTATAGTTATAAAATAAATTTCTTATTTGATATTTCGCTCCAGATCTTAAACCGTTTTTAATCTGTAATGCCTTTTATCCCTGGTAAAGAAATTACCTTCTTTTTTTTAATTTGACAACAATTATTTTTGTGATCATTTAGTCCTACATACTTCGCACATATTTACTATTTGAATGTATAAGGTATACTGTAACCTATGTCAAATTACGTTAGATATATTCTAAATCTATTTTTGTCTATTTTTGTAAAAGTGCCCAGCTAAAATGTGTCCACTGTAAAGAAAGTCATCCAGCTAACTACAGTGGCTGCATGGTAGCAAAAGAAATGCAAAAGTTAAACACCCAAGCTACTGCAGGTAAACTAGAAATTCAAAAAAACTAACCCCAAACATAGCTTTAATATCGAGAGTACTCCCCAACAAATACTAGAGACATTGACCACAATGGATGAGTGCATTACTAGATTGATACATAACACAAAAGGCTATATTCCTAAGAACTTTAATGTCAGATAGTCTGAGGATAATCGATGGAATGCAAGTAGACTACTGCAACATCAACAAGAACTTCAAACTGTCCTATATATTAAAAGAAGCATATTAAAAATATCATCCGTTACATACCGATAATACAGCCAGGTAATGCTATTATAATAAAAGACATCAGACCATGTCTGCTATCAGATATGATCAAGAAAAAAAGCTACAAAACAGAAATGTTTTAAGCTACTTCAGTAAGTGATACCACTACTCTCCACCAAAACATAACATCAAAAAAAATAATTATCTAGAATTTTAAATAGACGTGGCAAAATATATGACATGGCACATCAGGAGAGAACTGAATCAAAAGTTTAAATGGCAGCGGATCTTGTAATTGTTTCTCGAGTATTTTTTGAGTAAAGTGCTAAACTTTGTGCTACCTTTGTATTTTGTTCAGGAACTTCTTCCAAAAGAACAAACAGTACAGATTCTATATCGTAAGTTAAAGTCATCGCTGCTCTCTCTTCTACTACCGACATATCTTCCAAAAGCTATTACAATTCTATCTTCTAGCTTCTATCTATTGCAATGTGTGAATTATCGTTTTCTTCATTATTTGGATTATTTGGATGTAAAATGTTAAATAGATTAAGTAGTACCCTGAAACTTTTGCTAGTGTTATCAGAGTTTTCATTTTTTCTGTCTTCTTTTAAGAGCTGTAAAGTATCTTCATCGCATATGTTGCAAAAATCGCTCAAATTGATTGATTCTGTTGTGGTTTCGCCAAACTTATCTACGGTATATTTTTTACCTAGGCAGTTGCTGTAGTCAATACTATCCACGTTCCAAGGACAGAGACCACACACTCTAAAACTACTTAAGATAGCCGATGGTTTAAGAGTATCTAGCGTTTCTTTTAAAATTGGAGCAAAGTTACTGTTACTTAGTTGTTCAAATGGATTTTGTCGTTTTGACTTTGAATGTTCTGAAAAATAAGAGGCAAAAAGACTTATTTTGAAGTAGAAGAGATATTATATATCTCATATATAATGAAACTTATCTTTTTGACGATGAATTGCCTTTATTGGTAGGTTTGTGGTTTTCTAAAGTTAATAATAATGAATATAAGTTGCTTGAATTGTTGGTATCTGTCTTTTTATTAATGGTTTCTTTTTCTTGAAAAATGAAAGCCATCTCGAGAAACAATCTTTTTAAATAATTGCTCTCCGTGGATAGGATTTTCACATTTGGAAAATCGAAAGAGTGCCCTGTTGTGTTAGCATGTGTGGCTAGGGAACATCTATAAGCGTGTAACCTAATGTCACTCTTGTGAAGAGTCAAACGGCTGGAAACTTTTTGGGAGGTGTGACCTATATAAGAACCTTCACAGCCTAAACAACTAAGTTTGTATACAACAATACTTTTATCTGAGTTAAGTACTTTGTCTTTCAATTACTTATATAAAGATCCCACAACTAGAGTGCTTTTATAAGCAATTTTCACATTTGGTAAATATTGAGCCAAAATTTCTGGTCAATTTGGGAGAGACATCCTTAATAAATGAAAGTGATACAAAAGATATTTTAGGAATATTGTTAGTCAGTGAATGGGAATCAGAACTCACTTTTATAGCACCTGTATTTTGGGGAGGGTTCACTTGTGTGTTGAGTATAATAGAGGATGTGTTAAAGATGATTTTCCTGAGTAAGGATTTGGGGTAAGAATTATCTAGGAACAATTGTAAAACGATGTTGAGATTCTTCTTTCTAAAAACAGGGTCAGCTAGTTTACAAACTCTTGTGGTCATTTGTTTCACTAGAAAAACTTCATGCTTGACTTGTGGTAAGAATGATAGTTGAGATATCTCCCAGAGTTACACTTTTTTCTATACCAATCTATTGTAATAATATTATCCAGTTCTCTGGTAAACATTGTGTCCAGAAAAGGCGTTACAAGCTTTGCTAAACCAATCATCCTTGAAATTTACTAGGTTTATCAATTGTTAAACAAATATACATTTATCTTTAGCTGCTGCAAATTGTAAACAGTAATTAGTTGTTTACAGAAATTTTTAATAATTAAAAGTATTTTTATCATTAGAATGTAATATTTCCACTTGTCGCCATCCTTCACCGTCTAAAAAATTTTATTAAAATATAAGCTATCAACATCTAATTATAAGTGCAGTCAAAACATGTTAAGAAATTCTTAGGAAACTAAATGTTTAAATACAGTATTACTTACTATTTGAATATATTTAATAGTTTCATCTTCCCAACATAAATCATGATTTTAATTATATTGCTCTGTATTCTTTATTGTGTGCAAGCAAATGATGAGAGTCTTGTAGCAGTACATGTGGTGAGTATATCTTCAATTTATACATATCAGTTAGACACCTACATATAATTGGAGTATAAATTAATTTGTTTAGAGTAGGGCCATATCTGACATACTACTGTTTTACTGGGATTGAGAAAACGTTTTCCCCGTCGCACCACCTAGCAAGGATATTTAATGTTCTTTGGAATGTGCTGAATAGAACATTACCACATTTTCCTCTTAGTATAATAATTAGATCATAGGCATAGGCCTACACTTTTACCTTCCTGTACGTCAGAGAGCCAGATCAAGTCATCGACCAGCCGTGACTATAGGGCAAGAGAAAGCACTCTCCCCTGTGGGCTCCCCCCTGTTAGAGTAATCTATTTTCAGCTTTGCTTTGATTTAATTGCATCCTCCTCCTAAGTGCCTTCTCTGTTGAGGTTGGTGATCAATATGGAAAATTTCTCTCTATTCTGGGCTTAATACATTAATTCATTTCCTCTTGTGTGGGTCCAATCTCTGATGTTTTGTAGCCAAGATTTTTTCTTTCGTCCTATGCCCCTTTTACCTTCAATCTTGCC
This sequence comes from Diabrotica undecimpunctata, assembly GCF_040954645.1. Taxonomy (NCBI): domain Eukaryota; kingdom Metazoa; phylum Arthropoda; class Insecta; order Coleoptera; family Chrysomelidae; genus Diabrotica; species Diabrotica undecimpunctata. Next base: position 157,162,181 of record NC_092809.1, read on the forward strand.
TTCTAATATTACCTGGAGTTGCTCAAATTCCCTATGGCGCATTGTGTGTACTAGATATGACGTCTTTCTAATTTTTGATAGTATTGACCAAATGAGGGCCTGTGTTCATTGCTCTCAATATTTCTTCATTTGTAGTTCTGCTGGTCCAGCTTATTCTTAGCATTCGGCGGTACATCCACATGTCAAATGAATTTAATTTGTTGACGTCATACCGTTTTAATGTCCAGGTCTTACAGCCATATAGTAATAGAGTCCACACATAACACTTTAGTATTCTCAATGTTATTGAGACCAGATCTTCCTATTTCGATGCGTCTTCCAATTTCTTTTGAGTGGTCTAGTATTTCTCTGCCAAGTATATGAAGCTTTGGAAACTTTAAGGGGGTTATCATTTTTTTGTACGTTAGGTGTAACTTGTTCATGGGGGTTTTTGTGGAATACCAAAATTTTGGTTTTGAAAAAGTTAATCTCCTAACACAGCCTGTGACTTGCTTCTGATAATATGTTCATCAATATTTTTAGTAGATTTTTAATTTCTGCTAATACTACGGTGTCATCGTCATATATTTTTAATTGCATACGGTAGCGGATATCCCTTTTATTGCTGCTGTATTAAAAAGAGAATTTTGTATAGTGTATTTTTATGTATGAGAGAGTAATAAAACAATAAATTATGTATGCAAATCCCTAAACTGTTGATACGGGTGACTCAATGAAAAACAGATATTTGTCAACAAGTTTACAGAAGTATATAGGAAAACAATTTTAAATTGAGTATGACCACCAGGTATAAAGGTTGGAGCAGAATAGAATACAATAGTTGTGAGGGTTACTAATCCCTAAATAAGGTTGCCAGTGTCGGAGTGATGGAGGTTAACAGGTACTAATGAATTTGTAAGAAATGTAAGATGTTTATTTTATTGGTTATATATAAATAATAAAAGTTTAATAAGTACCTACCTATTTGCAAAATAAAGTTTAATTCTTTAGATAAAATAAAACGTTTTATTTTATCTATTTGCAAAATAAAGTTTAATTCTTTGCCTATTTGCAAAATAAAGTTTAATTCTTTAGATAAAATAAAACGTTTTATTTTATCTGAAATGAGTGCATTCCACGAAGTAAGGGTTTCAACAATCAAACATTTAATTCTTTAATTCCAGGAATCTACGACAGTAATTGACTAGATAATTACCTTCTAAACTTATTCCACAGAAAATGTGATAGTGGGTTTTTCCATTTTGTATATAGGAAGGTCCAAGTGGCGTATTCAAAATTCTTAACAGTTCACTAAAAGTAGGTACTTCAGTTGCAAGGTGCAGTTTATTGTGTATACTAGTGTTATGGAAAATTTGGAAGTGCCGTGTAAACGCCGAAAAATTGGTCCTCTAACAGTTAATGAAAAAACATTAATATTTAATTGTTTTAAATCATTTACAGACAAACGTTTATGTGAAAGTGTTGATGAGACCGTTGAGTTAGTTAGCAGTACACTTGGTGTTGGGAAATCTACGATTTACAGAGTTATTAAAGAAGAGAAATGTGGTAGTTTTCAAATGCCACGTAATGCTCCAGGGAAACCAAAATTTCAAATAGAATATCATTTTAAAGAAGGACTTCGACGGAAAGTGCATGAATTCTTCTTTAGACAAGAATTTCCAACATTGGATAAAGTTCTTGTCTCAGTTCGAGATGATAAGGATTACCCAGAAATGAGTCGAAGTACGTTATGAAAACTTTTAAAAGAAATAGGCTTCGGCTGGAAAAAGAATCCCAGAAAGTCTATTTTATTAGAAAGAAGCGATATTGTCATATGGAGAAGACATTTTCTAAGAACCATAAAGGAAATGAGAAACCAAAAAAGAAAAATATTTTATCTTGATGAAACATGGATCAACTAGGGTCATACACCAAATAAATTTTGGCAGGATAAAACTGTTACAAGTCAAAGGCACGCTTTTGTAAATAACTTATCTACTGGTTTAAACCCACCATCAGGAAAGGGACGCAGGCTGATAATAGTACACATTGGCAGTTCAGACGGTTTTGTTGAAGGTGGTTTATTAACTTTTGAATCAACTCGTACCGGTGACTACCATGAAGACATGAACGCTGATGTCTTTCAAGAATGGTTCGAACAAATGATAGATCTTCTTCCTAAGAACTGTGTAATAGTAATGGATAATGCAAGTTATCACTCCAGACTTATAGAAGGACTGCCCACAACCAAGTGGTTAAAAAAAGACTTGCAGAATTGGCTGAGTTCAAAAAATATTACGTACCATCCCGGATCTATAAGAAAGGAACTTTATTCGTTGTGTGCCCTTCATAAAGAAAAATTTAAAAAATACGAAATTGATGAAATTGCCAAAAATCGTGGAATGACAGTACTTAGATCCCCACCATATCATTGTGAACTAAACCCGATTGAACTGGTATGGGCACAGATAAAGAGTGAAGTTTCAAGAAAAAATACCACTTTTAAAATTCATGATGTTAAACAGTTGTTTTTGGAGGCCGTAAATAATGTAAAACCTAAAAACTGGGAAAAGGCAGTAAATCACACTATTAAAGAAGAGGAAAAAATGTGGAAGCTGGACAATATTACTGATAAAATGATCGAGCCAGTTATTATAAATCTTGGTTCTGAAAGTTCATTTTCTGAATCTGATTTGGATTTGTAACAAGTAGCTGTAAGTTTTATATTAATATTTTTATTCATCTATTTAACATACCTTAGACGGTTTTAAAAATTCTTTTTCTCTTTTGTAATTTTTAAAAATTAAAAAAAATGTGAATTTTTTAAAACCCTTTTTAATGTAGGCCAGTCAGTTCTAATATAGTGTGTGATAAAAGAGGTCACTTTTGTTTACATACACATAACACTTTATAACACTGAAATAATTCATTTATTTTTTACAATTATTCAAAGTAATTTTTCAATTAATCTTGAGCACGCCCATGGAGTGGTCGGAGCTACCAGTTAAAATTATGCTAATTACTCTCTCGTTCATAAAAATAAACTATAGTGTAATGCAATCTCTATTATTAATAGAGTGACTGATTTTTTAAACTACTTCTTCTAAGGCTGCTTCTGTTAATTTTTCTTGAACTGACTAGAAGTTGGAAATATTGGATACAATTGTTGGAAAGTCCCTTTTGTTCCGGTCGTCAGAAGATGCACGCAGGTAGGAATTCTGACCACGCTGCTATGGAATCTAATAGTGCATAGACTAATAGATACTTTAAAGGTAATTGATTATAAAACAATCACAGATGATTTGGAAATCATATTGCAAGGAAAGTACAATACGATAGTCAGAGATCGTATGAACGAGGACCTAGAACTAGTGAAACAAATGCCTTATGAGAAGGAGCTAAATATAAATCACCATAAAATTACTATGATCGCCTTTACACACAAATGAAAATTGGAGGGATTTAAAGCAGCATATATGGTACCACCAATAGAGAGATCCTGTTACAGTGAACAATAAAAGGAGTATAATATTAAACCTGTTGTTATGATAGCTTGAAACTTTTTCGCTGGTTGTGTGATTTAGCACTCTCATCTCAAAGAGAGCAATATTAGAATAAAGATTATATATTAAATAATTGTACCTGTTTATTTTAAACAAGTACAAAATGTGGCAAATAAATAAAAATTATAAATTTTTTTCAACCTGTTGAAAAATATTGTTTTTATATATTTTTTTTCATTTTCAGCTCTTCCGACATGGACACAGATGTCCTGAAAGGTCAAATTTGTACAAATCCAGCCCGTATTATAACGAGTCCTATTTTAAACCTTTCGGTTTTGGTGAACTAACTAATGTAAGTTATACGAGGGTTGTCTTTTAAGTTTTTCATATAGCCATAAAGACAAAAAATGTACAAACTTGAAGTTTTTTATTGGTTTTCAAAATAAGTCTCACCAATACGTTTTTGCATATGTTTAAACCAATTGATAAAACAGTTATTCCAGCCTTTAGTTGACACCTGCAAAATCGTTGTTTTAAAGCCACCGATGGCTTCTTCTGACAACTGGAATCGCTACCCACGCATTGAATTCTAGACCTCTTGATTCCTTGGATCGAGGTCTTTAAAATGCCCAAAACTGCCTCTATCTCCCAATATGTTCCACAGCGGTCATCCTTATTTGACTGACGAACCGCATCAATGTTTTGCTGTGTGACTGCTGTTTTGGGTGTAACTGGCCTGGATTAGTCGCTGAAACTGGAGAGCATTGCTGTTGGATATGCTAAGATCCATTTTTCGACCGACTTTCTAATTTTAAAAATTCATTGTATCTACACGACTTATTGTATCGTAATAAAACTATCGATTTATGTCAAAATATTGAGGTTACATTTGTGTCGAAAAGTTTTATTGGTGGCATCTCCTAAGCCAGCGGTTAATAAATGGTGGCTCGAGGAACCCTGGGGTTCCGTAGAAGGGGTGCAGGGGTTCCGTGTCCGTCAGACAGTTAAATAAAACATTCGTAGAAAATTCATCTCATAATTACATCTAATTACGACTTTTCGCTTAAGCCCCGGTATGGTGCGCTGAAAACATCTTAAACCATTTGGTTGAGTGGTAAACCACCGGCTATAAAAGAAAAAGTGTTATCAAGATTATTTGAATTGCGTAACGAGCGTACGATATTCTTTGCTGAACAACCCATTTCTGTATCTGTTAGTACGCTTGTTGAACTATTGCATGATGAGCAATGGTTGATGATATTGGCTTACTTAGCTGATATATTCGATAAACTCAACATATTCTGCCAGTCCCTACAAGGAAGAATAGTAACCACGTTCACAGTAAAAGACAAAATATTGTCCCTTAAAAACAAAATTTGCTTCTGAATGTGTAGAACAAAAAAATTACCAATGTTTTACTCTTTTAAATAACTTCCTGGAAAAGATTGAGTAAGAACTAACCTTAGATGTGGAAAAACATAATTGAACATTTAATTAACCTCGAAAAATCCTTTAAAGATTATTTCCCGGAGAAGTTACAGGACATCGACTGGGTTGAGAATCCATTCACAAAACATACCAAGCCATCGATGCTAACTGTGCCAGAGTATGTGATTTTAATCGACATTAAGTGTTCATCCCTTCTAAAACAAAAATTCAAATCAGAAGATTCTAATCTCAATGACTTTTGGATTGCACTTAGCCAATTCATTTGACGTATTTTCATGTTAATTTCGATTTTTTTGCCAAGATCTGTGCTTTCCACGTGAGCTTTTGATCAAGTGTCATTCCTAGGTTTTTGACTTCTGTTTTTACTGGCAGTAATATGTTGTTCAGTCTGATTCTCGGACATATGATGTTCCTGTTGGTGAATGTAATTTGATTAAACTTAGTATGGTTAACTTTGATTTTCCATCTATGTATCCAGTCTTGTAGTAGGTTCAGGTGTATTTGAAGGTTTCCTGATGCTACTTGGGGGTCATCATCGATGGATATTATGGCGGTGTGATCTGCGAACATGCCTCCTGGGGTCGTATTTGTTGTTGGGATATCAGCAATGTATATGAGGTACAGGAGGGGACCCAGAACACTTCCTTGAGGGACACCGGATTTTATGGGATAGTAATGAGAGGTTTCTGTAAGGAATCTGACTTGAAAGGGACGTTCTGTGAGGTATTATTTTAAGAGTAGATAGTAAGGAGTGGGAAGGGATGACTTAAGTTTATACAGAAGGTCGTTATGCCAAACACGGTCAAAGGCTTGTTCTATATCCAGGAAGGCAGCAGTGCAAATTTTTTTCTCTTCGAGGCATACATGAATGTTTTTAACAATCCTATGACGTGAGTTGAATGGACTTCGCGGAGGCCAAACTGATGTGTTGGGATCACTGAATTAATTTCGATGTCTTCTGAGATTCTTTGGAGCAGAAGTCTTTCTAAGATTTTTGACATTATTGGAAGTAAGCTGATTGGTTTATATGAAGTAGTAATATTTGGTGGTTTATTTGGTTTACTAATCATAATTATTTGTGCGAACTTCCGATTAATCGGGTAGTAGGCTAATCTTATGATACTATTATATATCATTTTTAGTAGGACATTTCCTTTTGTCAGTAATTTTTGGAATATTAGGCCGGTGATCATATCGAAGCCTGGTGCTTTGTAGTTATAGCCCTAGTTATTACTTACAGAGCTCGAGTGCTCGTGATAGGCAAGCGTTTTACCCGTTAAAAGACGTTTAGAAACGGAATATACTGTCTAAATTTGTTTCGCGTTTCAACAGCACCAAACTTTTTTATTCGATTTTATTACTCCAGTCGTCATAGACGAAAATGCCACTGAATGAATTTAAGAATGTAAATTTTGGGACCCCAAAAAAGATGCAAGAAAGTTTTAGCCACTTTTACCCCTGGCTTCCCCCTAAAACTCACATCTTAGTGGTAGAAAAACGGAAAAAATTAATTTGCCAAAAAAGTGTACTGAAACTTTTAACTTAACCCATTATCACCCGAGTTAATTTTTTTTGTCATTTGTATTAAAGGAACTAATATATTTTTATTAAAAATGTATAATAATAGACAAATTAACAATTTTTTAACCCAAAAACTAATTAACTAACAAACAAATATGTGTTACGTAAATGTAACGCTGGGTCATTACGGTACCGTAACTAAAATAAAATAAATTCTTAAGAAAAACAATGAAATTTATATTATAACTAGAATGTCTTCATATGAAAAGTATAATTGCAGTAATACACATGCCGACATCACATTTGCTACACATTGTTCGACTACTACTGCTACACCCCTCTCCTGCACAGCGACACCACCACTTCTTTGAACGGATTCCAATTCTATATGTAGAGATGTTTTGGTCCATTAAATCCATTCCTCCCATATTATTGTATTATTTGGCACTTTATGAAAAAAATACCATGATCGCTGTCGATACATGAAGCAAAACTACCACGATTCAAATTTTTCAATTCTTTTTTTCTCGGTAGTGGACAAGTTTTAGGAATTCTGTCATCCCTAAAGCTTCCTGTAATATTATATCCTTTTAATGTCAAGTAGTTAAATACGTTTTTATTAGTGAAAAGAATATCCACATAGAAACGATAAGGATATTCTTTATGTGGTATCTTCTCCAACATTTTTATCAGAGGAGTGGTAGGTTTTGCAAAGGTTTCCTCAACTGTGGTTTGTATATATTTTTGTTTACCTTGGCAAAATTCAAAATCTAGAAGATATCCATTCTAGGAATTGAGCGCTCACATCATGAAACCAAATCTAATTGGCTTTGCTTTTATAAATTGCTTGCACCCGTGCTTGCAAAAGTATCGAATTATTGACTCATCATAAGACAGGTGCTCAACGGGAACAAAATGTTTATGAAAATTATTTTTTACCATATTTGCAAGCGGTTGGAGTTTAAAGAGTTTGTCATTAGCATCTACTTTGGAGTTATCTGCGTAGTGTACAAATCGCATTATCTGAGTGAATCTTTCCCGTCTAATGGCATTATAAACGGCTTCATTTTGCATGTCAGGCTGGCTGTCCCAAAAATGTCGCTTGCTAGGTTTGCAGTCGTATCCACTCACGATTAGAATGACAATAAATTATCGAATTTCTTTCGCCGTAATTTGAGGATCTGGACAGTTTTTAAAAAAGGCATACCTTTTTGTTTCTATTACTAACATCTGGATAGTATTATCATCTAACATTTTTTCGAACAGAGCAACACGATCTTCGATATCTTCTTTATTACTTTGCACAGAAAAAGGTCGTGCATGTGACGGAACTAAATCACAATTCTCGTTTCAGTTGATTTTACTGTTAAGCTTAATTTTTTTTGGGATATCCCCCCTCTCTTCCTGCTTTTTAAAATTCTCATTTTCTATATTTTCTCCGTCTGTATTTTGTTCGGATGCATCATCTGAAAGAGCTTCGTCATCATCACCATCTCTATATTTTTTAAATCTAATTTTCACTTTGGACAGAAGTTGACGGCCAGTTAGATTGTCTAAAGTGCCACCCTCATCCTTATTTCCAGAATCCTCATCCGTTAATTCACTGGCATCCGGAGGATCAATGGTGATTTCATCTGCATCATCTATAGATGCTAATTCTATTGCTTCTTGTATAGTTAAACCTCGTCTAGAAAGAAATAAAGAGTATTAATACTTAGAATTTCAAGGTTGAAAAGGACATGTACTCCAGAAAGCCTAGCGTTACATATATGTAACTCTACAATTCAAAGCTTTTTTATCAAACATACACAAAGTATTTTATAAATTTTCACAGACAACAACAAAAAAGCATTATTTAACAGTGTTCTTGTAAAAATATCATGCATTTTACTCTAACAATAAGATTTGTGTAACACTTACTCGAAACGAATGTTACGCTTCATGATATTTACTAAATTGTATCTGATTCAGATTGCAGTTACTCACTAACTAAAACAACTATCAGCATGGCTTTGCACAGAATGCTTTTTATGTTTGTTTTGAATGCCTTACAAAGCCATCTACGTGATTATAGCCAAACTGATGAGTTTTCATGTACAGTTTTCTAAGTATCTCTGCAAGCGTTACATAAAAGTAACACTAGGTCATAATGGGTTAAAAATATATACAGAACCGAATAAAAAAGGTTTGGTACGGTAGAACTGAAATAAAATTAGTCGGTTTATGCTCTTCTTATAGGAGTAAACTACTCGCCTATAAGTATAGGGTCTTGCTTTTTTTATCTTAAGTGTTTTGGCATCCAAAATATATATTTTAAATACATATATTTTATTTAAATTCTCAGTTCATTGGTAATTATTTTATAATAAATAAAGTCTATTATTATCAACTTTATCTGTATAAATCTAACCATATATTATAATTTGTAACTTTGGTTGTAGGAAGGGAAACTAAAAGTTTATAATATAGGAAAAGAAATTCGCCAACGTTATTCGGAGTTTTTGGACGAAGAGTACAGCAAAGATTTAATCAATGCACGAACTAGCGATTTTAGTAGAAGCAAGGAGTCATTACAAGCAATGCTGGCAGGATTATTTCCACCTACCAAGGATCTAATTTGGTTACCTGGATTTAACTGGCAGCCTATATCATATGAATATATTAAAAGAAATTCAGACCAGGTAATAATAATCCTCTATTCTGCAGGTTTAAAGTAAATTTCAATTTTACTTTACAGGCATTTCAATTTTAACCCTAGTATTTGTCTGGAGCAAAGATATAATGCCTATGCTTTTTTTTTACAAAATTCTTGAAAACATTACCTTACTACTAAAAATTAAATACAACATTAAGAGCCAGTGAAAATAAAAATGGCAAAAGTCAATTTAGAGCATGTTTGAGGAATACTGTGGTTTGTAAAATCATTTAAAAAAATGAAATAACACGATATTGCAATACAAATATCTACTGAAAAATATCTACGTTTAAGTGGTCAATCTAAGCTAGAAATATAAAATCTACATCTTTCATATAAAATACAAAAAATGGGCTATATTAACTTAATCCACTTTTCTTTTAAACATGTGTAAATTAAATTCAAACATAACGGTTTATCATTAATGTTTGTATTTTGAGAATGATTTCCGAAGTGGAGATTGAAACGTCAATAAACTTATTTTAACCTTCAATTGTGGCTTATTCCCAATAAAATAGTAATTTACTTCAAAGATAACGACTGGAATTTGGAAAAACAATGAATTTTGTTGAGCATTTAACGTGAATAGTATTACATTATTAACACGTTGAATACGTTACATTCATTTTTGGTTTTCAAAAGTTTTCTGATGCTGGCTTGCGTCATGTAGTTTTTTATTACTTTCTTTTCCCCTTTCCAAATTGGGTTCATCATTCAAACAATAAAAAAAATTTAAAAGGATTCCTGTTGAGGAGAAATAAAAAATAACTGCAGTTGCGGTTGGAGTGGGTGCATTTCCCATGGCTGAAAGGACAGTGCTGACAGCAGACGCACAGCTGCATAGACAACGTCAAGATGGCGATTAGAAGTTTAACATTGTAGATGTAGATTTGTTTGTACAATTGTTTATTGCGTTTTGAAGAAGAAAATAAAAAGAAATCAAGTGTATTAGTTTCTCAAACAAACATTCTCCTGCATTTTTGTTTCCATCTTTTTAAAGCACTTTCGAGGTATATTTTAAATAAAGTGGGGGAAAGACAACATCCTTACTATAATCCTTTTGATGTTATAAATCCTGTTGTTACTTGTGTCCCTGCTTTTATTTTTGTTATTGGTTGGTTGTATAGCATTTTGACCGCTTTTATTAATTCTATTATAATATTCGTGCTTTTCATTTATTGCCACAGCTTCTTCAGTGGAACGCTGTCGTAGGCTTTCCGTAGGTCGACGAACAACATATGAATCTCTTACAGCTATTTCTCGGTAATTTTCACAATTAGTTTTATCACCCGTAGTACTGAGGCATGATATCTTCCATTCCATAGGGATTTCGCTTGCGTTTATGCATTCTTGAAATAGTTGGTTTTGATTTCTATGTTCTTGAAATTCGACTCTATTCTCTACCAAAAGTCCTTTGAAATACTCTTCCCAGTCTTTCGGTTTTATGCTCTGTATTACTTCTTTATTCTTTTCTTTTTTCAATTTTTTTATCAGTTTCCGTGCTTCTGGTTTCTCCTAGATAAGTATTTATTCGTTGGCAGTTTATTTCCCAAGACTCGTTCTTCTTCTTAGAGATTTTCCTTCGTACTTCTGCTTGTTTTTCTTTATATTTTCTTTTGTCTTGTAATGATTTGGAGCTTAAATATTGTTGGTATAGTTGTCTTTTTTCTTGTTGGTATAGTTGGTATAATTATCAACACTCTGTGTAATACCTTCTGAAATAATTTCATTAAAACTGATTAATTTCCATACTTTACAGTTATTGTTATTTAATATTATTTAATATATCAACATTTGTTTTTGTGTGTCTAATATTAATTATTTATTATTTTAGGAATTGTTCTGTTTTGGATGTCAAACATGGGTTGCGGCATCCAATGATTTCTTAGCTTCACAAGATTATCGCAAATATGACGAGCTACTAGCAACTCTCACGAATAAAACCGGGGAACCATATAATAATTTCGTAAAACCATATTATCTATATTTTGGATTTCGAATTTTGGTAAGAAAAATACAACATAGGTTTAGAACATTCGAACTTGTAATTACCAATTATACTACGCAGAAATATTCATAGCTATTTAGTTAGCACCAAGAAAAGTACAAATTATAGTTTATAGGTCAAATAAAAAAGTAGCTACACAAAATCGGTGAATTTATGTCCGCAATGAAGATGTAGTAGCAATTTATCCAATGACTAAACTGTATGCATATAAAAATTTAACCAGGAAAGGTGGTCATGTTCTTATATAAAACAAGATTATGTAAGTAAGTTAGATATAATTGTAGTCTGTCACGAACTTCTTGAATTTAGATAATGTTCTGTATATTTCATTCTCCAAGGATTTGCAGAGACTATTACAGAAAAAATTGGTCTCAGGGACCAACAATTTTCATTTCATGGTGGCTCTCAAGGTGTAAATCCCGTATAAAATAATACTTATAGCATAAAATAGCTAATTAACATAAATATTTTATTTTACTTTCTTCGAATTTCAGACTGAACTTAATTATACCCTACCAGATTGGGCACATGAAGTTTATCCATATCCATTAAAGAATCTGACACTGGATCACAATGCTATGGTTACAGGATCTAGAAAACTGCGACAAATGTGTGGAGGTAAAATATTAGTTATTATTTTGATCCATTTTTACAGGAATTTATTTTGTTTTAAATCTTGTATTTAAATAACATTTTTTTCTCAGCATTTCTCCATTTTCTGCTTCTGCGAAAAAAGGAGGTTTTTCCTTTCATGTGCGCATTTTTTTCTTCTTTAGAGGTTGGGTGATTTACTACACATATCACGTGATCTAAAGTATATGATTTTTATATCCATCTTGGGTCCCTTAGCAATACCAAATCTAAGGATAATGTTTCTGAATCTTTATGAAAATTGTTCTTAATTTTGAGAAGATTTTCAATATCTGAGACATCCAAGCAATAACAAATGAGTATCTAATCTCGGAGCATGCGAACATATTTAATACCTTAAAACAATTTATTCAAAATATACCTCGAAAGTGCTTTAAAAAGATGGAAACAAAAATGCAGGAGAAAGGGGATACCTCTCACCAACACTATGGTATATACGCTCAACTTTGCAGACTATCAAGTAATAATGGCTCAAGATTATGCCGATTTAAACTATATGGCACGAAAATTAATCGAAATATGGGGTCTAGAAGTAAGTAAAAAGAAAACCGAATACCTGTGCATTGGAGTAGAGCAAAAAGATCTCAAGAAAGACGATAGCACCACGATAAAGCACTGCTGTGACTACAAATAGCTAGGTATCACTATTTCACAACATGGAACATTAGACAGAGCCATAAGAGAGAGAAATATGTCAGGGAGAAAAGCCATCACAATGTTAAGCAGCATTTTATGGGACCAATCCATCAGCAAAGAAAATAAAAAGAGGATATATGAGACTATAGTAAAAAGTATCACTTTGTACAGCTGTGAGGTATGGCCACTAAAAGAAAGAACACTTTCAACGCTGAAAGCGACGGAAATGGATTTTTGGAGAAGAGCTGCAGGAAGATCTAGAAGAGAAAGGATTACCAACGAACGCATTAGGGAAATAATGAAAATCAAACGAACAATCACAGATGACTTAACAACAAAACAATTTATCTGGTTCGGACACATACAAAGAATGGATGAACAACGAATACCAAAAGAAATATTAAAATGGCAACCAGAAGGAAAGAGAAAACGAGGTAGACCGAGAAAAAGTTGGAGCGAAGGAATAAATAAAGAACTGAGAGAGAGGGCCATAGAAGAAGATCTATGGAACAACCGGACTAAGTGGCGATTGGAAGTCTAAAAACGGCGGAGAACGTTATAAACCAACAAGGAGTAGTAAAAAAATTTTTTAATATTAAGATTTGAGCGATGTAATTTAGTTGACTTTCATTTATTTATAGCGAATTTTTAGCACTTCGCTCCAAGATATTTTTTTCAGTCACACAGCTTTTTACCGTGTGACTGAGATTTTGCACAAATTGAAAAAAAGAAGCGTAAGAAAGAGATTTTGTATGTACCCGAAGAATGGTTTTCATTGGTTGATAGCTGTGGTAAAAAGTTCACTGGGGAACGTATAACACAGGACATGGTGTTTGATTTCAAAATATATCTCGAGCCTTTTTTTTTTAAATCCGTGGTTAAAAAGCACTCTTTTACTTTATCGAAATATAGATTATTTATATTTAATTCTGCATCCCCTGATAATATTTCGGTAACTAAAGCACCTAATCCTTTTTCTTTAATGTCATATGCATCAGTTTTTGACTATGAATCAGTTTCATTTTTATCAAAAATATGCAATGTACACGTGGACGGTTATTGCACCAAGCCCATCAATTGTCATTCTGTATAAAGGCCCATTGTATTAACTTATTTGTTTTAATTTTTAGGATATCTATTAAAACATATTCTTGATGATACTCAGTCAAAAATTGATGGTAAATTTCCAGCCAAAAAAATGTTTATATGGTCTGTTAATGAAAATAATATCGTATGTCTTCTACGTGTTATGAATCTTTTGAAAGAAGATATGATTCCTGATTATGGAAGTTTGATTGTACTTGAACTTCATAATATAAATTCTGCTTACGGTTTTAAGGTTAGTATAAAAATAAATATGTTTAAAAAGATTTCTCAACGCTAGAGAGATACCTCTAGGAATAATCAAAACGATCGAAAATATCTACCAGAACAACACAATAACGTAAAAGTAGAAGAAAAAGTAACTAATCCAATTGAAGCTGGTAATGTGATAAGACAAGGGGATTCCCTGAGTCCTTTATTATTTAACCTGATTATGGATGAAATAATAAAAAAGTAAGAACTAAAAAGGATACCAAATTGGAGAAAAACAACTTAAAATAATCTGCTATGCAGACGACGCAATACCATTCTCTCAAAGTTAAGATAATTCACAATGTATGCTGCGCCAATTTAATATAACCGCCAGAAAATTCAACATGTTAATTTTCCCAAAAAAAGACAAAATGCATGGTTATAACAACAAATCTACTAAGATGTAAGTTAGAGCTGGAAGGTCAGATAATAGAACAAGTGATGGAGTTTAAATATCTAGGCATCACAGTACATAGCTACTGAAAACTCAAAACACAAGTGTAAGATTAAGTAAGTAGAGCAACTAGAGCTACAGCTTGCCTAACTGAAATAATAAGTAGAAATAAAAATATAGGGAAAGAAACGAAGGGAGGATTTTTAAAACCGACCAATAATGACAAACGCAGCAGAAACACGACCTGATACATTTAAAATTAAATTTTATATTTAAGACCTTTAGAAAAAAGGTAAAAGAAATAATAAATTCGACTTACTCACAATCAATTTAATTTAACTATCCAGACGACCGGTTTCACTTTCTACAATATGCAAAGCATCTTCAGGTCTCGATACAAGTTAAATAAATGCTGAAATAATAAGCCCATATTAGGGTGTTGTCTTCTTCTTCTTTCAGTGCCTATTCGTTCCGAATATTGGCAATCATTCTGGCTATAATTATTTTATTGACTGATGCTTTAAATAGATTCGTTGTTGTTGTGGAGAACCATTTCCTCAGGTTCTTCAACCATGATATTCTCCTTCTCCCAATTCCTCGCTTTCCGAATACTTTACCCTGTAGAATTACCTTCAGTAATCTGTATTTAGTGCTGTTTCTCATTATATGTCCGAGATATTCCAACTTTCTCCTTTTAATGGTATACATCACCTCTCTTTCTTTGCCCACTCTTCGTAATACGGTCTCGTTGGTTATCTTGTCTGTCCATGATATCCTTAGAATTCGCCTGTAGGGTGTTGTCTAATAAAGATAAACAAAGATAGATGATATAAATTACAGTAATTATACCAATATTACATGTCTGTGGTTTTTCAAAATGAATAAAATGTTTAAGCAGACAAGGTAAGACTCACAAATTGGTAAAATAGTCTATTAAATTGTAATAAATTAATAAATGAACAAATAAATAAAACATTACTTACATGCCGGTACTCTATTAATTGATGGTTGAAAGAACATGGTTCAAACTATCCTGTATTGTTGAATGGAGAACTTAAGTCTGCTATTGTAATTGTTTGACAGTAAACGGGGAAGTTCTTGAGGAGACTGATTTTATCTAATGAAGTAGAGATAGGTGTAATGTGATTGTTTGTTAGATGAAAGTAATGTTCCATACCATTAAGTTATTTAAAAGTTATTTATATTTATTCTAGAGATATATTTATTAAATGTGTGTTATTTATTGAGATTTTATTAAAAAAAAAAAAATAAAAAAAAATGAAACCTCAATAAATCCGTTTGGATTTTTAATTTAGTTTTTTAAATAAATATTAAACCACTTACAACAGAAGTTTTTAATTTGAAGTTCTAGTTTTTTAACTAATATAATATACAGCCAACTCCCGGAAACTATCCCATTTTAAAAATTTAGGAAAACTCTCCAGTGACAGTTTCCTTTTACTTGGTGATGGGTTAAATATTTTGTTTACCCTGTTGTCCTTTAAATAGTGATTAGATTATCGAAAAATCTTGTATTCGTAGGTAATTCACTGTGAAGTAGTTTTTTAAATTAAATTATATTTTTTTTTTAGATTTATTTTAAGAACGATGATAATGAACCAGAATTGTTAACAGTACCAAAATGCAACAACTTTTGTCCCTTGGAAAAATTTAAAGAATTAGTACAAGAGAACATTCCAGAAGATATATCGCTCTGCAGAGGGAATAAAAGTGAGTATTTGTTATTAACAAGCCATCGCAATAAGTATTTTTAAAGTAGCATATAATAGAATGTTTAGATAGAGTGCTTTTGCCACCTTGACAGAATAATATTTATTGCATTATTATTATTAAAATTATATTTTAAACTTTAAAATTTAACAAAAAAAGAACACATAATTTATGCATTATCGAAATAATAACAACAATTTAATTAGTGATGACGAAGTAAGTAGTTATTGATCAAATGAAGGAGTTCCCGAAAGCAAATGACCGAAATTACAACGAAACTTACAAAATGTAAGCAATCTTACACGTAAAAACTCAGACTTCATCATTGAAAATGTTATTTTCCAATAGCGACTGCCAGAAGATGAAAGTTCTTAAAATGAGGATGGCATTGTGATTGATCATAACGCACCCTTGATATGGACGAATGTAGACAGCAAGAACTTCAGAAATACTACATTCAGTGTCCAAAACTCGGTATGAAAGCAAAGTTTTTTGAGATATATGATAAAAGACACCTCGATTATTTTTACCTATTTGTGAATGGACGTTGCTAGAAACCAATCGATACGCAGATCAGAAGGTATATTGAATATAGGTATTCACGGTCCAAAATCTAGAGTTCGTAGGTGTGCCGCTACAAGTGTCGAAGAGTTATAGACATTTTTGCCAATTTTTCTGTGAATGAAAATGCAAAAATTAGAAAAGTTTTGTTAGTATTGGTCAAAAAATCCATTCTACTAAAACAAAGTACAGTGAGTGCCTTATGCCACGTAATCGTTTTAAATTATAACTTGTCAATTTACACTTTAGTAAGCAAGAAAAGCGTAATAAAGAACTTCGACTGTATAAGCTATAATCCCTTTTGAAGAGGCTGGTTTTAGAGAACCAAATTTTCAAAACGAGATAGTGCCTAGGGAAGACAAGAAGAAGAGACATAAGTTCTAGGTGAAAGTATACACACTCTGTTTGAATGGAGGTTTATTATCTATAAATTTATTGTGGATATAATAAGGCCGAAAATATGTCAGTTCCGAATAGTATTATGTTTCGTTTATTTACTAATTTATTAGATGTACCTACCATATTTTATATACAGTGTATAAAAGCCAAATGGAATAAATTCATTATTTAGGTTACTGTACATATTTAAAAAAAATCCCGAAATACGTCAAATTTAAATTATAACTTGACATTCTTTAACGTAAAAATGCAACGCCCACCTTCAACCCCCTTAAAATGACAGGTACAACCCCCAATTTTTAAAATAGGAAGTATAGGCTTGTGACATATCGTTTGAAAGGTCTTTTCATTCTCCATTTAAAAATGTCGCTTTCAAGTTTATTAAGATTAATTAAGATAAAATAAATTAAAATCATGTGATTACCGAAATTCGCTAAAATATACTCAAAACTTATTTCCCGTTTAGGTCTTGATAATGAGAAAGTGAACAAAAACCATAGCAATGTGGTTTTTAGATGGTAACCATCAAAAAACTTTAAAGAATTTCTGTGGCAACGTTATTTTAACACGCATTAGTAAATTGTTTTATTTAAGTTGTCAGTATTTTAATTTAACTAAAAAGTTAGTTCAATTCAATTCTGAAAAATGGTTAGATTAACGGAAATGCAAAAAATAACAGTTTTACAAATGCTTGGTTACAGAGATAACACCCAAACACAACAGGAAGTAATTCGCCTATTTCATGAGAAATTTCCTAATTTACCGCTTATATCCCAAGGAACAATAAGTAAAATAGAGAAGCGGTTTCGCGAGTTTGGTCATGTAAGGCAGATAAAAAAAGCAGCTGTCAATGCACTGAGTGATGAACTCAAATTAGATGTGTTGCTTGAGTTTCAAGAAAATCCACATACATCGAGTAGACAGGCATCCACTACATTCAATGCTAGCCATACATCGATAGTAAACATATTAAAAGAAAATAAATTGCATCCCTATAAGATGATACCTACTCAGGAGCTCATGGAAGACGATTTTGATAGGAGAACTTTTTTTGTGAGCAAATGATGGACATGTTGGATAACAATATTATCCAATTAGAAGACGTTATGTTTTCTGATGAGTGTACTTTCTCACTTAACGGTCATGCTAATCGCCAAAATTGCCGCTACTGGGCCATGGAAAATCCTCACTGGATGAGAGAAGAACACACTCAATACCCTCAAAAGGTTAATGTTTGGGCAGGGATTGTAGGAAACAATATCATTGGTCCCTTTTTCATTGAGGGCAACTTGAATGGCAACAATTATTTGACACTACTTCAAAATGATGTCATTCCAACGTTGGCAAATTTATATCTTGATCCAGGAAACCCTCAAGTTCCAGCGAATACGATATGGTTTCAGCAGGATGGAGCACCACCACATTACCAACTTAATGTCCGGCAGTACCTCGATACAATATTTCCCAATCGGTGGATAGGGAGGCAAGGATCGATTGAATGGCCAGCGCGATCACCTGATCTCACATTATTAGATTTATTTTTATGGGGATATGTAAAGAGCCATGTGTACAAAACTAAACCTTCTGATTTAAATGACTTAAAAGAACGAATAACGCTTGAGATTAGGTCGATCGCGCCTGTTATGTTAAATAATGTTAGAAGACAGTTTTAGTTGAGATTAGGATGTTGCCAAGACGTTCGCGGTGAACATTTTGAACATCTACTTCATTAACATTCATAGTTCTTTTTCGTGTTCTACATTTTATTACGTTTTGCATTACATTTTAGTTTTTGATTGTATTGTAGGGAATTTCGGTAACCACATGATTTTAATTTATTTTATCTTAATTAATCTTAATAAACTTGAAAGCGACAACATTTTTGAATGGAGAATGAAAAGACCTTTCAAACGATATATCACAAGCCTATACTTCCTATTTTAAAAATTGGGGGTTGTGGGTTGTACCTGTCATTCTAAGGGGGTTAAAGGTAGGGGTTGCATTTTCACGTTAAAGAATGTCAAGTTATAATTTAAATTTGACTTGTTTCGGGATTTTTTATTAACATGTACAGTAACCTAAATAATGAATTTATTCCATTTGGCTTTTACACATTGTATAAATATTTTTTATAGTAGCGTGACTTGAGTAGACCGGTCAAGTTTTTATATTGTAATTTTTGTGTTAAGTAAAATCTTAAAAACAAAACCTTATCACTTATCAACAGATATCTAATCACACTATTTCTTTGTTGCAGAGTCTAGTGGTACTCAGATGCCCTCTTCAGTTAATTATATGGTTTTACTATTGTTTATTTATATTTTTTTGTAAACATACTTACCTTAGGATTGTGGTATAAATATTTTTTTGCATCAAGTCAAAATGGATCATTTGTTCCTCATTACACACAAATTCGTATTACACAAACACATATTTTTTTTATGAAAAAGTGTTTATAGTTTAATAGTTGTCCTATAGTAAATAAAATGTGCTGATCACTGTTGTTCACGAATCTATGCTTACTTTTTTTTTTCAGCACGTCAGGTTTCCAGGAAGTTTTTTTTTGAACATCCCATTTATTTACAATCTGTAATAAGGATTACAATATTGTAAGTAAATTGTTTAATTAGATTACAAGAGACTTGCAGGAGAGTGTCCAGTGACAATAACCTATTAAATCATAATTTTAGTAACAAAATTATTTGTCTCTAATATAATGTTTATAATAAAAAAAATAAATTTAAAATTTAAAAGTTTAAAATCTTGTTGGTAGATCGTTTGGAGGCTTTAGTCTTCTGTTTGCCTGGGGCCTCATAAGGTTCTTCGCTAGCCTGTTGGGGTGGTTTTGAGAAGACGAGAATTACAATCGTTTGGGATACTATTTATTACAAAATGGCGATTGTTTGATTATTTGTTATAGTTTTATGTTTAGAAATTATCATAAATTTTTTTAGGAATAAGGATCACAGTAAAACTATATTGAAATTCGTTGAATTGTTGTATAAAACCTGGAATTGAATTGGAATGTATAAGAATATCTTACATTAAATAAAGATCTGGCAATACTCGCACTATTGCCCGAATACAACAATATTGCGAACTGAGTACATTTCATTAACTTTATTGCTTTCTAAATAATATTTATTATTTACAAAGTAATATTTATTGTTTAGTAGTAGTAGTAGTATTTAGTAAAATTTATTGTTTATAATTAAATTATAAAATACAAATATTGAAAATTCAAATATGGTCACGCATCTTACATCCATATGATCAAAAGCAACACGTCATACACATTCTTGCACTACAAGTGGCCGGACTTTTAGAGGTGGCCTGAAAAATTTATAATATTTTTGCCAAAATTTGGGGAATGTTCAATTCGTAGAACTATTTATTTGTTTTTAACACAGATTTCAGTCCTTTACAAATAGTTTCTTATGACAAAAAGAGAAATCAAACGATTTCTACCTAGGGAAACCGAATTCAAATTTTTACCACTGTGTTTCCTAAAATTTGCGAAACAAACAGCTGGATAAATTACTTGGCAAGGGAATCTAAAATTGCATTCCACATGCCGTTCATAGAGGGTAGAGAATTATCTACCTCTTCCTCAACTGTAAATTGTATATGTTGATTATGACTGTTGAAAATGTTGACTGTTTCATGAATTTTGTTTTTAGGAAGTGCCAAAACTAAATCATCTACATATCTCTTAATAAAAGGAATGAAAAAAGTGCAATTACTGATACAATCACTTTTCCAACCCATCCAAAACAGTTATATATTTGTTCAAAACGAGTCACAAGTACTTCTTTTTTCTTATTCGTATATATTATATATATATATATATATATATATATATATATATATATATATATATATATATATATATATATATATATATATATATATTGTATATATATATTTGAAACTATCTTTTTTGCTCTCTCCTTGAAACTCCCCTTGAAATTTACTATGTTTATCAACTGCTTGTTACATAAATATATAGACTTATCTTTTGCTATTGCAAATTATAAAACGTAATTAGTTCTATACAAAAATTGTTAATATTCGAGTATTTTTATCACTCCAATTTAATATTTCCACTTGTCGCCATCCTTCACCGTCGTAAATATGTTATTAAAATATAAAGATATGAACATCTATCTATAAGTGTAATCAAAACGTGTTTAGAAATTCTTAGAAAATTAAAATTTTTAAAATAGTATTAATTATTGTTCTAATATATTTAATAGTTTTATCATGATTTTTATTATATTGTTGTCTCTTTTTTATTGTGCACAAGCAAATGATGATAGCCTTGTAGCAGTACATTTGGTAAGTATGCCTACAATTTATATATTCTTTTTAAAGTTAAAAATAAGTTTATTGACGTTTCAATTTCCACTTCGGAAATCGTTATCAAAATACAAAGATTAATAAATTAAACAAATTTTGTTTTTGTTACGTGGTGAAAAATTCTTCTAATAATTTAATTTTATCTGACTCATTTATATTGAAAATTCAGTCATATATTATACTTTTTAAAGTAGACGACTTTAAAATGATATTGCAAATATTGCTGAGTTGCGTTCCTAGGACGAGGAAGTATTTGTGAAAAATCAAGGAATGTTAATTTAAACAAGGTATTTTAAAGACAATTAATTTAAACCCACCTATCCTATAGCTACAAAATCAAGAATAAACCAAGGATAAATAAGTATAAACCAAAGTTAAGTAATTTAAATGCAATAACTCAACGTAAGTGTAATAATTAATGAATGCATTTAACATTCCTAATAAACTCTATCTTATTAGATATCCGATATCAATTTGTAAAAACATTCATTTATTCCTTATTGCTACGCGGAGTGGAAACATGGACTCTCGGAATTACAAGTATAAGGCGCATAGAAGCCTTTGAAATGTGTGTTTTTCGAAGAATGCTGAAGATTTCGTGGACAGAGCACGTGACCAATAACGAGGTGCTAAGAAGAATGAGGACTAAGAGAGAACTCCTAAATATTGTAAACAACAGAAAAACGAGTTATCTAGGAGTTCTAGGACGCATTTACAGAGAATAAAAATATAACTTTCTACGACTCATAATGGAAGGAAAAAGAGGTCCAGGAAGAAAAAAATGCTCCTGGCCGAAGAATGTAAGAGACTGGACAGGCATGTACACACATTCGACACTAAGAACAGCTCAAGATAGAGAGCAATTTGCTGTAGTTATAGACACCCTTCCGTAATAAGGAAGAAACCTTAAGAATAAGTGTAAACAGCATTTTATTTAAATTAATTTATTCAACAAAAAATGAAATTCAACTGAAAGCGACGGAAATGGATTTTTGAAGAAGAGCTGTAGGAAGATCTAGAAGAGAAAGGATTACCAACGAACGCATTAGAGACATAATGGGAATCAAACGAACAATCACAGATGACCTAACAACAAAACAACTTATCTGGTTCGGACACATACAAAGAATGGATGAACAACGAATACCAAAAGAAATATTAAAATGGCAACCAGAAGTAAAGAGAAAACGATGTAGATCGAAAAAAAGTTGGCAAAGTAGACAATAAATAAAGAACTGAGAGGGAGGGCCATAAAAAAGACCTATGGAACAACCGGAATAGACAGGAATATATCTTCCTAGGCCAAATCCTGAGACTTGACAAAGAGAACCAAAGTGCGGAATTTACTAGAAGAGCAAGACTAGCATGGGCAGGATTTGAAAAACTTAGTTGGATACTTAAGAACCGCAAAATACCCCAATACTTGAGGAGCAAAGTGTTCAACCAATGCATCGTTCCTATCATGACATATGGATGTCAAACCTGGACCCTAACCAAGGCAAACATAAATAAACTAGCCACAACAGAAAGAACAATGGAAAGAGCAATGTTAGGTATGCGACTGTCAGATAAAAAGAGGAACGACTGGGTAAGATCCAAAACAAAAGTCGAGGACATAACAACAAAAATTGACAAACTTAAATGGAGCTTCGCGGGCCACACTGCTAGACAAAAAGACCAACGTTGGAATACTACAATACAATATTGGAGACCTTACGAAAGTAAACGACCAAGAGGAAGACCACAGATGAGATGGGTTAATGATATTAAAAGAATAGCCGGAACAAATTGGAAATATGTTGCTCAGGATAGAGACCTATGGAAGGAGTTGGGAGAGGTCTATGTCCAAACATGGACGACAGAAGGCGAAGAAGAAGAAGAAGAAGATGGAATAACCGGACTAAGTGGCGATTGGAAGTCGGAAAACGACGGAGAACGTTATAAACCGACAAGTAGTAGTAGTATTCAACAAAAAACATAATATAATTAAGGAATAGTTATTTCTATAATTAGGCATATTAGGCTATAATTAAGTGAAATATTTTTTTACTTGGAAATTTTTTTCACGAATTGTCAGCAAGAGCCGGCAACGAGTGTTAAATAAAAGACCAGTGACTAAAAATACTATAAGAATAAGTTAAGTAAATATTCTTTTTACCTATCTGATTTATCAAATCGCTCTATGGACTGCATCAACATCTAGAGAAATTTCAGGATGCACATTAATGGGTGCTAAACCAGTTAACCTTTCCGCAGAAGTTCTATTTCTAAGCCGAGTCTTTAGACGCTTAAGCGTAGAACGGTCTGTTGTTGGTGCACTGACTGGCATTGTATCTAATATTTGCAGAAATATTCTGATATTTGGATACATATGAATATCGCAGTTTTCTAATACTTCTAAAATATAATCAGGAAGTTTTCCATTATTTTGCACGACTCTTTTCCACTTTTGAATCCACAGTGAAAACTCTTGTTCTTCTGTGGAATATGCAGTAAGTAGTTGGTTCAATAATATCCTGGTGTCAACAATTTTTTTAATGCAACTTTATCTTCTGGTGTGTTATCAGTTCGGAAATATTCTTCGCAAGAGTTAGCAGATTGGTTTTGACGAGAGGTTTGACGAGAAACCGATCGAGAAACGAGAAAAATATAAATCAGTTTTCAGGAAGTAGAAATAGCAATAAATTTACTCAAAACTAGAAAGTCACCAAGACCAGACGGAATAACCAACGAGCTTCTAAAACACGGAGGAGAAAGTATAACCCTAGAGGTGACAAAACTTATACAAAAACTAATATTGCGCTGCAAGATACCAGACGCATGGAGAAACAGCATAAATATAATAGAAAAATAATCATTAATATTAAAACGATAATGATACGTCGTTAAAACTAATGAACAATTGGTAATACAAACAATAATATCATAACAAATAATAAGTGTGTTTTTTTTAAAAAAAGTAATTATTATACCTCAAGTAATAAACTTAATATTTATTTTTACATGGAGTGCTTTGGTGGGACTTAAAATGGCGGACTATCATTGCCTTCTTGCCTTTGTTAGTTGCAGCTGCATCTGACAAAACCTTGTTCTGATCCAACTAAATGTGTAGTAGCTGCAACTCTTAACGATATTTTAGAGCCTTGGTTTACATCTGCTACCTCTAAAAAAGTTTGATAAAAAATTTAAAATTCTGATCTAAAACAAATTAACTACATTAATACCCAAAAAACCTTTACCTTTGACCAAAAATTCTCTTTACCTTTGTCAACATCTGGAATGAGTATAGTCACATTATTTTTAATTTTGGCTAGTGGATAAGACAAATAAGTTGCTTACATTTTTTTTAGCCTTTTTCACAAGATTTTCTGCTGTACTTTTTCTAGCTTTCTATACTTTTCACATAAAGAAATTTTTTCTTGGTTACTAACTTCTTCAACCTTATCATCACTATCTTGCCTTACATTACAATTATTCTCTATTGCCTTTCTTAAGTCATATTCATCTTGGATTTTGTTTATAATTTCTTGCGACAAATAAAAATCTAAAGTCCTACTCTGGCCTCTATTCCAAATAATGCCTTATATGTCGATTGTTTTATCCCTAAATGATAGGCGCGGTATGAATTGGACGTATCTCAAGTCTTCTGACCATTTCGTTGAGACGTTGTCTTTTATTCAAGAGCTTATCATATTTTTAATATCTTGATTGGCACGTTTAACAGAGACATTGACTGTGCCTGGGCTTTCCGTATACAATTTTGATTTCTTGCCAGAGACTGGCAAACTTGCGTATAACATTATTGATAAATTCCTCACCGTTATCATATTAAAGAATGCATTTCTTTAGTTAGAAATATTTCATTCAAATGGCAAGCCATCTTTGTTGCTCTATTAGAATGTAAAGCGCATAGCAGAATGTTAAATGGTCTTGGTAAACCATAATAAATTTAAAATTTCCAGCTGGCCGTGTCTGATTATTGATCAGATCTATTTGGCACCTACTATTAATTTCCGAATAAAGAATGTGCCCAAAAAAGTACCCTATTTGTTTCTGGTATATGTGGGATTAAAAAATACATACAGCCCTTAATTTTTACCCTCATATTACTAATCCCTATTTTTCAATTGCCATATTAGTGTCACAGAGTTTAGTTGCGATACTCTTTCGAAACCGCTTGACCGATTTTATTGAAATTTTGTATGTATATTGGGTAGGTCTAAGAATTGGTTGTAATATATTTTTTATACCATTACGTGCTAAAGGTACCCCAAACATTTTTTTAAATTTTTGGGTATAATTTTTATTTTTATTTTGGTATGATATAGCACTAACCAATACACACAACTAGCAATTTTCACCCTTCTATCACCAACCCCTATTTTTAATAACCATATGACCCTAATAACAGAATTCATTTTCATACTCCTTCAAAACGGTTTGAGCGATTTTTATAAAATTTTATATGCATATTCGGTTAAATATACTACTCTGAATTTTCTTTTAGGAAAGTTGTGTTCGTTCAAATCAGTTGAGATAGTTTTAAATCAGGATGACGTAATCAATTATCCTACAGAGTTCTTGTAAGCGACCGGTTTTACCCTGTGTGGCTGGTTTTATACTATTAGTATGCGCGGGAACGGTATGCGATGATGTGGTATGAGTTGACGATGACTCCAAACGAGCAAAAGATTCCCGGCAACATGACGATCATTACTTCAGCGATTCCCCGCCCCAAACTACACCACTCAAGCCACGTCACCTCAGACCACGTCAGCGCATACCGTTTCCGCGCATACTGATAGTATAAAAGCAGCCGCACAGGGTAAGACTGGTCACTCGATGCAGGACTAGGCAGATTGAGACGTCAGTGCTGTTTAGCACTGTACGGTGGTCAGAACCGTATCTCTCTTGAAAATGGCTCCAAAATGGGTGCCGAAACATCGAGAATTAAATTCTCAACGTGGTTCTTCCCGAGAACTCAGTAATTTTTATACAAATATATATATATATATATATATATATATATATATATATATATATAGCTATTTATTTATTTTAATCAAGTAATAAATATGGTAAATA
This sequence comes from Diabrotica undecimpunctata, assembly GCF_040954645.1. Classification (NCBI taxonomy): domain Eukaryota; kingdom Metazoa; phylum Arthropoda; class Insecta; order Coleoptera; family Chrysomelidae; genus Diabrotica; species Diabrotica undecimpunctata. Next base: position 157,188,508 of record NC_092809.1, read on the forward strand.
AATTAAAATCATAAATACTTTTTTCTATTTTTCATTTTTAGCTCTTTCGACATGGAAACAGATGTCCTGAAAAGACAAATTTATACAAATCTAGCCCATATTATAATGACTCCTATTTTAAGCCTTTCGGCTTTGCTCAACTAACTAATGTAAGTTATAGTTTTATATGAATTTCGAATTGGTTTACTAATTGTGTAATGCATTTCTAAACATAAGTTCTACTTAACTGAAAATCCCTATAATTGATGAGTTAAATAGTTGATTTATTCATAGCTTATTTGAGTTCATAATTAACATGGTATTTGCCAAAATCAACAATATTAGGGATTATATTACGGATTATAGTGTTTATTAGATTAGGTTATACAGTTGGGATTTGCACTATACAATATAAATAAATATACAATACAATATAATATAGGTACAATACGAGTATATCACAATTTTTACAAAATGACTTGGCCTTACAACACACTATACATTTTACTTCTTCTTCTAGTGTCGTCTCTACTAATAAAGGTTGGGTATAACCATTGCAAATTCGTCTCGATCTTCTGCTTTTCTTAAGAGCGCCTGAGTGTTTAACCCGGTCCAGTCGTGAATGTTTTTCAGCCAGGATATTTGTCTAATCTAGAACATAGGTGTTTGACTTGTTTGACCAATATAAAATCCTTGACAGTCTTTACATGGAATTTTGTATACTGTGAGTGTTTTTTTAACAGGGGCGTTTTACATTTAAGTTTAGCAAAATGTTTATAAGTTTGTAAGTTATAAACAGTTTGTAAGTTTGAAAATAAATATTTTCATTGTTTAGAAAGACCTTGTATGTATGGCAAGGTTAAATAGGTACATGGATTGGATTTATTATTTGCTGAATTTTTAGTTTTATTGTAATATCTATGAATTCTAGATTTAAAGATTTTGTGTATAAGATGGTGAGGATAATTGTTGTTTAACAGTGCTTTTTTTGCTCTGTTTATTGCCTGTTCTTTGTATTCTATATCTGAAAATTGTATCGCTCTATCAGCAAGACCAATTACTACCGAGAATGTCCCGAGATTTCTAAAAGGCACATAGGGCTTCCACGAAGTGTTTCCAGTAAACTTTATTTCCCGCCAGTGCCTTGATTTTAAGCCAGGGTTTTTCTAATCCTTATCCTTTGTCCAGTACCATCGAGTTAGAATCTATGGAGAAGCTATGAGCATATTAATGTGTGTATTAAAAACGGCGTAGGTAGGCGTGGCTAACGGTGATACCAATATGGCGGTGGGATCATGGCCGGACTCAATAATATTAAAACTACTATAAAAATATGACTAGTTATTCAGAAGATTTAATCATAATCTACAAAGTGCAATACATTTTTAATAAACTATGATTTATTTATCCCGCGATAAACACTAAAAACACGATATATTATACATAAAGATAAATTAATACAGTCAAATACTATTAATTTATTCTCTGAAGTACGGGCCATTACTTTGTTTACATATTTGTATACTAACCTGTAGAACGTTATTCCTGAAGATTTTTTATTAACATTGCTTCTGCCACTGCAACTACGTTGAGAACAAGAAAGCATTATTATGCACTATCACAATATATTATTACAGTTTCTATAAAAGTATTATAAAACTAAAAATATTCGAAAAACAACAAACGAAAAAAAACATATACGATCTGTCAAAAGTGTCAAAACAATATGGCCGAAGTGAGGTCGTTTTTAGTCACGTGATGCCCTCTCCATAAATTATAACTCGATGTCCAGTACATTCCTTTTCTACGTGTTTTTAGTTCTGTCCTTTTTCCGTTGGCGTTGGGGATTCCAGTTCAGCGCAGTTTTAAAAATGTCATCTGAGGGTATACGGAGTGTGGTCCAGGCATCTCCACTTTCTTCGCCTTATTTGCTATATGATATTTTCTTGGTTTTTCTTAGTAGCAGCTGTCTTTCGGTACAGATTTAAGTCCGGTAAAATACGTCTTTCCTGTTTATCATGCGTGTTTAGGTCTTTACAATATCTTCAACGTATATATTCTATTTAAATGTTTTAGTTTAATAGTAATAATTTCATAATAAATAATGCCTTTTAAGATTAAGTTTGTATAAGTCTAATCCTATACAATAATGTGTAACTTCTGTTTTAGGAAGGAAAATTAAAAGTTTATAATTTAGGAAAGGAAATTCGTCAACGTTATTCGGGGTTTTTGGACGAAGAGTACAGCATTGATTTAATCAGTGCACGAAGTAGTGATTTTAATAGAACTAAGGCCTCATTACAAGCAATGCTGGCAGGATTATTTCCACCTACCAAAGATCTAACTTGGTTACCTGGATTGAATTGGCAGCCTATACCATACGAATATGTTGGAAGAAATTCAGACCAGGTAATATTAATACTATGTTCTGCAGTATTATAGTGTATTTATAACTTTAAATTTATTAATAATTGTCGTACAAATGTCTTACCCGTGCAGGTATTTTATTTTAAAATTGTAAATGTGAATAAGTCACGTTTGGCCATAACTGATAGTCACGAACTATGGGTTAAACAATTATTGAACTAATTAATTATTAATGCTCTAATATAATTAATAATTATCAATACAAGTGTCTAAATGAATATTGTTTGTTATTTATTAGGATGAATGTGAGTATACCGTGCACAGAGTAGGAAAAAAGTTTCAAGTTAAACATTTTCTCAAAGCACTCTTTTGGTGACAGCTCTGGTTTGTTAATTCTTCCAGGTATAGACGTTTTTTGTCACAAGGAATTTTTTTATATATTTTTTGATTATTAACTTCAATAGTTTGTGTGTAATAGGTTAAAAATATTCTGATTTCCGGTTATTACGAGGCTCTAATCGAGTCGCTCTAATGATATTTTCTTCATTAACATTCTTATATTTTGCCACCATACTTGTCTTCCAATGTCACGATATGTTATTGAAAAGAGTGTATAACCGCCAAAGATGTTGTGAAGATACGTCTTTTCAAAAATTGAAGTTAACTCACTTGGCCACGGTGTTGTAGGCAACAGCCATGTTTGGGCTGAAAAGATATGATTGTGGATTTTTTTGCCCCATGTTTCTTAAAATTTTAATTTTTCTGTGTGTTTGTACAATATTTTTATGTACTTCATGCATTTATGTATGTGTGAGTGTACGGGTAATGTGTGTTTCATGTGTATCGTGTACAAATGAAGACGACGTGTATCAGGGTTTCTTAATCCGCTATTGTTGGTATATTCTTGTTGTTGACTTCTTCTTTTTACTGATACATTTTTCCATTGTACTCTGTGTTAATGGCCTCAGGAATGTTTACATATCTGTGATTTGTCGAAGTACCTGTTTTTGATGTATGTTTCATGCTCATTTATCCTGACATTTAGTGGTCTTGCGATTCATTCCAACATATAGATGCGGTTCTTTGATCTCACTTGTGTAATGTTAGATTTTGTTTTGGACCGGATAGATCTAAGTGTATTAGTTGTTTTAAATGTTATTGTGATGTACTTATTTCCCAACCTATTTTTATTTTTCTAATAAACACTTTACGAATGGTCTTGTTGTCATCCTTGAGTTCCTTCTTGTGAGTGTTTCTGGATTGCTGGTGGTGTTTTTGTTGATTTTTTTCTTTCATCTTGTAGAACTACCTGTTTATAAATGACAATGGGTAGTTGGTTTTAGTTAAAACCTACGTTTGCATGTTTTCTTTTCGAAATGCCTTTGCATTGGTGCAGGTGTTTTGGAATCTATGTGGCTTGATTATTTTTTTGACGTTTACCTTGTAATTTTAGTGGTAATTTAAATATCTGTTAGTATGAGTAGGTTTTTTGTAAACTTTGGTTGCATATCCTGTATCCCCTTGCATTGTTTTGTTTTTTGCGGTGAATAAGATTGATCCTCCTCTATGGAGTAGAAAGCTGGAGCCTTACAAAAGATGCCATAAAACGATTAGAGGTATTTGAAATGTGGTGCTACCGACGTATGTTGAGGGTCTCTGTATATATACACCACAAGTAATATATACACAAGTAATATAACTATTCTCTAGAGGCTAAGAAAAGACAAAGAAATTATTAACACCATAAAAAACAGAAAATTGGCTTACTTCGGCCACATCATGCGTAATGATAAATACCGACATCTACAGTTGATTCTACAAGGCACGATTGGTAGTAAGAGAGACCCTGGACGTAGACGTATATCCTGGCTGGTCAATCTTAGGAGGTGGACTTGTCTAACGTCAACTGATAAAAGAAAAAAAAACACACAACAAAAGGAAATAATTCAAAACAAGCTGAATATGTTATAAGAGAAATAAAAATCTAAGGTATAATTGTAAAATTAGATATATAGGAAATATTTCTTTGTAAAATTAGAGCAGGACTATGATTGTATAGCAAACGAGGAAACGAGGAAACGAGAAAGCAAGGAGCACTCCTTTAGAGCTTCCGAATAAAAAATACAAAATAATCCCATAAAGGTAAGATGGCGAATGGACAGAGACTCCGAAGCCAATAATGCACAAACACACACACACAACGTCAACTGATCTACTTCGAGCTGCTGTGAATAGAATAAGATAGGTTAATATGGTCGCCAACATCTCTAGAGGATAGGCACATTTAGAAGAAGAAGAAGATGATTCTTCTTTATTGTTGATGTATATCAAAAATTTATTCAATGATCGATAAGGTCAAATAGAGAGCACATTATTTACAATCTCCACTATACTGTGGATTTTTTGTCTTCTTTGTGTACAATTTTTTATTCGAAATACTCCATGATTATATCCGCTAATAATGAAGATAAGGATTCCATGGTTTATCCAAATTTTCGCTTATAGAAATCATTATTTGTCTGAAGGTTATTATACAATATTTGAGGTCATTATACAATATTAACAGCACTTTAATGAAGAAGACGTCATAACGTTAATTAAAAGACTTCGACTTTCATAGACTGGACACATAATGCAAGACAACACGATTGTGTTGTCCGACAAAAACCGAGCAGAATGAAGGCAAATCTTGAACAGGCTAGGATCCTCAAAGGATTGTTGATCCAAAGGTGATAATAATGATGGAATTTTAGGAAACTCTGTTATAGAAGCTAAAAAAACTCTGTATAAAGAAAATAAAATGTCCATTAAAATGGGAACAAGAATCATAACAGACTTCACCACAACAAAAGGGCTCCTGCAGGGTTGTTCCACATCTCCAACCCTATTCAAAATATACTTAGAGAAAGCCTTAATGGAAAAGAAAATGCGAAGACATGGGAGTACCGGTACCGAACGAATACCTATATACGTTAAGCTTTGCAGACGATCCAGTAGTGATTACACAAGAGCAAGACGACCTCAGCTACATGATGAAGAAACTACAAGAAGAATATATCAAGGCTGGCCTAGATATTAACCTCGCGAAAACAGAGTACCTATCTACAAGTGAAGAAGACATAGAAGATCTATAGATTGATGACAACGTAACAATCAAAGGAAAGGATAAATTCAAATACTTGGGGTTTATAATCACGAAAAAGGCAACGACAGAGGAAGAAATTACTTAAAGATTAGGACAAACAAGAACAGCAATCCGACAACTTAACTTAGTATGGTGGGATAGACACCTAAATATGAAGACAAAAACACAGATTTATAAAACATTAGTGCGAAGTATTATGACATATTTGGCTGAAAACTGGATCATAAACAAGAAAAACAGCAGTAAGATAGTAGCAACAGAGATGGAATGCCTGCGAAGATGCTGCAGAGTAACAAGAATGGATAGGAGAAGTAATGACGAAATAAAGCAAAGAACATCAATAGAAACAAACATACTAACATATATAGAACAAAAAAGACTAAAGTGGTATGGACATGTAAGAAGAACTAGCGACAGCAGATGGATAAAGAGAATAACTGAATGGAGCCCCATAGGAAGGAGGAAAATAAGACGACCCCGAAAATCCTGGAGGAACGAAGTAGACGACGCCATGAGTAAGAGAAGCCTAAACGATGGAGAATGGGACAACAGAGAGAGATGGAAACGGTTGAGCGAGGGAAGGCAGTGAATACTGTAGAATCCCTGAATATATATATATATATATATATATATATATATATATATATATATATATATATATATATATATATCTGTTATCGAACCAGTATTCATTGAAGAGAATTTGACAGGTGAAAAATATTTGGAAGTTTTAAATAACGTTATCAAGCCTTTGTTGATAGTGTAGAAAAGGGAATTTTTTTATTGATAAAAATAACTTATATTTTTATCAAGACAGGGTTCCATCATATTTTGACCTCCGTGTGAAAGATTGGCCAGACGAAAATTATACCGGCAAGTTGGTCAAAGGTGTGGTATAGAGCGGCCACCTAGAATTCCAGTAATAACAACGCGCGACTTTTTTTGGGATATTTAAAATCTAAGATCCACAAAAAAACCATTAGAGAGTTTTTGTAACTGCCTAACGTAATATATCTTCCTATCCGTAAAGCACTAACATGTCATAGAATTAGTGATAAACTAAACAGTTCTTTCTCTCTTATTAGTAATAAACTAATAATATCTTTATTATTTCTTCTGTTGGATCCATTCCCGGTTTCAAAAGCTAGTTTCGAACTCCCGACTCGCTCTCCACCAATCATCTAGCTGCCGTTCGCAGTGTCTCCATTGGTGACCTTCCTAGCACCTTTCAAACAAGGTTTTCGAGGTTACAAACTTTTCTTTATTTATCTCTACTCCTTTTAGCGCCATCTTCTTGCTTTGTCAAATATTTTAGAAAGTTTTTAACACACTATATCATCTTCATAAAAATGTGTCATATAAACCACTGAAGCATGTGAGGGTTCCCAATTTTTTTCAGGAATACTTTTTAGCCAGTTTTGCGTTATTTCACTATCTCGAGAAAATTTGAAAACATTGTAGAAAGAATAATAATTGCTGGAACAATTCAGAACCAAATATTTATCAGGCATGTAAAGTAAAATTCCACTATTTGGAAGAGTGATTTCATTGTTTAAACGCCGAATATCCTTAAATTTAAATGTACACAGCGGCCCTCGAAAATTAGCTGTTTAATATGCGTTTTCTGATAAAAATGTATAATTAGTACATTTATTTCTGCTTCCTTATAATAGCAGACTTGACCACGAGCTGCCGTACAATGTAGCCAATCCTTGTTCACAAGTAGCAGTTATGGTCATACAAACCTAAATTCGTCGACGCAGCGATTATTACCGTCTAAAAATATAAAAAAATGAGTTTATTCAATAGTAAAAATTGACCATAAAATTTTATTCACAAAAAGTTTATAAAATAAAAATCGATATTTTACATTTCATTCCCATTCCGTTTCAAAGACTTGGCAACTTAAGAATTTGTAAATCATCGTAATGGAACCACCACCGCACCTGCCGAAGTAAGAAACGTTCATTTACATAGACGGTGCTGGCTGGAGTGCTTGTGTTGCATTTTGTAATTATATTTTGTGCAGTAGAAGTTTGTAGTGATAATCCGAGTTTGTCGTTTTATAGTTAATCTTTAGTTATATTCTGTAAATATTAAAATACAATGGACGAACAACCGAGATGTTCTAAGACAGCAAAATTCTGATGTTAATTAAAAAAATGAAAAGCCGTAAAAGAAACGGAAAATATCAACGTCAGAAGAGAAGGTAGTGATACGATATGATAAGTGAGTGTACGCCATTGGATATTTATTCGTCTTTCCCCACTTCTCCGCTTTCAAACGATGAAATCACTCTTCCAAATAGTGGAATTATAGTAGAGAAGAAAAGTTTTTTAACTTTAAAAAATTAATGCATCATTTTGTTAGTTCAAGATAGATTAACATAATATATCAAAAACAAAAATCGAAACATAATGTAGTAGTTTTATTTAATATACATATATGTAGTATAATACTATATAGGTATTTGCCTTAATCAACAAACTAGTAAACTTGGACCTTATGTTACACAAAAAATAAGTAAAAATAGCAAAATAAACCTATACAATGTATATGTAAACAAACACTAAACAGGATTTATAGGCCTTCTATTCACTGTTTCCAAATTTCAAGTTCTGGTCTCTTAAAGACAGTCATGGTAATACTTATCTTGATACGGGAGTTCAACCACTAATGCCCATGCTTATATGTTAAAAAGATCCGTTACGTATACGTATATGGTTGCACAAAAACTCACTATTATCTCTTGAGTATTAAACGTAGCGCATTATTCAAGTTTGCAGAGATATAAAAAAGAAACATTTCGAAAAGTGTGACACGAATTTGAAAATTAACTTTATTATGACCTGAATGGTGATGGACATGATTAAATAACAGTTATTTATTGTTAACATTGGTCTTTTTACATTATTTTAAAATTTGTATAGTATTATTTAAAGAGTCTTTCTGTCATAACATGTTATGATAGGGAGACACATAACTCTTTGTGTGATAGCATTTGATATAATTCCATAAAAACATATTTCTTTCCATTCTTTACAATTATTACTGTTTAATATATCAATATTTTTAGTTTTGTGTATCTAATATTATTTCTTTATTATTTCAGGAATTGTTCTGTTTTGGATGTCAAAACTGGGAGCCGACATTCGATGATTTCTTAGCTTCAAAAGATTTACGCAAATATGACGAGCTACTCGCAACTCTCACTAATAAAACAGGAGAAACCTATGACACTCTTTTAAAAGCATATTTTCTGTATTTTGGATTTCAAATTTTGGTAAGACAAATATATAGGTTTGAACATACACTGTGTGTCAGCCAAATGGAATAAATTAGCTAATAAATAAATGAGGAAGTATTCGAAAAAACGGTCGAACACGTCGATTAATATTTATAGTTGCGCATTTTTTTCCATAAAAACTTTTTATACTGGGTGTATCAGATAACGGTGGCCAATACCAACTTGCTTATTTTAAATAGAACACCCTGTATGTTAATTAATTTTTAGATTTCTCAGATCATTTTAGACATTTTTTGAATAAAATGTCCTATGACTGTCCTTTGTCTTTGTCTATGTCCTTTGACTGTTTCGGAAATATTAAGTAAAATGCAAAAATTCACATTTAGAAAAGAAAATTATTTATTTGTCGAAAGTCGCTACCACTGTCTTAATACTTCTTGCCACTTTAGGTTTTGGTAATGATAAACTAAGCAAAAACTATGTATTTAAGCATTCCTTTTTATTGATATGTTAAAAATAAAAAATTATTTACTTTGGTTTGAAACGCCAATGTTTTATTGTTCCATGATAGAAGTAGTTGTCAGTGCTATAGTCGTGTAAATTTCATTAACGCAAGCCAGAAAAATGGTTCATTTAACAGAAATGCACAAAATTACAATTATGCAGATGATTGGCTATGGAGATAAGACACGGACGCAAATGGAAGTACCTCGTTTATTTCACGAAGCATTTGCTGATTTGTCGCCCATATCTCAAGGGACAATTAGTAAAATAGAGAAGCAATTCCACGAGCTGGGCCATGTTAGGAAGGTAAAAAAAGAAGCTGCCAATGCAATAAGTAAGGTATACCAAATTGGCTGTTATGCCTGAGTTTGAGGAACACCCACATACTGTTCACACATCTGTTCGAAAAGCAGCCCCAGTACCCGATATTAGCTACTCATCGGTTATTCGAATATTACAAGAAAACAAAATGCATCCTTATAAAATTATACACACTCAGGCTCATGGAAGATGATTTTGACAGGAGAACGTATTTTGTGAACAAATGATGGCAATGTTAGACAGCAATGTGATCTAATTAGAACAAGTTTTGTTTTCTGATGAGTGCACCTTTACTCTTCACGGCCATGCTAATCGGCAAAATTGCCGCTATTGGTCCAGGGAAAATCCTCACTGGATGAGAGAGGGCAATACTCAATACCCTGAGAAGGTTAACGTGTGGGCAGGAATTATTGAAGATCAAATCATAGGTCCCTTTTTAATAGATAGCAATTTGAATGGCGATAATTATTCCTGATCTAGGAAACCCACAAGTTCCAGCGAATATGATATGGTTTCAATTAGATGGAGCACCACCCCACTACTAAATCCATGTCCGGCAGTACCTCAACCAAATATTTCCAAATCGATAGATAGGGAGCGAGGAGTGATGGAATGGCCACCACAATCCTCCGATTTGACACCATTAGACTTTTTCTTATGGGGATATGTGAAAAGTATTGTATATAAAACTAAACCCACTGACTTAGCTGACTTACGAAGACGAATAACGCATGCGATTAGATACATGATTTCCTTTTCTAAATGTGAATTTTTGCATTTTACTGAATATTTCCGAAACAGTCAAAGATAGGTATAGGACATTGTATTCAAAAAATGTCTAAAATGGTCTGAGCAATCTAAAAATTAATTGATATACAGGGTGTTCTATTTAAAATAAGCAAGTTGGTATT